>NW_022900934.1:22292976-22305025 GCF_012274545.1 Fukomys damarensis
GTGGTGCCAGGTATCGAACTCTGGTCCTTGCGCTTGTGAGGCAGGCATTGGAACCACTGAGCTAAATCCCTGGCCCTTTTTTGTAGTTTTAATATGTGTTGTTTTTTCTTTTGGAGAAGACAGAAATATTTTATGTTTTCACACCTTTTATTTTCTTTCTTTCTTTCTTATTTAGGTACTAGGAATTGAACTCAGGGCCTTTACACTGAGTTATATCTCCACATCTTGCTAAGATATTAAATTGCTTAAGATTGGCTCAGACTTGTGAACCTCCTACCTCAGCCTGCAAGAGTGCTGAGATTGCAAGTCTGCACCTCCACTCCTACCTTTCATGCTTTTTCGAGCCATTTGTTCTTTCTTTTCTGTGGGTTGTCTGGTTGTATCTTGTTTTTTTATTTTTAAATAGGATATTTGCTCTTTTGTATTGCTTTGTAGGAGCTGCTTATGTAGTATGGAATTAGCTCTTTGTCTCTGATGTTACAAGTGTTTGAATTCTCTAGAAAGCAGTTAGTCTCCTGATAGTATAACGGCACAATCATCTTGGGTCAGATATACTGAAAATTACTCACTTAAGAAGCCCAGAAAATAATGAATGTGGGCTTACTTGCCAGCTGAAATTGTTGACCTCAGAATTGTACCATAAAGTAGATACACTATCAGAGGCCTGTTTTTAATGTTTACCCATAATTTTTATTTGTTGTCACCATTTCTCTTTATATTCTTGCCTGTTGCCTGACTTCTAAATGTCTTCCTTTCTAGGGCTGGGGATTTAGCTCAGTGGTTCCGGCACCTGCCTCACAAGCACAAGGACCTGAGTTCAATCCCTGGTATCAAAAAAAAAAAAAAAAAAAGTCTTCCTTTCTAGTCCCTCCTGTTCACATCTCTTGGAAAAAGAAAAAAAAATTATCAGTGCAAATATACCTTTTAAAGTAGTACTTTTTTACTAGTCAAGTGTCAAAACACTATAAATGGCATTAAAAAACAGTTGTCATCTATTCTATTTATACAAGGGAGAAAGATAAAATCTTTCTGGGGCTGGGGAGGTACTCAGTGTAGAGTGGTTAACTGACATGCACAAGGCCCTGGCTTCAGTCTCCAGCACCAGAAGAAAAAGTCTGCATACTTAACGTGTTCCCACTGGCTTGAACTGTCAGTGGTACGTGCATGTCTGTCAGGTGGATTGTACCGCTCAGTGACACAGCAGTGGTTCAGAGCCCCTGGCGGTGAGGTATATGAATCACGACCCAGTCTTGAATGTGTTAAAACATCTTTTAGGATGAATGAGAGGGCCAGAATGTAACAGAAGACCCTAAACCTGAGAACACCTTTAGTACCTTTGTAAGGTAGCTCATTGTGAAAATTTATATCTTTCTTATTTTATAACAAGTTTATTCTCTCTAGCATCTTTTCTTTCTCAAGAGTTGGAGCATTTTGTAGACAGCCTGGAAAAAGATGGAACTCTACAAAAATGTTTTGAAGCTTCAAAAGAGTAAGAGCAGTTTTCCTGTTGTAAATTATAGGTGAATTGAGACTTTTCATTATAATTAGTTGTTCACTTGTTCACCAAATATTTACCTAGAATTTTCTTCTGTACCAGGCTCTTTTAGATGTTGGGAATATAGTGATAAATAAGTCAAACAATGTTGCTGTCATCATACACTGTAATAGAGGAGACAAAATTCAATTTCAGATAGTGATAATATAGGAAGTCAACAAATATAGTGATTTGAGAGTGTAGGTACTTTTAGCAAGAATGTTCAGAAATCTCTCATGATTTGTCCTTTGGTCTCAGACCTGTAAGACCTGAATGGTGAAAAGGAACCAGCTATGGAATAGTGAGGGGGGGGGGAATAATTGAGATCTTTGCCAACCATGCATGTTTTTGGCTCTTGGCAAGCAAGAATATTAGCAGAAATTTAAAATCTCATCCCTAGATTGGTGGGTCTTCAGAAATGATGCTCTCCATACCTCCCTAGTTTTGCCGTATAACAAAGCATGTACTTGAGTTTACATTATCAATTTTAAGTCTGGACTTCATGAAGGTTTACTTTCCTATAGTTCATTAGGATTATCATTTCTAATGAGAAAGTGAAACATTTTAGATTAATTAACATAGCATCTCTTTTAATATAATGTATTTAAGGACAGCTTGCTGCATCTCACAGATGGACAGATGGTGGAAGCTGTGTCACAGGAGTTGGCAAAAAAAAACCAGGAATGATGGCACTACTGATTTGTCTTTGCTGGATACAGTACTAAGTACATTTGTAATAGTTTGACTTTTTTTTTGAAACAGAGTCTTGATTTTGACTCTTTTTTTTTTTGGAAACAGGGTCTTGCCATGTAGCCCAGGCTGGCCTCGAACTTGCAGCAGTTCTGCCTTTCTCTCTAGTGCTAGGATTATAGGTGTGCACCATACCTGGCAGTATTTGATTCTTTTCCGTTACAGTTAATCACCCAACTGAGCTGAGCCATTAAATAACAGTAGTAATCAAAGTAAGTGAACTGGACAGGATCAAAGACAGCATGACCTTAAGTGCCAGGTTAACAAGTTTTAGCTTTTTGTGAGGTCAGGTAGGGCTCAAGATTGATCTTAGGGTCACTCTACTACTGGACTACTTCCCTGCTCCCTCCTCCTTTTTTTTGAGACAAGATCTCACTAAATTGCTCAGGCAGGACTTGAACTTTCATCCTCCTATCTTTGCCTTAAGTGCTGGGTTTATAGATGTGATCTACCATCTCCAAATAAATTTTGGCTTTTCTTCTTTATGCTGGAATTGGACTTAGAGTCTTTACAATGAGCTACATCCCCAGCCCTTTTTATTTTTTATTTTGAGACAGGGTCTTACTAGGTTGCTGAATAGCCCAGGCTGGTCTCAAACTTGTGCTCCCTCCTGACTCTTATACCAGAGTGCTAGGATTACAGGTATATGCTACCAATGCCTGGCCATTCACAGACATTTTAAGCAAGGGAAAAAAATTAAATGTTAATTTGGCCATGATATGAATTAGAATTGATGAGAGAAATAGAATGAAAGCCACTTAGAGCTGGATGTGGACCACATGGCTATAATGTCCACACTTGGTAGGTTGAGGCATGAGTATCACTGCAAGTTCAAGGCCAGCCTGGACTACATAGTAAGCCTTTTTTGGGGGCGTTTTTTTGAGACAGGGTCTCACTATGTAGTTGAGACTGATCTGGAACTCACTATAGACTACATAGTTTAAGACCAGCCTGAACTACATAGCAAGACCCTTTCTCCAAAAAAACCCAATAAAAATAAAAAATAAAAATGAGAACTGCTTAGCTACTACTAGTGAAAAAGTAAGATAGAGTCCAAGAATAAATATTGAAAGAAAAAAATTATCATGTTTTATTACCTGTAAAATTATGTAGGAAATTATATTAATAGGAAACATTTCTTGAAAAATTCATATTATTTTCATAATCCTATCCTATCTATATTCCAGAAAAGAATTAGATTTGAATCTGGAAGCATCAGTGGCTGAGATGAAGGAATATATAACAAAGTAAGTGAAAATGAGTGAACCTTTGTTGGAAAATTTAAATTCACTCTCCATCTGGAGAAAATAAAACCTAGGATAAATTAATAGTACACATGGTATTCTGTGCTAGTGAATCAACACTGGAATTTAGAAGACTGCATATTGGGATGATTATAGGTTCTGTGATAGCTAATTTTGTAGAATGGAGTCCAGGGAGGGAGGAAGAATGTTACTTTGATTTTAAGAAATCGTGTTTTGATTAAATTAATGGCCTCTGAACCAGTAAAGATTTGTAATCCTTTAGTGATCTCTTTTTTCACATTTTATAACCAGATTATGTACCTAATGTACTTATTGTTGCCCTAAATGGTTCAGAGTGATGTGATCAAAAGTTAACTGAATCTGGGCATAGTGGTGAATGCCTGTAGTCTCAGCACTTGGGAGGGTGAGGCAGGAAAATTGCTGTGAGTTCATGGCCAGCCTGGACTACATGGCAATACCCTGTCTCGACCCTCCCTCACCCTCAAAAATGTTAACTGAATTTTTCTTTGGATTCTGTAGGTTTTCTTCAGAACGTCAGACTTGGGATCAGCTCTTGCTGTGCTACCAGAAGGATGCACTACCAGAAGAGACATCCAGGTTAGATCTGTGAGCTGGAAATAAAAAGCTATCTTTTTTTAACCTTGTGGAATTTGATTCGAGTTTATTTCAGTTCTCGTTAGCATAAATTGAGTGATGAATCCTTATAATACAGTCAATTTATTAAGACTCTTTGTGTATTAGTACTCTGACCATAAATGGAGAATGAGTGAGAAGTAAGGGAGAGTTGCTGTGACTGTTTTCAGAGTTAGGACAGAATTGCCTCTGTTCTATGTCTTTGGTTGCTATTTCACAGCCTCAGGGAGACAGGTACATTTCTGCCTTACACTTGGCCATTTGGGGCTGGACCAAGAATAGGTAAGAGATTTAGGGAGTACATGACCTTTTTTTGTTTTGTTTTGTTTTGTTATTTTGAGACAATCTCATTATGTGATTCCAGCAGGCCTTGAACTCTTGGCAGTCCAAACACTGGGATTACAGGTATGTGCTACCATGCCCAGCAGAACATGACTTTTAAGCTGCAGGGATGAGAAGGACCCTGGCCATGAACTTCATGGAGTCACAAATACAGAGAAGAGAGGGTAGGGGAAGGTATAAATAAAAAAGGATTTTTTTTTGTTTACTTTCTTGTCCCCCATACTAGGGAGTGAACCTAGGGCCTCATACATACAAGGCAAGGAGGCAGGTGCCTTACCACTAAGCTATATCCCCAGTCTCTTTTATTTTCTGTCAGTCATCTCTAAGTTGCCTAGGCTGACTTCCAACTTAAAATCATCCTGCATTAGCCTCTCAAGTACCTGGAACTGCAAGTGTGTGCCACTATAATCAGCTGAGAGAGGATCATTGTCTTGATCTTGGAAGCAGAAGAAAGTCGGAAAAGTGCTAGAGTTTAGTTTAGTGATCATTTGAGTTAGTAGTTTTAAGCTCCCGCCCCCATCAGAATCTTGAACCCAACTACAAAATGTTAGCCAAAACCTTAATTGCAAAAAGTGGCCTCTCATAGAAGGGGGCTTTAAGTAACATGATCTGAAAACTTCCCCACTCCAAGGAGTGATGGATGGGTATCATTTACTCACTTCTTACCATATTTACGGAGATTGATAATGTATAAGATGGCAGCTTAAAGCTGGGCATAGTGGCTCACTCCTATAGTCCCCAGTTACTGAGGAGGCTGTGACAAGAACTGGAAGTTTGGGCTGGGGATTTAGCTCAGTGGTTCTGCTACCTGCCTTGCAAGTGCAAGGACCCACGTTCGATCCCCAGTACCAAAAAAAAAAAAAAAAAGAAAGAACTGGAAGTTTGACACCAATCTGTAATTTAGTATAACTGTGCCTCAAAATTTAAGAAGCCTGGGGATGTAGCTCAGTATAGAGTGCTTGTCTAGTGTGCACAAAGAGTTTCTAGTACTGTACATACACACACAAAATGATGACAGCTTGAGAAGAAAAACTTTGTGGCAAAAGCCTATAGATTAAGAAAAAGCTTGAAGCTGACTATCTCTGTTCAGATCCTGGCTTCCTACTCCAGAGTTTTGTGACCTTGGGCAAATCCCACTTAATCTCTTGGGAGTATAAGGTTCTTCTTTGAAAATAGGGATGATGGTACTACCTAGTTTATTGGGTCATTCTGAGTTTGATGTTAAATGGACAGTGGCCAACTGCAACTTTTGGCACCTAAGAAACTTAACAAATTATAGTAGTTACAAAAAGGTTGTCATTTTTCATTAACTCTCCATATCTGTTTATTTATTTATTTTGCAGTATTAGGGACTGAAATCGGGATGTTGCCCTTGCAAGGCAGGCGTGGCACCACTGAGCTAAATCCACAGCCTTCCATATCAATTGTGTGTGTGTGTGTGTGTGTGTGTGTGTGTGTGTGTGTGTGTGTGTTATTGGGGATTGAACTCTGGACCTTGTGCTTTCAAGCCAGATGGCAAACCCCTGAGCTAAATTCCTGGCTCCCATATCAATTTTTGTAGGTGATTGAAGTAGATTAGCATTTATTTTGGTAAATGATCATAGACAGTGACTTGGATGGAAAGCTTTGGCTTCACTCTATCCCAGGTAAAGTCCTATGTGTATGTGGACCATTGCTGTTAAGTAGAGTTAACTGAGTTAAAGCTTCTAGCATTTCTCAGTGTAGTGGTATAAAAAACATTAATATTAGGTGGGCACAGGGCTAGGGCACAGGGCTCAGTGGCACTGCTCCTGCCTCAAAAGTGCAAGGTTCCAGGGTTAAGGGAAAAGAATGAGAACTAAGACCTGTCATGTGAAGGTACAAGATCCCAGTGATGAATGTAACTGTACTATATATCTAAAATGTACCAATAAACTCAATGAGAAAAAAAAATGATCCCCGGTACCAAAAAAAATATTAGGTGGGCACAGTGTCACGTGACTGTAATCCTAGCATTCTGGGAGGCTAAGGAAGGAGTATTGCAAGGTTGAACCCAGCCTGGGCAATTTAGCAAGACCAGGGTTTAAAATAAAAAATATTAAAATGGGCTGGGGATATAATTCAGTGGGAAGGCCCTAAGTTCCAGCCCTCAAACCACAAAAAATAATAATAATACTCAGTCATTATTTCAGATCCTCCAGTTAAGAGAGCCTATACCAGGAACTGGGGGTGAGGCTCACTAGTGGAGCACTTACCTAGCATGTGCAAAGCCCTAGGTTCAGTCCTCAGTGCACTAAAGGGGCCGAGAGGGCAGCTATACCTAGAATAGGGTAGAAGGATATTGATTCAGCTTTATAAATTTTTTTCAGAGGTAATCTTTGATATCTTTTCCATAAAATGTTTATAAAATTCTTTGAAAGCTCTTTTTTGTTTGGTTTTTAGAGGGTCAACAGAAACCGAAATTACTGAAGTCAAAATGGATCCAACATCGTATCTTAGATCTTCTCAGAGTGAAGCTCTTTACACAAAGCCTGACTACCAAAAAATATTACAGAACCAGAACAGGGTCTTTGATTGTATGGAGTTGGTGGTAAGTTGGCTCAACTTGATTTGCTTAAGCTATCCAGGTTTGCTATCTTTTCATTTGTGTTCGTTTTCCATCTCTGATAAAATACCTGAAATAACCGACTTAGAAGAAGAAAACATTTATATTGGCTCAGTTTTAGAGGTTTGCTTTGGACCTGTTTCTTTGATTTTGTGCATGAGCAGTAAGTACCCTCATTCAGCTCCCTCCCACTAGGTTCCCCTCATGGCAGTACCCAAACAGAACTAGAACACATGGCATCCTGTTGGTAGGGGTCCTGGAGGTCAGCCTCCTGGGACATAGAGCTGGCTGGAGAATAGTGGAGTGTGGCTCAGGAGTTGCCAATAGAATGTCTGGCATAAGCATTCCAGACTGAAAGGACAGGAGGCCCATTGCTCTACTCTGCCATCGGGAAGGTGCCTACTTAAAGGATTTGGGGAACTTTGGGGAAACCATGGAACCTGAAGCTCAAGGCTGTCTTTTGAATGCAGATGGATGAGCTGCAAGGATCAGTGAAGCAGCTACACGCCTTTATGGATGAAAGCACCCAGTGCCTCCAGAAGGTGTCAGTACAGCTTGGTAAGTGTGTCTCTTGCGACAGGGCTTGGGCTGTTTTATATCTGATACCTTTGGGTAGCATATGGTCCTGAGGGTAAGACTTATAGCAGATAATTTGTCTTTTGTTTTTGTTTTTGTTTTGTGTGTTTTTTTGGTTTCGGGGATCGAACTTAGGCCGTAGCACCACTGACCTAAATCCCAGGCCCATTATAGCAGATAATCTGTATTTCTCTCCCCAATAAGGAGTATGTTCACAGGAAATTTCTAGACATATATTCCAAAAGCACAAAGTGTGAGAATTAAATCCCCATGAACTCCGTTTTAGCAAATTCAAGACTTCAAAAATACCCATTATAGCAAAGTGTGGTGGCACATGCCTGTAATCCCAGCTTTTGGGAGGTTGAGGCAGGAGGATCACCGTGAGTTCAAGGCAGCCTGGACTATAGAGTGAGTTCAGGGCCAGCCTGACCTACAAAGCAAGACCCTGTCTCAAAAAACAAACAAAACAGGGCCAGGGATTTAGCCCAGTGGTTCTGCCACCTGCCTCACAAGCGCAAGGACCCAAGTTTGATCCCCAGTACCAAAAAAACAAAATAAAGCAAAACAACAACAAAAAAAACCCACTACAGCAGGGCATGATGGCATAAACCCATAATCTCAGCATTCAAGAGACTAAGGCAGGAGAGGGTCCATACAAGTTAAAGTATGGCATGGAGTACATAGCCAGATCCTGTCTCCTAGGAAAAAACCAAAAAGCCACCGTCTTTACCCTCTTAGATTTTTAAGAATCCACAAAGTAACACTGACATAACTCCTTTTTAGCCTTTCTTGACCTCCTCCCTAAATTACTTGCTACACACACCTTCATTTTCTTATTGCGCTATACTATAGCAGCTGGGTTTCCAGTCAGATTGCCATCTCCTGGAGGACAGAGATTTAATTTGTCGTTGTAATGCCTTTTGCCACCTGGCACAACACCCACACATTGTTTTCAGTATATTTTATGTGAATTCAATTGTAATTCGTTTTTTGCCTCCTTTCCTCTGCAGAGAAAAGAAGCATGCAACAATTAGATACTTCACCTGCTCGAAAACTGCTCAGACTTCATTTACAGAACCCGCCTACCACTTATTGCTCTGGATCTTATCAGTGACCTTACCCAGCTTTTCCAACACAAGATGCTCAAATGATAAAACTGGGAAGACTTCCCCAGCATGTGGCAACTGCATGGCTGTCTGAGCTGGGGAGTTCTGTCCTTAGCTTTTATTTTTATTTTATTTTATTTTTTCGTATCGGGGATCAAACTCAGGTCCTTGCACTTACATGGCAAGTGGCGGCACCACTGAGTTAGATCCTTGGCCCTGTGTCCTTAGCTTTTAAAGATAACTGCCGGATTGTAGAGCATTTCATCTTTTTTGGGTGATGGAATTTATGTATACAGAAGGATACTTTGCCCAGGAATGTACAAAATGTTTGAAATTTCCTTGTGAAATGGCCTTCAGAAGCAGTGGCCCATTCTTTTTAAATGTCCTTCATGGTCAGATATCTTCAGGTTTTGAAACAACCCAGAGTCATTTAGGACCAAGTTTAATGAAACATTGTAGAAGCCAGCCTGGGTTTTGGTCAAATAGGAATTAGAGTGATTTTCTAGTGTGGCTCTGATGGTGATTTTAGTTGAAGAATACTGAGCGTTGTTGGCATCATTGGGATATATGTATCACTTCACAGAATGCCCAGTTTGAAGAAAATACTACTCCTGTTTGTCTTGATGTCTATAGTGTACTTTAGCTTTTGAATTTTGAGCTGACACCCTAAATTTTAAATTAATGGCAAAAAGGGGCTAAGTATTAACTTTTATTGTCATTTTTATTTTTATTTTTTTGATGGTGCTGGGGGATTGAACCATCTTTGCACATGCTAGTTAAGTGCTTTGGTACTGAGCTGTTATCTCCAAGCCCCTAATTATCCTCTTTATTGTTAATAATCTGCATTATAAGATTACATATAATTAGATTTTTTTCCCTGTGTTTGTATTTTGAGTGTATAAAATTTTCTTTTTGTGGTGCTGAGAATTGAACACAGGGACCTCATAGAGTGCACTAGCACTCAGCCTCTAAAAACATTTAAAGGCAAGGAGGCTTTAGAAACTAAAATTCTTTGCTGAGATAAGCAGTAGTGTAAAGATATGCCTCACCTGGCTGGGGATTTAGCTGAGTGGTTCTGCCACCTACCTGCCTCACAAGCATAAGGACCTGAGTTCAATTGTCAGTACCAAAAAAAAAAAAAAAAAAAAAGATAAGCCTCGCAGCCTATTACCAATAAAACACCAACTAATCTTTTGTTAATGTTTTCTATATTCTCATTCTATTAATGGGACAAACTCATTTCATTTAATTTCCTGTTTGCCGTGCAAATATTTGCTGGCTGCATTTATCCCAAGATAACTTGTGAGTTACATTCCTAATCTTACCTCCAAGGTTTGCCATGAATTATCTCACTTTTATTATTTTTGCATTATTCTAGTATATTGCTAGTGTTTGGAAACAAAAGATCATTTTTATAGCATTTTGTTACAATGGTATTTACATTCACAAATAGAGTAATTCTCAATCACTGAAAATGTCAAATCCTAGAAAACTTTGGATTCCTCAAAGAGCAGGTTTATGTAAAGTTGAATGAACACTGGCAATGAGCTGCTTGCTGCACTTTTTCTAAATGGGAAATGAGTTAAACAACCAATCAAAATCTTAAGTATTAACCTTGGCCCAAGCACCTGTTGGTGAGAGGCGATACCTCTTTGCATTAAATTTTATCAATTCAGATCTTACTGAGTCACTACTGTCTGCCAGTCACAGTTCTGGGAACTGAAGAGAGCAATGAACAAAGGCACAGGATCTCCCGCATATGCTTACAGTCCACTGAGGACATGAGGAACACAAATAGAAAACTTATCTGCACAAGTGATGGTAATGCTGACTTGGGAAGGATAAAGAAATTGAACAAGTATTTCAGGTAAAAGCAGCATGTTCAAAGGCTTGATAGAGGGAGAATGGAGCATTCTAGAACACCGAAAAAGATAAATGAAGCAGAAATGCCAAGCATCAGTGAAGAGTAGCTTGAGACAAGGTAACTGAAAATAATTAGAAGGCAGAAGAGAGCAAGCCAGGCATCGGGGTGCATGCCTGTACTCCCACGGGAGACTGAGTCAAGAGGATTGTTGAATTAAGGGGCCAGCCTAGGCTACATGGACTTTGCTTCAAAAAAGGGTGGCTGTCCGTTTTGCACTATCAGATCTGGCCAAGACTTGTTTTTCAAGCCAGAGAGGTTCAATGAACTGATCTGCTGAAATCAACTGAAGGGGTTAAGCAAAGCAAAGCCCTATAGCAGGAACAGAAATCTCCCCAGATCAGCTCAAGTCAAAATAGGAGTCTGGCTTTCAGATCAAGATCACACTAAAGTTCTATAAGGGACAAAGTCATGACACCTCATTCATAGATGGGAAATAGCAAAGACAAATTCCTGAACCTGATGGCATTAGATGTGAGAATACTTTTTTCAGAATTTGCATTTTCCATAAAGGAGGAATATAAAGAATTTGTAGCCAGCTACAGACTATGGGAGCTTTATAGTAAGGCCTCTAAATTCTGACATTCATACTCCACTTAGGGTTGGCTCTGTAACTGCTTGATACGCAGGAAATCACACAAGTGGCCCTGTGCAGTTTTCCAGGCCCAGGCCTTAAGAAATGGGCAGCATCAGCCGAGTGTGGTGGTGCACGCCTGTAATCCCAGCACTCGGGAGGCTGAGGCAGGAGGATAGACTGGGCTCCACAGTTCCAAAGCAGTCTGAACTACATAGTGAGACTCTGTCTCAAAAAACCAACAAAAAAAAAAATTTGGGCAGCATCTATATCTTTATTGGCATGCATGCTTTTTTTGGCCAACTTTTAATTTTTATATTGGTGCCTGTTTGTGATACATAATGAATACATTTATGGTGGGGAGTTGATTCATATAATCAAAAAGGACATGTTAGTCCTTTTTATTTCCTCTTGGTCATATCTCCTCTCCTTCCACCATTAATTCCCTTCCCATCTGCAAAAGGTTTACCTCCTATCCTATTGTCTTTTAGTTTGCTCTTTATTAAGTTTTTTTGGTACTGGGGATCGAACTCAGGCATCAGAACCACTGAGCTAAATCCCCAGCTTTTTTCTTTTCTTATTTTTTGGTGGGGGGCGCTTTTGAGACAGGGTCTCGCTATGTAGTTCAGACTGCTCTGGAACTCACTGTGTAGCCCAGCTGGTTGAAGCGATCCTCCTGCCTCACACTCCCAAGTGCTGGGAGTGCTGGGATTACAGGCAAGCATCACCCTACACCTCCCCCCCACTTTTTTTTTTGTTTTTTT
>NW_022900934.1:22305040-22341125 GCF_012274545.1 Fukomys damarensis
TTTTTTTTTTTTTTTTTTTTTTTTTTGGCACCAGGGGTGGAGCTGGGTCCTTTTGCTTGTGAGGGAGGCGGTGGAACCACTGAGCTAAATCCCCAGTAGTTTGCTCTTTAAATTATACTTTGTTGTTTGGTTTCTGGTTGATAGCCATTCTTTCTACAGTGGGATGAAATCTCTGTTTTGGTTTGCATTCCTCTTATGGCCAAGGATGCTGGACATTATTTCCCGTACTTGTGACTTGTACTTCAGAGAAGTGTCTGTTCATTTCACTTGCCCATTTTTTAATTTGATCTTTTATTTTGGAGAGTCTGATTATTTTTAAGTTCAAATCTAGATATTTTCCTTTGTCTAAGGAATAGCTGGCAAAATTTTTAGCCCATTTTGTGGGTTGTCTCTTTGTTTATTTCTTTTGTTGTGCAGAAACTCTTTTAATGTGATATAATACCATTTATTAATTCTTGGTGTTATATCTTGGGCAAGTGAGGTTCTGTTTTGTTTTTTTGTTGTTGTTTTTTGATAGTGGGGATTGAACTCGGGTCCTTGTGCTTGTGAGGCAGGCGCTGGAACCACTGAGCTAAATCCCTGGCCCTTGGGCAAGTGAGGTTCTGCTCAGCAAGTCCTTGCCTAATAAATATATGAGGGGAAAAAACATTATATATAAATATATGGGAATGTTCAGTGTCGCTGGTCAATTTAGAGAAGCAGATTGGAGCAGCACTAGATAGCTCCCTCTTGCACCAGAGGGAGTGGCTGCTGTGAGGTCAACTGGTAGTTGACGATGGAAATTTGGAGAGGGGGGAGCCCTTCTGCACTGTTGGGGGTGTGGTATGGTGTGGACACCCTGAGGGTCAATGTGCAGATTCCTCAAGGGACGGGCTGGAGGTTTTTCTTGTCCCAACTGTTCCCCTTCTTGGTATATTCCCAGGGGAGTTGGGAGCAACATGCACTAGTGATACATGTGCACGCGTGTATGTAGTGGCGTGGTTTATGGTGTCTGGGTCTTGGTGGCAGCCTTGGTGCCTGTGGATGAATGGATGCTGATGAATGGAGGGAGAGGCTGTGTTTTTTTTTAATATGATAAAGTACCACTCTGCCATAAAGAAGGATGGGCTTGAGATACTTCTGGCCAGATGGATGTACCTTGGGACGGTACACTTAGGTGAGATAAATCAGACATACCTGTTTGACTACCACCTTGATGCTCTGGTGTGAGAAACTGAAAATGCAAATAAGGACCAAAATGTGTAACAGATACTGGGAGATGGGAAGAAAATTTTCAAATGAGAAGGGGAACAAGGGAGGGGGAGGGAGAAAGGAAAGAAGTGACAAGAAAAAAAAATGAAAAATGGAAAGAAAGCTTTTGTAGGTAGGACGGCAGGAGGGGGTTGAAGGGAGGAGAGAGGAATGGGGAAAAAGGAGCAAGATATATTATGTACAAGTACAAATTTCCTGTGATGAATGTTATTATGTATATCTAAAATGTACCAGTAAATATTTTACTTCAATAAAAAAAGATCAGAACTTTACTTTTTTTTTGAGGGGGGTTTGAGACAGGGTTTCACTATGTATTTGACACTGACCTGGAACTCACTATGTAGCCCAGGCTGGTCTCAAACTTGCAGCAATCCTCCTGCCTCAGCCTCCCAAGTGCTGGGATTACAGGTGTGCACTACCATGCCTGGCTACTATTATTATTTTAAAAAATTAAAACATAACATTTAAGAACCAGATGAAGCCCAGACTGGTGGTACATTGGCATATGATCCCAGCACTTGGGAAGCTGTTATGGCTTACATCTGGATGTACTCATGATTTGGGCTTTTGGGAGGTGACTGGGTCATGGGTGTATAATACTGGATTAGTCTGCTAATGGGTTTATATCTGGATGTGATATTAGGAGCTGAAGAGGTGAGTCATTAGAGTATGACCTGGAATGGTATCCTTCCTTGATGGCTGCTGCTTCCTTCCTGCCATCCCCTGAGCTCTTTTGCCCCCTGCTATGTCCCACTGCCATGGTGCCCTGCCTTGGAGCCAGTGGAGACTATTGACTAAAATCTCTACAGACTGTGAGCCAAAATAAACTTCCTCCTTTAAGTTGTGGGTTTTGGGTATTTTGTCCCAGCAATGAGAAAGTAGGCTGAGGCAGAAGGATCTTGAATACAAGGCCCACCTGGGCTATATAACAAGCCCTGCGTCAAAATATAAAGAATCAAAAGAATGTTAAGTGCCTACTATTTATTTTTTCCGGTACTGGGAATAAACTCAGGACCTTGTGCTTGCCAGGCAGGTGTGGCCACCACTGAGCTACATCTCCGGCCCTACCTACTGTTACAGAAGCATAGTATGATGGAAAGTTTGGAGTGGATCTGCACCTCATCCTCAACTTCTTCATCTGTAAAATAAGGATACATCACCTCTCTTCAAAAAAAGTTATTCTAACTTCACCCAATATTATATTGTATTATACTTTTTGTTTATAAGTATTGAAACTTGATGGAAAGTGTGTTTGCTGTCTTCAGATGAACAGGATAAAACAAAGTAATACTTATTGAGCTCTAAGTATTGTTCGACCCTTATCAGAATTTAGAGCTGGTCATAGTGGCATGCACCTGTAATTCCAACGTTTGGGAGGCTGAGGCAGGAGGATTGCCCTGAGCTCAAGGCCAGCCTGGGCTACATAGTGAATTAAAGTCCAGTCAACTGTATGTCTCAGTCTATGGTCATACCACTCTGAACGGACCCAACTTCAGCTGTCTCCAAGAAAAAAAAAATCTTTATGAGATAGTTTCTATTTTGTCATTGTAGATGAGCAATTCAGGCACTAGGAGGCTTAATCATTAACCAAGAATATTGTATAGATAATAGAGGGTAAGGTAGAATACAATAAATGTTAAAATAAATATAAATCAGCCAGGTGTGGAGGTGCAAGCCTGTAATCCCAGCACTCAGGAGGCTAAGGCAGGAGGATCACTGTGAGTTCGAGACCAGCCTGGGCTACATAGTTCCAGGTCAGTCTCAACGACATAGTGAGACCCTGTCTCAAAAAAAACAAAACAAAATATGTAAATCATAATAAAAGGCTGTGCTCAATGTTCTCCATTTACTCAGATTTGTTTGAGGAGGGCAGGGGTTTAGCTCGGTGTTTCTGCCACCTGCCTCGCAAGCACAAGGACCAGAGTTCGATCCCTGGTACAAAAAAAAAAAAAAAAAAAACACCCAAAGATTTGGTTCAGGAACTGTGCTTGAATAACAAATTATACAACAAATTATTCTATCCTCTGAGATGTTTGCTTGCATTTATTTGCTCCATTTGACCTAATTTAGTTGAGAATAACCTTTAGTCAGTGATTAAAGAGTCAATAGACAACAGATTAATAGGCTCTTCGGGGAAGAGATGACCTGTATATTTTGGAATTGAACTGTTGGGTTACTAAGATGAATGTGTGCAACGCTGAGCAGAAAGATCCACTAATGTTGCACTCAAAAGCAAATACTGTCGCTGGTAGTTATGGAGCCATGGGACGTGGTGATAACAGTATAGAGGATCTTTGAGACCAGACTCCGCATCAAAACGAGATTCGGTCTCAAAAAGAAAAACAGACTAGGAATTATGAACCGAGTCTTGAATTCTAGTTCTGAAATTACTGTTCATGAACATTTTACTAAGCCTCTTCGTACCAAGCACTGTGCTAGGTACCATCTGACCTTGCGTAAGGCTTCAATGTTCATGCAATGCAGGACACTGCAAGGGAGTTTCTTGGAATATTCCTTATGGGCGACTCAAGGCAGCTGTAGAGACGCCTCATTCAACACCCTTCCCCTCAGGGAGCCCTGAATCTGAGTTTCTCTGGACCTTCTGCTTGCTAGGCAGATGGCAAAACCACTGAGCTAAATCCCCAGCCCAGGAATTCAGTTTTTAACACAACTACGAAATGAATTTTAGTCAAGCACGTTTAGATTTTAAATTCAAGCATTTCCTACATAACCAAAATTAACCCTAATTAAGACAGAGCAAGTCACCACAGGGCATATATAGCAGAGATTGTCTTCATCAATTACAAATTCGTCACAAAACTCAGTTAAAAAAAACCTAAGATTTACCAGAAATTATCCAAATGTGCTACAGAAAAAAGCAAATTACCAAAAACAGTCTTTTAAAAGAAACAAATTACAAAGTGCTACTCATTTACACAAGCCATAATAACTTCAAATATAAAATGTATTTTCTCAGTGTGTTTCATAATGCAAAAGAGTAGTGTTTTTAATGTCAGGTTGAAAAGTATTTTCCAATTATGACTTTCTAAAAGATACACTGTAACAACATTACACAGTTTTCAAGGCCCCAAAGCCCAGGGGCTTGGAAGGGGGGCCTGCGCTCGCTTCGCACCCCTGCGGCCCCGAGGCAGCGGAGCGCACTTTCTTGGGGCCCCACGACCATCCTTCGGGGAGAGTCTCTTAGCTCCGTTTTATAGCTGAGGAAACTGAGGAATGGAGAGGTGAAGTGCCTTGTCCAAGGTCACGGGGCTGACAAGTGGCACGGCCGTCTGTGGAACCCGGGCTAGTGCAGTTGGAATTTGATTTTGTTCTGTTACAGATTTTTGGAAATACACTTATCTCTGTCGTTGCTTGTAAACATCGGAAAAGTGGAATGCAAGAAGAATAGCTTCTTATCAGAGTACAGTTGAGATGTTAACTATAATGGTAGTGATGTTAATAAAAGCTGATGCTCCTCCAGAGCTTCCTGTGTGTTAGCAATCTTGCTAAGCGTTTTGTTAAGATCATCTCACTTTCTACTTGAATGTTTACCAATTCAGTCCTTTCTCTTTCCTTTGCACAAGGCCTTTTCCTGCAGAGCTGGCCTCCCTTCCCAGGTAGACTAGGAGCCTAAGCCTCATGGCTTAGGAGGCAGGGCAGCTCTGCCATGATGACTTATTGACAGAATAGGGTAAGCCTTGCCTGTCTGCATGAGATTTCCCTCTAATCTTGACCTCTCAGCGTATAATTAGACTTCCTTTCCTAGCTGCCAGAAGAGCAGGACCAGAGTAGCAGGGCTGGCTGGACTTGGAGGTGACAGAGCAGATTTGGTGAGGACTTACCTCATTTGGGGACTTTCTGGCTCTGTTCCAACACTGGACTTGAACATTTTAATATAATGCTTGCTGAATCTTAAGTCTCCTTTGATTTGAAGTCCCAAGCTAACAGCTGTAAAAATGTGTAATGTTTTGCACCCAGTATAACTAGTTCAAACTGCCTCTTTCTCCCTTGGCAGATCCTCCTCCACACTTCAGAAGCTCTCTATCTTTGTGACGCTTTTCCTGTTGGATTTTCCCATACAATTAAACACACATAAAGGGTTAGAGGTCTCCATCCTAAGCCCTAGGACCACTAGCCCCGTGAGGTCAGGGATTGTCTTCGCAGCCCCAAATTCTTGGCTCATAGTGGACCCTTGCTCAGTGAATTTCCACTCCTTTTCATTACTGAAATGGCAGTGTTCTCTTGATGCCTTTCTGTTCTTCCTCTTGCCCTTTAGTTTCTCTTTACTGTCCCTTTGTTGTATAACTTTTGATCATCACCTACCACACAAATGGTTCAGTCCACCTTGTTGTTTCTGAAAATTTGTAGAGAAGGGTCTTGCATCAAGGAACCTGTCTATCCCCAGCAGAGGAGGTGGTCGGTCTATGTTGCTTAAGCCTACAGGGCAGTGTTGGGGTTTTTTTGTTTTGTTTTGTTTTTGCTATGTTCATGTAGAGTGGCCTGAGGGTTACAGCCTTGTAGTCTATCCCTAAGTGCACATGAGATTGAATTCTACGTTCTTTTGCCTTACGTAGCTGACTGTCCCTGATGAAGACTGGGGGTAAACTCTGGTTGCCCCTTGTTCTGCTCCAATGATAAAAGAATAGTCACAATTTTTATGGTCTATTAATACATGATATTGAAAAGAAATTTAGTTTATTAGTGCATGTGTGTAGTACATAGTGTTTACATTCCTTATGAGAAGTTGGTACACGTACATAACACATCTTAATTCCTTTTGTCATCCCCTTTCTCTTCCTCTACCCATCCCTTGATCACCTTCCTGTTTTTTTTGTATGTGTTTGCAGTACAGAATGTTCACTTTACTTGTGTGGAGTTGGTATCTGCACATAACCCATTTCAGTTCCTTTTTCCTCTTTGAGAATGATCTGTCTCCCTGCTTTCTATTATCTTTTTTTCGTGATTTTTTTCTTTTACTTTATTCTTTATTTCTACTCTAGGTTTTTCATATAAGAAAAACAATGTGATATTTGAGCTTGTGTGTCTTGATTTATTTCACTTAATATTGTGGCCTCAAGGTGCATCCATTTTCCTACAGATGACTCAGTCTTTATGACAGAGTAGTATTCTATGGTGTGTAAATACCATTTTCTTATTACTTGGTATTTATAATAAATATTTAGAGGGCTGGGGATTTAGCTCAGTGGTTCTGCCACCTGCCTCGCAAGTGCAAAGACCTGAGTTTGATTCCCAGTACCAAAACAAATCAATACATAAATACATAAAATATTTAGAAAGGCTCTTTGGGAGGCAACAGACAAATGCATAGGTTTTCTATATAAATGAAACTTCTTAAAGAGGTTTTCCAAATAATTTTCTGTAAATATGTTGTGCTGTTATATGTAAGGCATGGTGCTGAGTATGTTGAAGTAAAATGTGGTTCTTGTTGAGTTTACTGGCTGACTGGGGAACACTGTATGTAACTAACTCAAGTCTAAAAATTTTCATATTAGTATTATACGCAAGGTAAGATGAGTATAATGGAATAAGATATTCCAACATGGGACATTTCATAAAAACCATGTTATTCAAGTTGAAAATAAGGACTGAGTCATTGAGTTCAACCTTCTCCCTTATAGACATTATCTTGAAAACTAAACTTCGCCGAAGGTCATAGAAACTGGGGCTATACTCTGGGAGGATGAGGCAGGAGAATCACATGTTCAAGCCCAGTCTGGGCAACTTAAAGCCTGTCTCAAAATGTAAAAAATGAAGAAGAGCTGGGGATGTAGCTCAATGTGAAGGTCCTGGCTTCAGTCTTCAATACTGCAAAACAAAGCCTCGGGCTACAGCTTGAAATATCAGACTTTTTATCCATTGAAAATTTACCTAGGCTGGGGAGCGTACATTGATGGTAGAACACCAGCTTAACACACACCAGGCCCTGAGTTTGATCCCCAGCACTACAGGGGCGGGGGAAACTTACCAGTATTTCTTCTCAGTGAATTTACTTATTTATTTATTGGTACTGGGGATTGAACTAGGGCCGTTGCGCTTGTGAGTCAGGTGGCAGAACCACTGAGCTAAATCCCCAGCCCTCAGTGAATTTATTTTTGACATCATTAATCAGCTCTCTATCAAATTTTCATTTATGTCCTTAGATCAAGGGTGGGAAAAGAGTTAAAAATGTATGATTCATGTCTTCAAGCATCTTACAGTTTTCTGGAGAAGAGTAAAGAATTGTTCTCTAACATTGAAGATGATAAATAACTATTTGTTAAATTGTCTGATAGAGGGAGTAGGTATGTTGTGAGAGTTAGAGAAAGGTCTAGCAGGGATCAGTTTGAACTGTGATAGTGAGACCACTTTGGGGAAGAGTGAGGACGTCAGTTACCTGGACAACTTGTTAGCCCCTGTGTTGCTGCTGTTCCCCATCTCCAGGGTTTCTGATTTAGGAGGCCTGGAGTGGACCTTAAGGATTTGTCATTCTCACAAGTTACCAGATGATGCTGATGCTACTAGCCTAAGGACTACCCTTTGAAATTAATTGGATTAGAAGGTTGAAAAGCTAGAGAGAAACTGTCAAACTATTCCAGAAAGTATGCATGTATGTTATAACATGAAAGAGTTTTGGAAAATACACACGAAATAATAGTAGTCACTTCTGAAAATGGGACTTAGTTGTGTTGGAGACTTCACTTGTTGTTATTGTTGTTTTTGAGACAAGTTCTTGCTCTGTAGTATAGGCTGGCCTTCAACTCACTGAATAGCCCAGGCTGACCTCAAACTGTTGGAGGTCCTTCTGCCTCAGCCTCTTGAGTGTTGGGTTTACATGTTTGTTGCACCACCACACCTGGCATGGGGAATTCACTTTTTTACTTCATACCTTTCTGTGTTATTTTTTCATTGTACACATATTGATTTTGTATTTTACATAAGAAAAATAAGATACATACTAAAATATTTATAGATTTAAAAGAATGTGTTAATCTAATCATAAACAAACATTGTATCTGCTATATGCCACATGCAGCTAGCCTTTGCTAAAGCTTGCAGTCTGGTGATCAAGATTAATAGATAACAGCTCTAGATAGTGTCCATGAGCTTCCTAAGTGCAAGGACCAAGTCTAGCTCTCTGCTTGGCTGGCAATAGGCACTTAGTAAATGATGAGTGAATGAGCAATTCAGGCAAGAAGGTAGGACAGTGGGAAGGAAGAGGCCACGTGGGAGATGGTGGCGGCAGAGGGAGCCGGTTGATGAGCTTGGATAGGCATGATGAAAGGAAAGGGTGCTCCTGGAAAGCCTATGAAGTCTAAACATTGGTAATATTTTAGATTTAATGCAGAAAAAGATGTCGAGTCATCTGTTCCCTTTTTAAGAGACTGCCTGGAAAAGCACGCAAAAATTACCTAGATTGAGTGCTAAGTATCAGGTTTAAGGTCTTGTTTTGTTAAGTAAAAAGATTTTTTTTTCTTTGTTTGGTACTGGTATCAAACTTGGGTCCTTGCACTTTTGAGGCAGGCGACAGAACCACTGAGCTAAATCCCCAGCCCCTAAGATTTTTTTTCTTTAATTGCAGGGCTAATTCTATTGAATTTATAATATTTACCTACAATTTTGCCACTAGTTATTCTCTTACTTATTCATGTGAAATTAATTCATAATATGAAGGCATAATGGTGCTTCTTGGGAGCTGAGGCAGGTGTGTCACAAGTTCAAGTCCAGCCTAGGCAGCTTAGCAAAACCCTATCTCAAAAAATGGCTGGCATCAAGTAGGAAAAGTTGTTAACAAAGGCCCATCCAAACTCTGGATACAGACTACTCAGGTTTGTATCCTTGCTGTGTTACTCACTAGCTTTGTGACTTTTGGCACATTATAAAACCTCTGCAAGCCTCAGATTCTTTACCTATAAAATGGAGAAAATTAAAGTGCCTAGTTTATAAGTGTGTTGGGAAATAAAATGAAATAAGGAATGGATAAACTACTTATTGTACCTGCATGGTGTGCGTACTTAATAAATGTAGCAATTAAGAGTATTAAGTACTGTACCTTTTGGGCTTTCGTTTGGCCTTTACCTTATTCAGACTGTCTTTATCTTTTTTCTTTTTGAGACAGGGTCTCACTATGTAGTTGAGACTGACCTGGAATTCACTATGTAGCTCAGGCTGATTTTGAACTCACAGCAATCCTCCTGCCTCAGCCTCCCAGGTGCTGGGATTATCGGTATGCGCCACCACACCAGGCTATTCAGACTGTCTTTATCTTTTTTCTTTTTGAGACAGGGTCTCACTATGTAGTTGAGACTGACCTGGAATTCACTATGTAGCTCAGGCTGATTTTGAACTCACAGCAATCCTCCTGCCTCAGCCTCCCAGGTGCTGGGATTATCGGTATGCGCCACCACACCAGGCTATTCAGACTGTCTTAAAGCATAAACTGTTTTAAGGGATTCTGCCTTATACCTGGTGGGAAATTAGAACTCATCCAAGAGCTCTTATCAGGACTTGGCTGGCAGTAAGTTTCCTAGTGTCCTGAGCTGCATCCTTTAAGAATGAAGGCTGAAGGTGCTTCTGCTACTAGTTACTTTAGGATGACTCCAGGTTAGAGGTTCAACTGGTTGGTTGTCTGAGATTAACAAGAAGGCCCTTTAATGAGATTTGCTAAGTTATCTGTACCAAAACTCTAGATTTAATGAAATGAATATATAGGGAAAATTCAAATTCCCAGCTTTCCATTCCCTGCAGACCTCCTATTTACTACCTTCTGCCTGAACTCAGGTATGACACAGCAGGAAGGTGAGCCTTCTGCTAAGCGGGTAGAAGGGCCCTTATGCAGGGATGAGGATGAACTGAAGTTAGTTAGCATGAGGATCTGTGAACATGCCTCAGCTGTGCCTTCACTGAGTCTGCCTGCCCTTTGCTTACTTACCTAGGTACAAAATAACATCTCCGAGGGCTGGGGATTTAGCTTAGCACAAGGACCCAAGTTTGATCCCCGGTACCAAAAACAAAACAAAATAACATCTCCGAGAGTATTTTTTCTGGTAAAGAGGCACCCAGACTTTCCTTTATGCAGTGAAAAATTTGAATGAGCTAGATATATATATATTTTTAAAAGGTGTTATTTCTTCCATGGAGTTGGGTGGTTTTGTTTACCAGGCTTCCTAGGGAGTCTCCTGAGATCCTTTGCTTTCCTAAGGGCCCCCTGGAGACTGAAATGAAACCAACATCCATTACCCTAGACACTTGAGGGGATGCCTAAGTCAGTGATTTCATGATTAGATTAATTGAGGCATTAATCCTGACAAAATTTAAGAGCCACAT
The DNA here is from genome assembly GCF_012274545.1 of Fukomys damarensis. Lineage (NCBI taxonomy): Eukaryota > Metazoa > Chordata > Mammalia > Rodentia > Bathyergidae > Fukomys > Fukomys damarensis. Next base: position 22,315,616 of record NW_022900934.1, read on the forward strand.
CATCAGACTGAAGTATGGAATCTAGCCCAGTACTGTGGAATATCTTTCAGGGCCCAAGCCAGGAGTCCAAATATTAGTCTCAGCCCTACTGCCAGCCCACTGTATGAATTTGGGGTCCTTTTTTCCTAATGGGAGGATAAGGAACATTCCTGAGACTAGTGGTTCTTAGCCCTAGCTGCATTTAAGAATTACCTGTGAGGGGCCAGGGATGTAGCTCAGCGGCACAGCGCCTGCCTGGCAAGCGCGAGGCCCTGGGTTCGATTCCCAGTACCAAAAAAGAAAAGTGGAAAAAAAAAAAAAGAAAGAAAGAATTACCTGTGAGGCTTTAAAAATAACACTTGGAGACAGGCCTGATCTCACGTGCTTGTGATCTCAGCGTTTGGGAGCCTGAGGCCGGAGGTTGAGAGTTCAAGGGCAGCCTGGGCTGCAAAGTATGACTTTGCATACACAACTAATATGTGGGCCCTACCCAAACTCAGTTAAATTGGAACTGTAGGGTTGGGGCCAGGCATTGATATGCCTCCAAGTTCTGAGTATAATGAAAATAACTTCTACACAAGATGACCAAGTGTTAAATAACTGAGGTTAAGCTTCTTTGTTCTCAGAAACAGTCACTGAAAGTGCTGTTCAGATGTCCGGTCTTCTGACACAGCTTCTGCAGCTTGTTTCCTCTCTCAGCTACACTGTTCTTGGTGTTGCTTAGCTGCACTGTGTACTTTTCTTTCTTTCTCAAGAATATTCTCACCTAGAATGTCCTTTGTTCCCTTTCAGCTGTCCAAAACATGACCTTCTCCACGCCCCTTGACCATCCAAGCCCTTAGGTATCTTTCTCTTCTTGGCATTGGGTATGAGCTTCATTTGGCTGTGACAGTATGTTCTAAACAGAGGCACTTTTGGTTTTTACACCTTTTGGTGGAGGGTACTTCTGCCATCTATTTGTGGAAACCAGGGTTATCACTAACATTTTATAATCCAGATTACCTTCTCCCACAATAAAGAATGGTCTGAATTAAAGTGACCATGGTGCTAAGGCTAAGAAACTTCCTTTGAGCTTGTCCTGTTCCTAGGCTTAGGTGTATATACCTGTGAGTTGTGCTGATTATAGACTTTGTCCCCTTTATTCAGTTGAACTAGTGAATAAAGATGAACTCTACCCCAAAATCTGTGTGTTGGGATTTGATCTTAGAGCCCAATGGTAACCGTTCACCATTCAGTATAATTTAGAACCAGAGATAAAGAGGTCCTCCTTATAGGGTGACCATGGCATGACAGCGTGCTGAATTTCTCCTTTCCACCCTCAGCTCTCTTAATCTGCGATGACCTCGGAGACAGTGTGATATGGGGCATGGAATGAGTATTTGGGATCAGAAGACTAGATTTCATTCCCAAGTCACCTAGTAACTGTGCTGTTTTATTGGCTGTAGTATTTCGGCCAGACCATTTCACATCTTAAGCCTTAGGTTTTTCATCTCTGTAATAGTGATGATGCCACTGACCCAGTATTTTTCATGGCACCATTGTGATAATTTAGTGAAATGTTAGGTAGGAAGGTGGTTTTTGTTTTTGTTGCTATTTTTGGTATCAGGGATTGAATTTAGGACCTCGTGCTTGTCAGGTAGGTCCTATGCCACTGAGCTAAATCCCTAGCCCAAAGATTGCTTTTTTTCCAGTGTTTATAGGTAAAAAGGGAAGGTGTAAATCTGCCTGCCGTAAGTGCTCTGCTGACAACCTTCCTTGCCATTCTCCTGGCCACATCCTGCAGCTTTGAGCCAAAACTGCTTTAAGCCTAACTCGGGCTGACTCTTTCCAGCTCATTCTCCCCTGGTGTGCCTGCCTCCTGTGTTTACTGCCCTAATTCTGTTTTGGTACTCTGTCTGCAGTCTTGCCAAAACCAAAAGTGATTGACTCTGTCTGTAGAATACAAACAAGTGGCCTGGTGTCAGCGCATCCTGGTGCAAAGCCAAAGGTAACAAATTACTTTGATTATGGGAGAAAACTATAAAATAAGGAGGTTTGTAGTTTAGAAAGCCAGCACTTTCTTACTGCTCTCTTTTTTTTTTTTTTTTTTTTTTTTTTGACAAAGCAAAGTGGCACTGGCAGTCTTTTTGAGCTTAATAAAAAGCATAACACTCTCCTGTCCCTTGGGTAAGGCCTAGTACACCCTTTTGATGATTTTTGGAGCAACTTTTAGGAAGTCTTGAACCTCCCCAGCTTGATAACTGGGTGACTTTTTAGGATTGCATAGAGGGACATATAAGTTGGCAAGGAGGAATGCATACTTACCCTGGGAAAGAATGTAAACTACATTTACAGGGAATTTTGGGCTTATACAGAAGGTCATCCTGCCTGTTGTCTTTCCTTCACAGATGGAGAAATAGGCCAAGAAAGGGAAAATGCTTTGCCTAGAATCACTAGATGTAGACTCTGCTCCTGGTGTGGGCTCTTTCTATGACTGGAAGAATCTATGTATCTCCACATATCCATTTTCTTTAAGTGAACAAAGATACTCTGTATTAGGCTTTATTACTTATTGAGGCTGTGGGTATTGAACCCAGTGCTTTAGGTATGCTAGGCAGGTGCTATACCAGTGAACTACATCCCCAGCCCTGCCATTAGAACCCACCCCCGACCCCCATACCAGGGATTAAACTCAGGACTTTGCACTTGCCAGGTAGGCACAGTGCCACAATGAGCTATACCCTATCATTGGATTTTTACTGTGTTTTTCAGAGACCTGGTAGTCTTACTGCCAATTCAGCAGAGACCCTATGTTTTTTTTCTCCTACTTCAAAAGATTTTTGTGCAAAACATAAAAGTCACTGGCCCTGATGATTTTTTTTTCTAGCTTTAATTGAGTTTATTGGTACATTTTAGGGATACAGTACAGTTACATTCATTGTTGGGATCTTGTACCTCTACATGACAGGTCTTGGTTCTCATTTCTTCCCCTTGTCCCTGCCCTCCCTTCACCCCCTCCTCCCCTTCCCATCAACAACCACTTTATTTCCATCTTTTCATTATCTCACATTTTTTTCTTTTCCCTTTTTACTCTTCCCCTACCCATCCCACCTTCCCTACACCTTTAGCTCCTTTCTTCCCATTTCTCAATGTCAGAATCTTATTAGGATCTTCTGTATTATTACAAATTATTCACACCAGAGAAACTATTCGGTATGGCCTTGATGATTTTTAAAGGCCCTCCCGTTGATGACCTTCTGTTTGACAAAAAACACTGATATCAAGTTGGGCATAGTGGCACATGGCTGTAATCCCAATACTTGGGAGGCTGAGTTAGAAGGATTGCTGTGAAGTTGTTTTGTTTGCTTGTTTTGTACCAGGGATTAAATTTAGGAACTTGTGTTTGTGAGGCAGTCCAGTGCCACTGAGCTAAATCCCTGGCCCAGGATCGTTGTGAGTTTTAGGCCAGCCTGGACTACATAATGAGTTCAAGGCCAGCCTAAACTGATTAGTGAGACAAAAAACAAAAGCACTGGTGTCTTACCCACCTGTGGTGGTACACACCTGTAATTCCAGCACTTTGGAGGCTGAGGCAGGAGGAATGTGTCAAATTCAAGGCCAGTCTGGATAGTGAGTTCAAAGCCAGTCTGGACTATATAACAAGACATTGTCTCAAAAATAAATACTGGGGCTGGGGATTTAGCTCAGTGGTTCTGCCACCTGCCTTGCAAGCACCAGGACCTGAGGTCAATCCCTGGTACCAAAAAAATAAATAAAATAAAAACCCGTATCCCACCCGGCCTCCTAGTTACATTTTTTGTTTTCACTTTTAATTCAGAAATGTCATTTTCTCTCTCTCTCTCTCTTTTTTTTTTTTTTTTTTTTTTTGTACCGGGGATCGAACTCGGGACGTTGTGCTTGTGAAGCAGGTGGTAGAACTGCTGAGCTAAATCCCCAGCTCTCTATTTCTAAAAGGTGATCTACATAGTTATTGGCTTTTCAGTCCAGGAACCTCTGCCTCATTTTTCCTGGGTTGACTTTCACTGTCAGAAGTTAATGGCCCTTTCTTTGTCCTCATTCTCTTCCTTCTCTTTTCAGCATTGGATCGTCTTTCTCCCCTTCTTTGTAAATCTCTTTTCCTTTGACTTCCTTGACCTTATTTTTCTGGTTTTCTTCTCATATTTCTGGACATTTTGTCTGTCTCCTACTGGTTCTCCTGTCACTTCCATTATTGACTTGTCCTTCAAAACTGGCAAGAGCCTACAGCAGCTCATTTGTGACTTGATCATGGGCCACAGGTTACCACCTTACTAATTGTCTTAGTTACTGCCTCACTGCTGGGACAAAATATCCAATACGAAGTTAAAGGAGGAAAGGTTTATTTTATCTCATAGTTTGTAGAGGTTTCAGTCCTTAGCTGGCTCTGAGGAAGGGCAGCATGGCAGAGGAGAAACAGCTCATGGCATGGCAGCCTTCCTTCTGCCTTCCCTTTTATTCCACTCAGGGTACAAGCCTATGGGTGGTGCCACGCTCAGGTGGGCCTTCCCATTATCCACAACTAGAACTATGCTTTACCAGTCAGTGGACTGATGCAGTTATCATACACCCTTATTCTATACTCACATACCCTACATCCAGCCACCTCCAGAAAGCCCCACCTGTGAGTATATGAGGCTTTGGCAGGAGATCTAGACATAAGCCGTAACATTAATTCTCTCTTGCATTACTGACTTAAATTGTTTTTCATCAGTTTCTCTGTTACTCTTTCTCAGGTGCCCTATTTTCATATGTTGAGACAGTTCTTTGTGTGTGGTCCTAGGAATCAAACCCAGGTCCTTGCACATGGTAGGCAAGTTCTCTACCCCTGAAGCTAAACCCCTAATCCCACCTTTTTCTTTGCATTTTATAATTCCAGTAGCCTAATAGAGCCTTGTTACCTCTCTTGCTCTTTACTATATTCCCTTTCAAGTTGACCTGGCCTGTTCAATCTTTTTAAAATTCCATCTGGTTTATTGAAATTATTTTTGGAAGAAGGCAGGATGAAAAGTGTTAAGAGTTTTTCTCTACCTCACTATCTTTATTAAAGATGGGTACTGTTAAGCCTTAGGTTCTTCATCTCTGGTAATCTTCTCCTTAGCAGTTAGAGGTCACGTTAGACTGCCATCGTGTGAGACTCAAAAGTCCCAGGAGATTATATATTAAAATTTTGTGGTTTTTGTTTTTTGTTTTGTTTCTTGGTGCCAGGGATTGAACTCAGTACCTTGCTTTTGTGAGGAAGCCGTGGTGCCACTGAGCTAAACCCCTGCTGTATATTAAAATTTGAGGCACACCATTCTAACAACAGATGACAACTAATCTGCTTCTGAAACTGATTACCAAGTAATAGTTGGAATTCTGTTTCTCTTTTCTCTACTCATCCTATATTCCCCTTGCTTCTAGTTAACTGCTGAGATGAGGGCCTTTGTTCCTGTTTGATGACTCAGACCTTCCTTTCTAGGGAGCCTGAGTCATTGTTAATATGTACAGGATTGTGTTAGGCATCCATTGCCTTTATCTGCAGATGAGAGGATGCCCCATTGTCAGAGAGAGGAAGAAACTTGCCAGGTTCCTGTACCCAGCAGGTGGGCCCTGGCATAGACATTATTGTATAGTGGGAGAAAGCTAAGGTTTTAAAATTGTTACCATAGCCAGACTTTGCTTTTTTTGTTTTTTTTTTTTTTTTTTTTTTTTTTTTTTTTTTTTTTTTAGTTCCGGCGATCGAACTCAGATTCTTGAGCTTGTGAGGCAGGCAGTAGAACCACTGAGCTAAATCTCCAGTCCAACCATAGCCAGTCATAGTGGTGCACACCTGTCATCCCAGCACTTGGGAGACTGAGGCAGGAGGATCTAGAATTAAAATCCAACTTGGACTGCTTAGCAAGACTGACTCAAAAAATCAAAACAAACACAAAACTCCAAAAGAACAAAATAAACAAAATCTTATTCTGTTCCTTAGGTGTAAGATTTTATGGAAACTTAAGTTCTCTGAGCCTAAGTTCCTCATTTTAAGAAATAAAATATACCTTCTTGAAAGAATTTGTTTTTTGAGGGGTATCTGGGGTCAAACTCAGGACCATGTACTTTCAAGGCAGGTGAAGGCACCACTGAGCTAATAATTAATCCCCAGCCCTTGAAAGAATTATTATGAAGATTTGCCTAAGGTGCATAGAGAAATCCTGAACAGAGTTGATTCCCACACTTTCCCCTTTTCCTTGCCTTCTTCATTTTCAGGATAGCTGGGGGGTGTGAGGGCAATCTGGCTGTGATATCTGTCACCCCATCGATCACCAGGCTGATCCTGCTGGCTAGGTAGATACTGCCTTTGTCACTGCTCCGTGTGTGTCCCTCATGAAGCTCCAGGCTCAGTTGAAGAAGATGACCACCTCTGATAGATGGAAGACCATTTCCTTGGTCAAGTATATATAAGTAGCTTTGCTCCCCTGCTAGAACCTCCAAACAAGCTCTCAAAGATAGCTAGGTTTTACATACTTTGTCAGCCTTCCCTTTTTCTCATTAGGCTAGGAAAGAGGGCAAACATTTTGTTGTCTGCTGCAGTTTATAAAATCCCTACTATCCTTTTCAAAATATTAATAGCCCTTTGTGCCAAGAGGAGACCCGACATTGATGTCATTTGTGCAGACACTGGAACTGGAGACTGTAAATCCCCAGGAGCTAGCCAATCTGCAGCTGAGGGATTTGGAAATGGAGTTTTCCACTATATGATTTTAGTTTTCTTACAGATATTATAAAACTGCTCATTGGCAAGGGCCCGAGACAGTAAGATCTGAGGAAAAAAATTGTATTCAGAAGACTGCATTAGGTCACTAATATGTGGAAGGTGAATATCTACTACTATCTTGTTTTCAGTTCCTAAGTCATCCTGAAGCAGCTCACTGTTCTGTCCATCATTTTTACCTTAGTCTGCATTGAGCCCAGCTGATAGGGACAGCCTTCTCTATCATTTGTGCTTTTAAGTGCTTGTTGGCACAGACTTTGCACTTTTTTTCATCTTTAAAAAATTGGGGAATACTGTGCAAATGCCTGTCACTTTGGACCTTAGACTTTGCTCAGGCCTCAAGACTCCTTGACAGGCCCACCCATAATGGAGTTACATTTGAATAATTAACATCCTGTAGTGTCCTGGTTTTCCATGAGTGAATTAAAGTGGGAATAAAGTAGGTGGATTGGAAAAACAGTTTTGGGAAATCAATATTTTACATGGAAAAAAAGAACAATTGGAAATAGACTAAAATGGTTATCTTTAGATAGAAGAACTGTTAGTACAACATCTTTTCATTATTCTGGGATCTCTACATTTTCTAAATTGAATATATATTGTTTTTATGGAAGGGATTAAAAATATTTAAAATTGCCACTTTTTTTTTTTGGTACTGGGGATCGAACCCAGATCCTTGTGCTTGCGAGGCAGGCGGCAGAACTGCTGAGCTAAATCCCTGGCCCTAAAATTGCCACTTTAAATAACTGATTAGTAAACTGAGTGTGGTAGTGCATGCCTGTAATCCTAGCACTTGGGAGGCTGAAGCTGGTGGATTATGAGTTCGAGGCCAGTCAAGGCTGCATAGTAAGACACTGTCTTAAAAATCAAACAAAAGAATATATACTTATGAAGCTCAGCAGGTGTAAAAGTGAAAAAGCAATCCTTCCTCCCCACCCCAGTCCTTAGTTTTAGCAGAGGCGACTGTAGAGCCCTTGGGAGGATAAGGCAAGAGGATCAAGAGTTCACAACTAGGGCTGGTGGTTTAGTTCAGTGGTGCTGCACCTGTCTCACAAGTGCAAGGTCCTGAATTTGATCCTCGGTACCAGAAAGGGGAAAAAAAAAGTTCACAGCTAGCTTAGGCTACCTATTGAGACTTTGTCTAACCCTCTCCCCAATAAAACCCCTGATGATAGTAAAGTCCAAATGAAAAACAGCCACAGTTTATTGTGTGATAAGTATAAAATATGATGGGTGTGGTAGTGTATGTCTATAATCTCAGCATACTTAGAGACTGAGGCAGGAGGATCAGTTGCAAATTTAAGCTCAGCCTGGACAATTTAGCAAGACCCTGTATCAAAACACATTTTAAAAGACTGGGAATAGCTCTGTGACAAGGCCCTGGATTCAGTCTTTAGTACTATCTAAAATTAAATAAATACAGTGGCGGGGGGGGGCTACAAAATGAGTAGATTCTAGTTAGGCCAGGCTTTTTCTTTTCTTTTCTTTGTTCAGTGCTGTGGATTGAACCCAGGGCCTCATACGTGCTAGGCATGCACTTTACCACTGGACTCTATACCCCTGAGTTTTGAATTTTGATCTTTTTCTGGACTAGCAATCTGCAGTATTGTATTCTCTTGCCATGTAGGGCTGAGGCTGCAAGCCATGGCTTATAGTGAGCCAAATGATCGTGCAATTCATTAACTGGTACTCTATAGTGTACTGCATTGCTAAGCTGTGCTGTTGAGTGGATTAGGTATATTAAGTGCATTTTCAACTTACATGTATTTTCAATTTACAATGAGTTTACCAGAGTATAACCCTGTCATGAGTTAAGCATCTGCAGTACATTAATACTTTTTTTTAAAATTTAATACTGGAGATTGAACCCAGGACATTAGCACTGAGCTATATCCCTGATCATTCATTCATTCATTCATTCTTTTTTAACCAGGGATCAAACTCAGGACCTTGCACTTGCAAGGCAGGTGGCAGCACCACTGAGTTAGATCCCTGGCTCCATTCATTCATTTATTAAGGCAGGGTCTTGTTATATAGCTCAAGCTGGCCTTGAACTCATTGTATAATACAGGCTGGCTTAAATTCTGTGATCCTTTTGCCTCAGCCTCTCAAGTGCTGAGATTATAGGTGTGTGCCACCACGCTAGTTTTATTTTTATTTTTTTGAGAGAGTTTTGCTAAATTCCCCAAGCTGGTCTTGAATTTGTGATCCTCCTGTCTCAGTGTCCTTAGTAGCTGGATTTACAAGCATGAGCCACCACGTCTGGCTACCTTTGTACGTGTGTGTATGTGGTGCTAGGAGTCAAACACAAGGATCTGTACATGCTAGGCAAATACAGGATTCCACTGCTGAGCTATACCTCCCACTAGCATCTGATGAAGGTTTTCTTGGTTCCCATCAGTTAGAAAGAATTGCTTTTCCTCTGAACTTGTCATGGTTCTTATTTATCATTTTATGAATTACTGTCCTAGAACCCATATTCTAGTAAGCTCCTGGAAGGTAAGGCCCTCCTTCAATCTTTCATAGTGTTTTTCACCTCTACTATCATGTCCCCCAATAAATAGTTGCTGAATGGGTAATTTCCCAACTCATTGAATGAGCATATTTCCTGACTTCATGGATATAAGGCCATGGTAAAAGAGATAAACCCTGGACCTTTAAGTCTGGGTGGAAATCACTTGCCTGTAAAACCCAGTGTTTACAGCCTTGCCCCTTGGCTTCCTGTACAGTGGGATAGAGAAAGGGTTCTGGCTAATTACTGTGCTTGTCTGCCTCCAACTTCGCTCTTCTCTCAATTTCTCAGTCTGTTCCCTCTCTGTGTTGTTTTCCTGTTGTCATGTAACACACCACTCCAAAACAGAATTATCTCTCATGGTTTCTGTGGGTCAGAATTTGGAAGCAGGCTTCAAGTTGCAGTCAGGAGTCTGAGATTGCAGTCATCTGAAATCTTGACTGGGGCTGGAGGATCTATTTGTAAGAATGTTCACACACATGACTGGCAGGTTGGTATTGGCATATTGGTCACTCTCCTGGTGTACTTCCAGAGGGCTGTTTGAGTGTTGTTACAATATGGTGGCCATGTTCCCCCCCAAAGATAATGTTCAAGACTATAGTCTAGAAGCAGAAACTATAATGCCTTTGTGATACAGCTTTGGAAATCACATATTGTTCCTTCCACCATATTCTGTTTGTTACATAGGCCTCCCTGATTTATTTGGATAAGAGATTTTGTATGAGTGTGGATATCAGGAATCAAGGGTCATTGGATTTGTAGGAGGCCATCTTGGAGGCTGACTACCGTATTCATCTGCAGCTATGATTCCCTAGTAAAGGTTAGTGAGCTAGTCATGGTTCATTTCATTCTTCAGTTTTTTACACCCCCCCAATCTAGTCTCCAAATTGTTGATACCAGAAGCATAGTTCTAAGTGTTCCTTATTAAGCATCTTAAGTAACTAAAATATACACCATCCTTGAGGGCAAAGACTATAATGTTAATTATCAGTGGTTTCATAAAAATATGACCACAGCTTAGTGGCCTAAAACAAAACATTTATTATCTCACAGTTTCTGTGGGTCAGAGTCTAGTATAGATTGTCTGGATCCTCTGTAAGGCTGCAGTCACAGTGTTTGTCATTCAAGGCCTCTCTCTCATCTCGGTTGCACAGGGAGGGATCTGCTGCTGTGGTAATGTTGTTGGTGACAGTATTAGGTTCCTTGCAGATGTGGATTGAGGGTCTCATTTTCTTTCTGTCTTTCAACAGGAGGCTGCCCTTAGTTCCCTGCCATGTGGCTCTCTCATAACATGTCAGCTTGCTTCTTCAGAGCTAGGACAACATATCTCTTGGGAAAGCAGATGTTAAAATATTAGCTCATATAACTGTGCAAGTACTCATGTGAAAAGCAGACCATAGGTCCCATTCAAAGGTGGGATTGTGCAAGGGTGTGAATATGAGGAGGCAGGAATCAGGTAGGCTGCTGTAGAATCTACCTGCTTTTACTTTGTGTCTTTAGCACACTGAGCATTGCATGATATGTGCATGGTAAGTTCTGATACTTGAATGGTTGGGTATAGTGTGACTAGTATTTGTTTCTGACTCTTAGCCTTAAGCCTTTTTCTCTGCTCTTTCAGAGTTCCTGATTTTTCTTGAGACAACTCTACTCTCATCTGTATCCATGGATGAACTTCAGGATGTTCAGCTCACAGAGATTAAACCACTTCTAAATGATAAGGTGAAGACTTACTGTTTTTCTCTGTCATCTGAATAGTAACTAACTCAAAACATTTAGCCTGTCAATGTAGAAAACACTTTTAAAAATACATTTCTTAACCCATTCTTTTATGTCTTCCCTCCTTTTATTTTATTTATTTTTGTTCCTTACTTTTGATTCCATAGGTGAAATTCAGTCAAGTTATCTTTGATATTTTTCTTGTTTTGCTGATAGAGATGTTAAGGAAGAAAATAACATGTAAAAGTTAAGTAGTAGTATGATGGTGACCTTTGCCTTATAATCTAAGTGCCTTTCAATTTCTATAAGGAAAATTTAATTGCTTCTTGGCCTTTTGGCTAAGATCAAGTATATAAGGGAAATTTAGTGTGTTTGATTAGTGATGCACAGACGCTGAAACTCTCCCTGAAGTTCTTAGATTTCATGATCTGACCTTTCTGTCAAAATCACATTTTTTCATCAGGATGCCTGGATCTCAGTTATACACTTCATTTTTATGTTAGTATTAGAGAATTTCAAGATGAGTGGCAGTAGCTGACAGCCTCAGGACTCAGCAAGTAGAATGGTGTGATATGAGATAGCAAAAAGCTGATCTTTCTTGCCCCTCTCTCTGTTCAGTCAATGTGTTGGAAATTCCCTCTTGTATATACCCTGTTCTTTTGGCTTTATCATTTTCCCCTATTAAAGTATTCTTGTAGCTTGCTGCAAATGAGTACACTGCATCCAGGAAAGAATTGATGCATAAGATGGGGGGGTACTGGGGGCACCATAAGATGATATTTTATATTATCTTTTTCTGCTCAGAATAAGGCCTTTCACAACTTCCAAACACACTTATGTGTGTTTACTGATTTGCTGTTGAATCCTGCCAGCCCAATTTTCACCCCGTGACCTCTTCATCTCTATTACTACCTCTTCCTGTACCTTTTGTCAAACTTTTTGCTCCTTTGGCAAGCTTCACACTTTTTAAAGCCCCATTTTGCTGATTTTCCTCGCATTTCTAGGAAACTTCCTCCTTGAAGTACTGTCATTTTATGTATGTGAAGGGCTATCCCCAAAATAATGTCCCATGAAGAGGAGGAAGGATATAAAGTCTGCACCTGGAAGCTGGTGTATAGCAACAAAAATGAATATTTACAAGGCAGGTAATTCCAGTGAGAAGCCAAAGTTGAGAACTGTGGACCACAGAGGGTGTGTGTGTCCTGGCCCCTCCCCCTTACATTCTGATTTGGTTGATCTAGAGTGGGACCCAGGAATATGTAGTTTTAAACAATTCCTCAGCTGATTCTGATCATTAACTAGGCTTAGGTTAGACTTAGTATAGGTTTTTACCTTTCTGAAGCTAAACTGCCTGTTCTCACCTGCCTTGTAAATTAACTGATGCCTAATTAACTTAGTCTAGCATGTGGTTGAACTTTTTAATTTTTATTTTTCCAGTATTGGATATTGGACCCAGGATCCAAGTGCTGTACCACTGACCTAAACACCCAGCCCTATTGTTTATTTATTTATTTGTTTATTTATTTATTTATGGTACTGGGGATAGAACTCGGGCCCTTGTGCTTGTGAGGCAGGCAGCGGAACAACTGAGCCAAATCCCTGGCCCCCCTTTCTTTCTTTCTTTCTTTTTTTCTTCCTTTATTTTTGGTACCAGGGATGGAACTAGGGACCTTGCGCTTGCGAGGGCAGGTGGCAGAACCACTGAACTAAATCCCTGGCCCCCCTTTTTATTTTTTTGAGACAAGGTCTCGAAAAGTCTCTCAGGCTCTCCTTGAACAATTTATCCTTCTGCCTCAGCCTCCTGAGTAGCTCCAATTGCAAGCAGGTGCCACCATGCCTATATTGATTGAGCTTTAAAAAAAAAAAATAGCTCCCAAGATTGAGAAGTGGATCTAAAGTGATTCTGACTAGCCAGTATTGAAAATCCATAACCTGGATTTCAGATATTTGAAGACTGGGACATAAATAAGGGAGCAGTCCTTCCTTCACCCTGGAAGTCCACAGAATGCCTGAAAAGATGCCTAAATGCAAGAGTTAGTTACCTGGAAGGCAGCTGGAAAAGGAAGGATTAGTAGATGCTTCCATAGAAAAGCACTAAATTAATGTGTGAGCCTCCTCTCTGAGACGCTTGGACTGTGTCTTACGTATACCTGAATATTATGGATTGAATTGCGCCATGCACATCTGTGTGTCGAATCCCTGTCCCCCACATTGAGACTTTGTGGAGATAAGGCCTTTGTATAAGTGATTAAAGTTAAATAAGGTCATAAAGGTAGAGCCTAATCTGACAGGATTGATGGTCTCTTCCTGGCTGCCATAGGAGGACCCACTGAGAAGGCAGCTGTTTATAAATCAGAAAGAGCAGTACCAAACCCTGCCAGAAGCTTGATAAAACTTACCAGCTTTCAGGACTATGGGAAAATACATCTCATCTCTTTTTTATGCCTTCCAGACTATGGTATTTTGTTTTGGCAGCTCATATAGACACATACCAAGCAATGTCTTGCTTCTAACATCCTTTGGCTCCTTTCTGATAACAGTGCTGTACCCACCAACTTCCCACGCTCCATCTTGCTTTTCTCTCCCTGAGACGTGCTATTGGCCTATCCCTATTCATGAGAACTTCCACACTCCAGTTAAATAAGTAGACAAGAGCCCCCTTTGGATGGTGGCATTACCACACAAAGAATTATACCCCATTAACCACCCACCCTCCCCAGTACATGAATGCTGTCAGTGCCCAGCGTTTGCATGTGTTATTAAAAGGTATAATAAAGAAAATGTTTCTCATCCATAATTTCATTTGATCTTCCCTACAGCTTAATGGAGTAGGGGCCAAAAGCAGATTTATCCATATTGCTGATGAATAAACTAAGAAAGGGATGTAGCTTTCTCAAATTGAATATCTTTGAATGCTTGCTATATGGTAGGATTTCTCAGTCTTGGTTGACCCTGTGATGTTTTGGGCCACATAATTTTTTTTTTTTTGAGCTGTGTAGCCCAGATTGGCCTTGAACTCCCAGTGATCTTCGTGCCTCGGCCTCCCAAGTGCTGGGTTTACAGGTGTGTGCCGCCATAATTGTTGCGGGACACTGTTCCCATGCACTGTAGGATGTTTTATACCATCCCTGGCCCTCTACCCACTAGGTGCCAGTAGCACCCCTAGTGGTGGCTACCAAATGTCTCTAGATGTTGTGAAATGTGCTGTGGGAGGGCAAAGTAGACATGGATGGGAATCACTGATATAAGAGAAAAGCCTACAGATTTAAATAGGAGTAGACACTGAAGAGTTTGATGGTAGTTTCTGTTTTCTTTCTTTTTATGCCTATTCTGCTATTGCTCATTTATTAAGCACCTTTTATGTGCCAGATGCCTTACATACATTCTTTCTTAATTCTCAGAGTATCCCTTTGAAGTAGATAGTATTATTCTTCACTCGGCAAATAAAAAAACCTTATGAAAGGTTGATAATCCCTGTCAATAAGTGGTAGAGCTGGGACTGAAACCCAGCCATTTTCTATTCTTAAAGCCTGAGACTTTCCTACTGTGCTGACCCTCTCAGTGTTTTGGCATTGCTTCTGGGTCGTGTTTTGTCTCTTTAAGGAGAAGCTCAGAGATTGATATTATTTCTCCCCACTTTTCTGTTGTCCTCATAAATATATTCTTAGCCAAAGATACTGCTGTACCCTTGCAGGCTTTAGGGATCTACAGGAGAACTAGACCCAAAATGTTGCAGAGAAATTTGACCTGAGATGACTAAGGAAGCGTTCTTAACATAGCTGTAAGTGAGACCTGTGTTAACTTGTCTCTTGTCATTTGTTGGTATTTTTCCCATTTTATTTTAGTATGCCTGTAATTTTGTCTACAGCTCAGAATTGTCAAGAAGTGGGCAATTTTGCTTGCTTATTTTGGCTCTAGTGATGAAAAGAAGTAACCACCAGTACTTATCTGGAGGGTAGAAATTGCACAGATGTATAAATGAATTTTTTAAAATAGCATTTCACCATTCTTGGAGTAGGTTTAGAGATATGCTAATCCCCTAACCTTTTAGAGTACTGAAGACGTTTCTAACTCCATTTTACAGATGAGGCTCACGAAGGTTACATGGTTTATCCAAAGCTAGTGTCTAATAGGTGGTAAAGTCAGTGCTAGAACCTACATCTTTGACTTTGTTCTCTTTCAGGGGTTTAAGGGTCCTCCTCCCATCTACTGACTCTTCCTGTTGGTTGTTCCAGCCTCCTCGCCCAGCAGATCTAGTAACAAGCAGAAGAGCTGACTGTGCTTCATTTTCCTTGCTTTCCTCTGTCCCTATTTAGGTTCAGCCAAATTTGATGAAAGCCAAAGCCAGGTGTGAAAAGACAAATAGGCCACAATGGACTTATGAAAAATTGAGGAAATATCAGTAAAATGAATAAATACCTAATGGAGAGAATGGAAACAAGTTATTTACTTTGTTTTTTGGGGGTTTTTTTTGGGGGGGTACAGGGGATTGAACCCAGGTCCTTGCACTTAGCAAGTCAAGCAGTGGCACCACTGAGCTAAATAC
The DNA here is from genome assembly GCF_012274545.1 of Fukomys damarensis. Taxonomy (NCBI): domain Eukaryota; kingdom Metazoa; phylum Chordata; class Mammalia; order Rodentia; family Bathyergidae; genus Fukomys; species Fukomys damarensis. The sequence continues at coordinate 22,331,123 of NW_022900934.1, forward strand.
CCAGCCCGTGTTTTGGTTTTTATAGTAAAATATGAGGGGAACCCTAGTGAAATTTAAGGCTTCTCTTCCTGCTAATGACTGGATATGAAAGCAGGGTGAGGGAGGAGGATATTAGAATTGGATGAGGGTGAACCCTGGAATCAGCATTTCTTGTAATCTGCAGGGCAGCAGAGAAGAAGGGTTTGCGCCTTGGTCACTTTAAAAAAAAAAAAAAAAGAGGCTAAAGAGCATGGCTCAGTGGTAGAAGACCTGGCCCAAAGGCTTGCAGGGGGCCCTAGGTTCAATCCCCAGAACCACAGAAACAAAGTAGCATTTGTGATTAGAAACAGACTTCCTGACATTTTTATGAGAGAATATTCGTGAAATGGCACATACGGTGTAGACTATAATAGGATGGGTGTCCTTCGGTGTGCTAAGAGGTGATTGTCACATCTGTTGTCAGAATGACCTAAATGTGACTGGAGCAGGAAGTGTGTTACCAAGCAGTTGGGATTTTAGTACATGTGCTTCCAAAGCGAGCACAACCAAATGGGGATGCCACTGTGACAGACCAGGTGGCAGGAGGTGGTAAGAAGCACCCACAATTTAGCAAGGTACCCAGGGAATTTTTAATGTAGGGATTAGTGACTTCTAATATAGGCCTACTACTGTGTTAATGTAGACAATTATTTTAGAATTGAAATGGTACCTTTTCTGCAGCCTATAGGCAATTATCTGATTGTGGATACTTTTATTCAAGTATTTAACCTCTTCATAAAGTTTTTTAAGAAGCCTATTTCTGGGACTTTTTTGTTTTGTTTTTTTCCTTTTCCCAATTTTTTGGGACATTGTGTCCCTGTGTATCCCAGGTTGGCCTTGAAATGATCCTCCTACGTCAGCCTTCTGAGTGCTAGGATTACAGGCATTTATTGCAATGCCTGCAGGCTTAGGAAGTCTGTTTCTTGTTTAGTGTGTTTTTATGGCAATGATTGATACAGATACTTAAAAAATATATGTATATATTCACATAGAGCAATTTCAGCCAGGTATAGTGGCACATTCCTGTAATTCCAGCACTGGGGAGGCTGAGGCAGAATGATCACCTGGGCGCCATAGTGAGTTCCAGGCCAGCCCGCACTATATAACAAGACCCTATCTCAGAAAACCCCCCAATTTTTTTCTTTTTGTTTTATTGCTGGATATTATATTAGCTTGAACAGATTTCTCCTTAAAAAATGTTTACCAATGATTGTAAGATATTGACTTATTTATATTAATTGATTATATTAATATTTATTATTAAAGATCACTTGGGGCCTGGCCCAGTGGTGCACACCAATAATCCCAGCTGCTTGGAGTCAGACAGGGAGATTGCGACTTTAAGGCCAGCCTAGGCAATTTAGCAAAACGGTATCTCAAAATAGAAAATTTAACTGGGAATAATGGTGAATACCTATAATCCTAGCACTTGGGAGGATTGCTGTGATTTCCGAGGCTAGCCTGAACTCCATAGTGAGACCTTGTCTCAAAAAAAAAAAAAAAAAAAAAAAAAATCCATTAATTTCTAAAATCTTTACTGTTGTAACAACTTGTTTTCCCCACTTTAGTCCCCTTCCTCTGTGGTACTCAATTTTTTACTCAGATCAAACATCCCACTTTTGTTTTTTGTTTTTTGGTACTGGATATCAAACTCGGGACCTTGTGCTTGTGAGGCAGATAGCAGCACCACTGAACTAAATCCCTGGCCCAAACATCCCTCTTTTGAAGTGTCCATAACCAGTCCAAAATGTTGCATGTTGTCAGGAGCAGAACTGTTGAGTCAGACACAGATCCCTTCTGTGAATTCATAGAAAAGGTCCATTGACTTGATATTTTTTTTTCTGTGGTTAGCTGGTCCTGAGATCTTGTGTATTATATTTACATTATGTCTGTTGCCTTCCCATCTTTCAAAACTGTATGCCTATTAAGCTTGGTGTGATGGCACATTCCTGTAATCCCAGCATTCTGGAGGCTGAGGCAGGAGGATCACTGTGAGTTCGAGACCAGCCTGGGCTACATAGTGAGTTCCAGGTCAGTCTCAACTACATAGTGAGACCCTGTCTCAAAAAACCAAAACCAAACAAACAAAACAAAACCAAAAAAACTATACGCCTGTTGACTTGTTCCTCTCTTCCATCCTTTTTTGTTTAATATGTCTTTATTCTTTCATTGGCCTGTGATTTTACTTTGCTTTCTAGGCTTGTGATCTCTCTCTGTCTCTCTCTCTGTGTCTCTCTCTCTCTGTCTCTCTCTCTGTCTCTCTCTCTCTCTCTCTCTGTCTCCCCCCCCTCTGCTCCTGCCCTTCTCCCTCCCTTTCTCTCTCTCTCTCTCTCTCCTTCCTCCCTTTTTCTCCTTTATTCCCACAGTTGAACCTAGGGCCCCACACATGCTAGGCAAATGCTCCACCACTGAATTGCCTCCTCTGCCCTTAATTTACCTTCTTAACCTGCTTAATTTATCTTCTACCTTTGGCAGTTAGGCTGTACCAGAGCCAGGTAGCTGGCCTTCACCTTGACAGTATCTTTTAGTAATAATTAATCTTTTTCCTAGATATATTATTTTTTTGCTTTTCCTCAAAATTATTCTTTTATTTGTTCTGTGAATTATTTTCTGCTTTTTTAAGTCTGCTTAATGCAACAATTTCTCTGAATGTGACATTAATGGTATCTACATATGGGAAAGAAGAAGCACCTACAGTTTATAATTTCTGGTTTTATTAGTGGGGAACCATGTACCTTGAACATCATAGACAAACAGGCTTCTAGGGCAGGGGCTGCAGGAAGTCTTCATCTTCCCAAAATGCACCCAATGAATAGTAGTTTTTAAAATTTTATTATTATTATTATTATTATTATTATTAATTCTAGTGGGGCTCAAACTCAGGACCTTGTGCTTGTGAGGCAAGAGTAGCGAATTTTTAGAAAGAGTAGAGGATATGGCCTTGGTAACTACAGTTGAGTTAGGACTAAATAATGATAGATGCCAAACATTCTCAAGCAGACCTACTTGTATCCTTTTTCCAGGTTGATCTAAGAGGGCCTGGCATCTCTTTTTTAAAAACAAAAAAAAAGGGGGCCAGGGATTTAGCTCAGTGCCTGCCACCTGCCTCGCAAGCCCAAGGACCCAAGTTCAATCCCGGTACCAACAAACAAACAAATAAAAAGAAAAAAAAAATGGACTAGGGATTTAGCTCAATGGCACTGCGCCTGCCTGGCAAGCACAGGGTCCTGAGTTCAATCCCCAGGACCAAAAACAAAAACAAAAAAATCCACAAAAAGTTTAAAAAAAAAAAAAAAGGGAGCCAAGAAAAGAAGTGTTATGTACTCCTCTCCTCCCCCCAGTTATCAGTGGCTTATCTGGGAGTCTGCCTAGGCACATCATAGCTGTCTTTTGCTAGGTACTTGAGACGCAAGATAGCTGCCTTGTGAAAGGAACTGCCTATTTCTGGTTTTGGCATTTCCCTTTGCACTCATTTCAGAGGCTTCTGTCCCAAAAAAATGCCTCATGGCTATGATCATGTGATTTTGAGGAAGAGGAATTCATGCATAAAGTGAAAGCTGCTTCCCAAAGAGCTCATCAAAATTTGTGACTCTGTATTCCATGAACAAGATTTTAGTTCAGGCTGGAGTGATTTATTTTTTAAATCTTTCTAAAATAATGTCTAAAGGAACCTCTGGGAATCTATTAGACTGAAGCCCTAATGTGGTCTGTTTCAACATCATTGTAACTCATTCCTCAAAAAATTATGTGAATCTTTAAATCTCATAAAGTGTTAAGTTGCAAACATTTTTTATTACTGTAGCAAATCTTTTTTTTTCCTAATTATAGAAGGGGAAATACGTGCTCATGGTAGAAAAGTATAAAGATAATTATAGTCAGTTTCTTTGTGCAAGATAACTGTTAGTGTTAATGTTTTTAGTATTTTTCTTCCAGCCTTTTTCATGCATATTTTGATGTACTTGAGACCAAATTCTAAAGACCATTTTGTGGGACCAAGAATGTAGCTCAGTGGTGCTGTGCCTGCCTGGCAAGCACAAGGTCCTTAGTTTGATCCCTGGTACCAAAAAAACAAAAAACAAAAAAACCCGACCATTTTGTGACCTATTTTTTTCACCTGGTAACCACGTCTTTTTTTTTTTTTTAACTGAGGATTGAACCTAGAGACTTCACACAAGCTACACCCCATTCCATTTTTTATTTTGAGACAGTGTTTCACTAAGTCACTAACTTGCCCAGGCTGGGATCAAATTTGTGATCCTTCTTCCATAGCCTCTCAGAGTGCTAGGATTACAAGTGTGCACCACCATGCCTGATTTAACATATCTAAAACTAGAATTCAATAGAGGTTTTGGTTTTGGCCCAGTGTCTTAACAAAATTCCTCAACATTTAATTCTTTTATGTTGGTTTTTTCATTTAATAAATCTATATCGGCCAGGCGTGGTGGTGCACACCTATAATCCCAGCACTCGGGAGGCTGAGGCAGGAGGATCGCTGTGAGTTCGAGACCAGCCTGGGCTAAATAGTGAGTTCCAGGTCAGTCTCAACTACATAGTGAGACCCTGTCTCAAAAAAAAAGAAATCTATATCAAGCACCTGATTGCCAGGTGTGGTGGCTCACGCCTATAATCCCAGCGCTTGGGAGGCAGAGGCAGGAGGATCACTGTGAGTTCGAGGTCAGCCTGAGCTACATAGTGAGTTCAGGGCCAGCCTGAACTGTAAAGTGAAACCCTGTCTCAAAAAACAAAACAAAAAAACAACAAAAAAAGCACCTGATTTTAACAGACCCTGTTCCATATTTGGAAAAAGGTACAAGTTGAACCAGGAACTGGAAATTCACCTGTGGTCATTTATGTCCTACTGAAACTAATTACCCTAGTCCTCTCATGAGAGGGCCCTTTCTTCCTTCTGTTTCTCATAGTCTAACTGGAAATTAAACACAATCACTGCTCTGAAAAATTTCTCAGACATTTCATGGTGTTTTAGTTTTTTTTTTTCCATGCTTTGACTGTACCACATTTTATTTTTGTGAACTCAGTTTTTGTTTTGTTTTTTTTCCCCTCCTTTTTTGAGATAGGGTCTTGCTACATAGTTCAGGCTGGCCTTGAACTCATTATATAACCCAGGCTGGCCTCAAACTCAAGATGATCTTCCTGTCTACTAAGAGTTGTGATTGAGAGCTGTGAGTTCAATTTTGTGTCAAGAATGATACTTTAGGGGCCAGGAATTTAACTCAGTGGTACCGCTGCCTGCCTTGCAAGCTCAAGGTCTCGAGTTCAATCTCTGGTACCCCCCCAAAAAAATAAATAAATAAAGATATTTTAGCTGGGAATCATAGCACATACCTGTAATACAGCACTTGGGAGGCTGAGGCAGGAGGATTGCTGCACCTTGAGGCCAGCATGGACTGCATAGTAAATTCAAGGTCAACCTAAACTACATAGATCCTATCTCAGAAACACAAAACAATTAAAAATAAGAATGATACGTTAGACTAGCTATCTTTGCCAGTGCCTTGTTTGTTCCCAGTGGCATCTGCAGTCTCTGTATGATTGGTAGTCTATTGTAACTTTACTGCCACCTTTAGAAAAATGCGGGCTGCTTACCTATAACCGTATTCTTTCAGAGGCTTTTGATCTTTAGATCCATGCTCTTTGATTGAAGTTTCTGCAGAAATAGAAGTGTTCAGCTAGGGGTGGTGGCACACACCTGTAATCCATAATTCCAGGAGGCTGAGACAGGAGGATTACTGCAAGTTTGAGTCCAGCTTGGATTACATAGTGAGTTCACGGTCAGCCTGAACTATATAATGAGACCTTGTCTCAAAAAATAAATAAATAATAGAAGTGTTCTTTAACTGCACTGCCAATAATATGAGCATTCCAGGCCGGGCATGGTGGCGCACAGCTGTAATCTCAGCACTCGGGAGGCTGAGGCAGGAGGATCCCTGTGAGTTCGAGACCAGCCTGAGCTACATAGTGAGTTCCAGGTCTGTCTCACTACATAGTGAGACCCTGTCTCCAAAAAAACAAAACAAAACAACAACAACAACAAAAAATATATATATAAGCATGCCAGATGTGGCTAATGCAACAGAGAAACTGGATTTTTAAACTTAAATTGTACATGTGACTGACACCTAATCACACTGGATGGTACAATTAATGCCAGCTGGTTTTACTAGTTCTGAGGAAGACTATTCCTTGGGCTTTTGTACTAGGCATTTTGTCCTTCTAGCAGGGTGGGGGTTAGGAAGAAGTATTTCTTAAGAGTTTCTTTTCTTTCTTTTTTTTTTTCTTTTTTTTTTTTTTTTTGGTACCAGGGTTTAAACTCAGGGCCTTGTGCTTACAAGGCAGGTGTGGTGCCACTGAGCTAAATTCCAGCCCTAGGAGTTTTCTTGAAGGGAATGTCCTGTAGTATTCTCTCAGGATCCGATATACCTAGAGCTTCTCTGGAGGGACAGCTCTTGGGAAGTTGCTCATCAGTATCTTCACACCTTCTGGAAGCTGTTGTGGAAAAAACAGTAAATATGTCATGCATTCATCATTCATTTAGAGCCAGGGTCTTGCTCTGTAATTCAGGCTGGCCTTGAACAAACTATATAGCTGAGGCTGGCCTCAAACTCATGGTAATCTTCCTGCCTCAGCCTCCCCGCCATGTGCCACCATGTCTGGCAGTAAGCATGTCTTGATAAAATAGTTTCTAAACAATGAGAGGATTTTTTTCCAGAAGACCCTTATACTTGAAGTCAGAAGGTTTTTTTTTTCCTTAAATACATCGATCCTTACCTTTTTTGTATTTTTATGTCATACTCTTTTTGTTTTTGGTAGTGGGACTCAAACTCAGGACCTTGCACTTGCCAGGCAGGTGCAGCGCCATTGACTAAATTGCCAGCCCTTAAGTCAGACTCTTGCAGAAATTGCTATTTTACGATCCCTTTTTTAGGAATTTGGTCTCACTGTGTAGCCCATGCTTGCCTCATACTCACAGCAGTCCTCCTGCATCAGCCTTTAAGTGTTGGGATTAGGGGCATATGCGACCACACCAGGCTTTGTGTTCACTTTAAAAGTACTGCAGTCATTTGTCTTTTTTGTGTGTCACCACACCAGTTGCATAGATGTGCCAGTGTATCAGGAGCCCTCTTCTGTCCCTCTTTCCCTCCTTCATTTTAGATTTCATGTCTGTCTTTTCTGAGCCATATGTGGCTCTGCCTTCTTCCATATCTTTTCTCTAGACCCAGATCTCAGCACCCTGGCTCCTGTTCCTCTTTACCCTTTCAGAGTTGGCTTCAAGTACCTTTCCTCCTGGGTGCTTACTATGTGCATTAGGGGTATGTGTAAGACTGATTCATATTTTACCCTCTTCCCATAAATTTTCACTGCTCTCCTTTGGTAGGAAAAGATAAAGTTACAGGCTTTGTTAACAAACTAGGTTCCTCCCCTTTATTTTCAAAGTAAGCCCACCAAAGCATAATCTCACTTCTGATCATGTAGCCTGTACTAACATGCCCATTACCCACTCTGCCTCTAAAGCCTTTTGAGAACAATTTTAGTTTTACGGCAATCAAGAGATTACACCTGCACCACTTTCACTGTTAATTGAATTTGCTGCACATTTGGGGAAACTGACTGTGTTTTCTGCCTTCTGTTGACAGAATGGTACACGAAACTTCCAGGACTTTGACTGTCAGGTAAGGACTGTACAAGCACCAAAGAAGCTCTGTACAGGATCTCTACAGAGAGATGTGATGGCGGTCTTGTAGAAGTAGATCTCTTACCATAGCTAAGCGTGACTCCTTAATGTGGTTTTGGTTTATTTAAAATGATTTATTATCATGTTCAAAAGTTACCTGCCAGGTACCTGCTTTTTGACTGTAGTTTACTGGGTTGAGCTGTCTTTTTGTGATTAAGGTTTCCTTTCCTTGCCAGACATGGTGTGGCTTGCCTGTAATCTCAGCACTCTGGGAGGCTAAGGCAGGAGGATCACAAGTTTGAGGCCAGCCTGGACAACTTATCAAGGCAATGTCTCAAAATAAAAAATAGAAAAGTGGGCTGGGAGCCAGGTGTGTTGGCATATGCATATAATTCCAGGCTAAGGCAGAAAGATCTCAAGTTGAAGCCTCTCCTGGGCAGCTTAGTGAGATCCTATCACAAAATTTAAAAAAAAAAAAAAAGTTAAAAATGGTTGGGAATATACCACAGTGAGAAGGCCCTAGGTTCGATCCCTAGTATACCCCCAACCCCCGCAGTTTTCTTTCCTCAGATGATATTGGAAATCTCATTTGTCGCAACTAGCAGGTGGAAGGTTGTTACTTGAGTGTAGACTACATAGAGGATGGACAGTTTGGAGGTAAATTTCTCAAGAACTAAAGATTTTTCATGCCTTTGTTTGGAAATGTAAAATTCAACCTGGCTTATTATTATCTTCCTAAACAAATACTATTCTTCCCAGTCTGCTTTTGCTTGAAAATCAGTAAAATGAACCAGCAATTCTGCAGTCTATTAACTGACCCTGAAAGAAATGTTTTTTTTGTTTGTTTGTTTGTTTGTTTTTTTGTTTTTTTGGTACCGGGGATTGAACTCGGGTCCTTGCGCGTGCAAGGCAGGCCACCAAACCACTGAGCTAAATCCCTGGCCTTCCTGAAAGAAATGGAAAGAAGGAGCCGGGCGTGTGGCACACGCCTATAACCTTAGCACTCAGGAGACTGAGGCAGGAGGGTCACTGTGAGCTTGAGGCCATCCTGGGCCACATAGTGAGTTCAGTGCCAGCCTGAACTATATATGAGACCCCATCCAAAAAATGGTGAGGGAGGAAGCAAATGAATGTATTAAAATAGGAACCAAGTAAGCTTAGGCATTTTAGCCTTCCCGCCGTGGGATAGATGCCATAGCACTGACATGAAGTGGACTTGGGACACACAGGAAAGGAGAGTGTTGGGAACCAAATTCCTTGCTTCCAGTATTCAGCCATCCTGATCACCCATAGGCAAATAGTTTTTCACTCTTTTTTTTTTTTGGCAGTACTAGGGATTGAACGCAGGGACCTTGCACGTGTGAGGCAGGTGCGGTGCCTCTGAGCTAAACCCCAGCCCAAATAGTTATTTTCAAATAATGTATTTTGTGTTAAGTACAGTAGAATCTCTGTAGCATTAGCATAAATAAATGAATAATATCTCATAGGCAAATGAGTTATAGAATAACTATTTTTAAGCATACATTATCTCTAATCCTTGAAATAGTATTACAAGGTGATTTTTATTGTCTTTGTTTTCTAGGTGAAAAAATTAAGAATCAAGTTTCATAACATCCCCTTGAGTGGCTGGGATTGAAAAATACCATTCTTCCTGAATCCTTTCCTGTTCTTTCCCATCTGGACCTGTCTAGAGCTGAGATATTGTAAGGATTTGGGATACCCTTAAAGCTGAGGTTCCTGGTAAGGCAGATGAGGCTCGCTGCAGAAAGGTCAGGCTCCTGGTATTTTAAATAGATTTCTGAATCCTACTCTCAAGCACTTCCTGGTGTTAACTTTTTGGTTCTTCATATATATATATATATATATATATATATATTAAAATCAGCCTCATGCTCTTAGGGAGTTTGCTGTAGGTGTTAGGTCCTTTATTCAAAAAATAAAAAGTTAGGGCCGGGGATTTAACTCAGCGGTTCGGTGGCCTGCCTTGCAAGCACAAGGACCCGAGTTCAATCCCCGGTACCAAAAGAATAAATTTAAAAAAAATAATAAAAAGTTATAGGGCCAGGGATTTAGCTCAGTGGTTCTACCACCTGCCTCACAAGTGCAAGGACCTGAGTTCGATCCCTGGTACCAAAAATAAAAACTAAAAAGATGGGCATGGTGGCACATGCCTGTAATCCCAGCAGTCAGGAGGCTGAGGCAGGAGGATCACTGCGAGTTGGAGATCAGCCTTGGCTACACAGTGAGTTTCAGGGCAGTCTGAACTGCATAGTGAAACCCTGTCTCAAAAAAATA
>NW_022900934.1:22341200-22345603 GCF_012274545.1 Fukomys damarensis
TCTGTGTGTGTGTGTGTGTGTGTGTGTGTGTGTGTGTGTGTATTTCGGGGGTGGGTGGGTACCAGGGATTGAACTCGGGACCTTGTGCTTGAGAAGCAGGCAGCAGCACCACTGAGCTAAATCCCTGGCCCAGTTATATTATTTTTGATAAATAGGGGCAGTGAAGTTTGGGTTTAGTCCTTTTTGATAGAACTTCAGTAATAATTTGGCTTCCATGGTTCTGAACCAGTTGAAGTGGATTAGTATTAATTTTTTAATATACTTTGCCTAAAAGGAATTCATTTGAGAGAGGGCGACAGTAAGATTCAGAGTAAAACATTCCAAAAATGGAATGTATATACTCCTGTCTGAAGGTGTAGATGCATTAATTTTTATAAAATTAATCATCTTTTCCCCAAAAAAATTAGAATATAAAAATTTACACATTTCTTGCAAAATACATTTTTTAGTTCAGTTCTGATAGGGATAGAATAATAGCAAGTGTTTGTCGCTGTCGTGCTTGTCACTAGTTTTGAATTACATAATCTTTTTTATAAAGAAAAAACACATAGACTCAGCTGGGCACAGTGGTGGATACTTCTAATCATAGTACTTGAGAGGCTGAGGCTGGAGGAGTGTGAGTTCAAGGCCAGTCTGGACAATTTGGCAAGTCCCTGTTTCAAAAAAACTAAAAAAAATTTTAGCCCTCCCCCCGTTTTGTTTTTTCTTCCAGCATTTAGGAGTGCTCTTTTATCTCCTTTCTGGTCCATCTTCTTATGAATGGCTTTTGATGTCCTAGAGACCAGGGATAGCTCAGTTAGAGTCTAGCAACAGGCTAATAGGAGTTGTAGGAGATAAGACCCATAATGTGAGAAATCTAGAATTACCCACTTTACTTGGTGACATCCCAGACATCCTTGGACATTCTTAGGAGACAAGGCAGAATAGTTACAAAGCCAGAAATGTCACTAAATGGAAAGATACCCCTCAGTCTTGGTGTCATCCACTAGCACAGCTCTGCCATGGGGCGAACTGAAGCCATCTAATCAGGGCCTCTGTGGGTCTCTCTTTTTTTTTTTTCCCAATGTTAGTTCTTGCCCATTTATTTACATAATCCTTTTTTTGTTTTTTTGTTTTTGTTTTTGTTTTTTTTGGTACTGGGGATTGAACTCAGGTTTTTCTGCTTTCGAGGCAGGTGGCGGAACCACTGAGCTAAATCCCCTAGACCCCCTGGGTCTCTATCTTGCCTCGGAAGAATCCTTACAGATTCTTGATGATAGCCCCAGAAAGTTAATCAGCTAGGCTCACAATTTGAATCTTAAGTTTTCCCTTTGTTTTCTTTAATAATCAAGTACACGATTTTTCAAAAATGAAAATGTAATTAAAAGAGTATGATTTATCTTGGTTTTTGATTGTCCTAAGTGGCATCACTGTTGAATAGCTCCTCTGAAGCAAATGCAATTATAATATGGATACAGGAGAAGTAGGGGAAGGGAAATAATTCCAGGTGACCTGCTTACAACTGAGGAGAAAGGAGAAAAGAGCCTATTGCTGAATGAAATAGTGAGTCAGCAGACTTCTGATTTGATTTATCTGCTTCAGGGCTCCTCTCCTTGTGAGACTGCTTAGAAATTTGGAACTAGAGCTGGGACAGATGCTGTAGCTTTTCTGTAAGGTATGATATATTGCTGTTACATTGCCTGAGGACATAGCTCAGTAGGAGAGCATTTGCCCTCCATGTGCAAGACTCTGGGTTTAATCCCTGCTACCAAACACATCATAGATAGATAAACACACAGACAGACACAGGCAGACTTAGTTTGCGACTAATCAGAAACAAGTTCAGAAAAGCATAAAAATAAAGGTTCATTGTAACCCTGCTACCTAAGGATAAACATGTTTATTTCCAGTTTTTATTTTCACATTCTGGTTATCAAGTGTACTTGGAGGGCCAGGGATTTAGCTCAGTGGTGCCACACCTACCTGGCAAGCATAAGGTCCTAGTTCAATCTACTGTACTGGAAAAGGAAAAAAAAAAAAAGAGTTGTATTTGGCCATACCTACCTCATAAGCCCAAGGTCCTGAGTTCAATCCCTGGTACCGGAAAAAAATGTACTCATGGCTGAATATTTAGAAAGCATAGAGAATTATATAGTAGCTAGAGAAAATTCATAGTCCTATAACCCAGAGTCAACCATAGTAATATTAGTGTTGATACATGTATGTAATTGTAAAATTTTTATTAAAATGCATTGTTTTATTTATGAAGTTTTATTAAATTTATATTTTGTATTCCCTTTTCTGATTTAATATCAGAACACAATCTAATTTCCATGTCATCTAACAACACATAAAAATAAAATTTAATGGCTGCTTATTATTTCATCATGTGCTTATACCATGACATAACTGTTCCATTATTTTTAAAAATTCTCTCTCCCCATCCCTCCCCTCCCATACCTCCCTCTACCTCTCCCAGTACTGAGGATTGACCAGTACTACATCCCCAGCCTTTTTTAAAGTTCAGTTTGGTTTGAGACAGAATCTTGCTAAGTTGCCAGGTTCGGCCTTTGACTTGTGGTGGTCCTGCCTTAGCCTCCCAGGGTGCTGGGATTGCAGTCATGGTTTGGAAATGAGATTTCTTATTATATGTTCAATTCACTGAATATTTGGTGCACAAATTTTATGTACTCTTTATATTTTTCCTTAGATGGCCCTTGGAAGAAGCATATTTAAGGCTCTTGATTTATCTTGTCAAAGCTTTCCACTTCCACTCGAATATTATAATGGATTTTAAAAGCTGCTGTCTGACAGGATATCATTCCCACAGAAGAGCCAAATAATGGATGTTATTCTTGCTTCTAGAATAATCCAGGCGTGGCCAAAGGCTGAGTAATTTCATGCTGGTTGTTGAATTGCAGTTGTCCTTTAGAGGATGGATTTATAGATCCCAAATGTGAGGACTGGTTTTTCATACTACATTTCAAATGCATGTATATGACTGCTGCTTCAAAGGGATTTAAACAGCTTTAACCCGTACAGATCACTTTGTGAATGGGCACTTTTATAAAGTAAGAGTGAAGTGAAATGGGTATCATGAAAGCTCCTCTAACAAAGAAGGAGTGTTTGGGAGAGAGCTGGGGGCCAACCACATGATTCAGTGTGAGAGCTTCCGTCAATCTTGTATTCTCCCTGGCCTTCAAGGCTGGCGGAAATATGGCACCAGGCTACTTTCAGCCTTATATCCCATAACTTCTCTGTATATGGCTCCCTTCCCCAGAACTGAAGTTATTGGTGACCTGCCCCCACTTCTGCTTTGAGCTTTTTACTTCTCATTGATGGCCCTTTGTTCACAATTCTCCTTGAGAGCCTTCCTCCCTTTTTTTTGAAACAAAAAAAAAACACAAAAGTTTCACTATGTAGTTCATGCAGGGCCTTGAACTCGTGATCCTCCTACCTTGGCCTACAGAATTCTGGGATTATAGATATGCAAGGCCATGCCAGGCTATATTCTTCCTCCTTCATCTCCTCTTCCTCCTCCTCCTCCTTCCTTTCCCCTCTTCTTTTTTGTGTATATGTATGTGGTGGGGGGTAATTTAAGTTCTAAGGATACAGGTGACTTTGTTCTCAGTTGGGAAAAAACAAAAAGAGCCTTATAGCAAAAGCTTCCCTTATTTTTCACCATCCCCATCCTCAGTTCCTTTCTCCTCTGTAACTAAAGAGCTTACTTTTTCAACAGGCTCTGTCACATCACGTTTCTAGCGGCTGCCCACTGCTCAAAAGTCATATCCTTGTAGCTTATCAGCCTCACTGTAAGAAATTTTTGCCTTCACTCTAGGGGAAAGCCCAAGGAAAGACTCGCATTGGCTTAGTAGAGGTCATGTTTGTGCGTGTGGGTCTCATGCACATCACTGAAACCCGCACTGGCCTGAGAGTGTTCTCAGTTGAATCATCACTTATTCTCCTCATTATTAACTGAGGCTGTGTGAAGGTACTGAAGTTGATTTTGAAGTTGGTTTTAATTTTAGGTTAACATATTGAAAAAAGGAGTTTTCAAGTAAAGTGTGATTTGTAAGAAGGCTGGAAGTTGTCAGTGGTGAAAAGTAAAAGCAGATGTCTGAAAGTGTTGATTGAACTAGGCTGTAAGGTAAGAGAGGAAAAAGTTGAGATTAGATGCAGGAAAAGTATTCTGGAAACTTAAAAAGAAAAATGTGATCTTTTGATAGCCAGAAGGCTGAGTAATTAATGGATTCTCTTACTGTGAGATTAAATGAGGTTATGCAAATGAACTTTATGCTTCTATACTGGGCAAAGTATTATTGATATTATATTAAAAATTATAGGGGGCTGGGGATTTAGCTCAGCGGTTCAGTGGCCTGTCTTGCAAGCGCAAGGACCCGAGCTCGATCCCTGATACCAAAAAA
>NW_022900934.1:22346095-22356165 GCF_012274545.1 Fukomys damarensis
ACCAAAAAAAAAAAAAAAAGATTATACATTGGCCTGGGGTATAGCATGCCCAACGTCTTGGGTTTGATCTCCCAAACTAAAAAGAAAAGGCTTGTGTAATAATGAAAACTGTTTTCTTAATATCTACTTGTAGTACATTGAAATAAAGTTTTTCCAAACCAAAAAATAAAAATAAAAACTATACCCTAGATTCATAATTGTAGTAACAACCACATAATGCTAATTTAACAGAGTTTAGCAATATGTGACAAATCAGAATATGTTGTGCTGGTAACAACACCTTTAGCTGAAGGACTCAAGAAAAAAAGTCAAAGCTGCTTCTTAACGAACAATGACAATACCCTACCACCCCTCCTTTTCAGTACTGGGAATTGAGCACTGGACCTTGCACTTTCCCCAGCCCTTTTTTACTTTTGTTTTTGTTTTGTTTTTTTTAAAGAGAGTCTAGCTCTGTAGCCCTGGCTGGTCTTGAAGTTGCAGCTCACTAAACTCTTAAAATTCTTTAAAAAGCTCACAGATTAAGGGTACATCTTTCACTGAGAGGAAGAGGCAGTTCAGGAAAGAGCAGTATGTCAGGGACCTGTATGATTTCAGGATTTTTTTATGAGCTTGGAGAATAAAGGAATCATGTTCACAAAATACACAGCCTTGGAGATGGTACCCAGAGCCAGTGAGGTGCTGCGTTAGACTATGCCCTTTGAGCACACATTCTCATTGTGGGGTCTCACTCTGGAATGTTGGGGTAGGAATGCTGAAAGTAGGGGAGGAACCTGCAAGACAGATGATAGTTGACCAAAGTAAGACGATGGTAGCAGCTCACTTACTGCCTGCAGAGGCCTGAGCTTTAAGTTGGCCAGGGTTTCCTCACTTCGCCTTCAGAGTGAGTCTGGTTCAAGCTATTTGTATACATATTTATGATGGATGTGTACACTAATCCTTGCAGAGGTGAGTACCTCCTTGCTCTTCATTCTTTATTCTTCTCAGAACATTTACACTTGTGTACTTTGAAAATGAAGGTGAACTTTATGAACTTTTTTTTTTTTTTTTTTTTTTTGTACCAGAGATTGAACACTTGTGATGCAGGTGGCTGAACCATTGAGCTAAATCCCTGACCCTGAGATGAATTTATTGACAACCAGGCATGGCTTCAGAGGGTGATAAATGCTGCCTAAGGCTCTTGGCCCTTTGATACTTTATTACATGGTCTGAAGGCACATTGAGGGACTGAGATTTCTAAAAGGTTGAGATTTTTGTAAGGATCCAATTTTAACTCTTATTTCATCTAGGTAATGGATAATGGATTATGGGTAGTTATAGTTACCCTGTTCCCTCATCTGCTTTTTTTTGAGGGGGGTACTGGGGATCGAACTCAGGCCCTTGCCGCTTGTGAGGCAGACGCCAGAACCACTGAGGTAAAATCCCCACCCTTTTGTTTTCTTTTTTTCCTTGTGATACTGAAGGTGGAACCCAGGGCCTTCATACTGTGCTACATCCCAGCCCACCCCGTTTTTTGTTTTTTCCTGTTTTTTTGAGACAGGGTCTCACTATGTAGTTCAGACTACTCTGGAACTCACTGTGTAGCCCAGGCTGGTCTCAAACTTGCAGCGATCCTCCTGTTTTCAGCCTTCTGAGTGCAGGAATTATAGGTGTGCACCATGCCTGGCCCCCTCACCCCCTATTTTCATTTATTTTAAATTCTGAAATAGAGTCTTAATAAGTGTTGCCCAAGCTGGGCTCAAACTTGTGATCCTTCTGCCTTAGCCTCCCATAGGGCTGGGATTCCTTATCTACCTTTGAAGTTTTCTCTTTTAGCTCATATATTCTATCTCCCTTTGTTCTCATCTTCCTCTTTACCTTCCCTGAGAGCTCACTGTTCTCCCCCACCTTGATCCCCCCATCTCTCTGTCTCACAGAGTCACTACCTGGAGGTCCTGGGAAGGTCTGCTTTTTAAGGCCATGATATAAACATGATCATGTTTTCCTTTCGGTGGCACAGCTAAGTCCAAGCTAGAATGTTTATGCGTTTCTGCACCAAAGGTATGACAGAAGGAGAGAGCTCTAGCCACTGATTGTCAGTGTGACAAGTTATTGGGCACTCTGTGGAATTTGAATTCTCTAGAACCATCACTCTATGGCAGGAACTTCTCCCTTTCTGCCTTTTCTGTCAGGAGAAAAAACCTGAGAGGCCGGGAAACCATCTTGTATTTTCTTTCCGAATCTTTCCCCTCCCAGATGGGAATCGGGTCCTAGGGTTCATGTCCATTCCTTCTCTTCACAACATTTCACAGTTAAAATATGTATGTGGGGTGGTGCTGCCACCTGCCTCACAAGTGCAAGGTCCCAGGTTTGATCCCCAGTACCAAGTGAATAAATAAGTATGTGTACATATACAGTCTGTAGTGTCGCTTTGTTTTTTTGTTTGTTTTTTGTTTCGGTACCGGGGATCGAACTTGGGTCCTTGAGCTTGTAAGGCAGGCAGCGGAACTATTGAGCTAAATTTCCAGCTCTTGTGTTGCTTTTTAAAATATCTATGTGAGGGGCTGGAAATTTAGCTCAGCAACATAGTGACTGCCTTGCAAGTGCAAGGTCCTGAATTCAGTCCCTGGTACCAAAAAGAACCCCCCCCCAAATTACGTGCTAATTCATACATATCCTTCTGCATATTGCTCTTATTCAGCATTATATTTTCAAGCTTTTCTGTGTTAGTGCTTATACTCCTAGTGTTTGCTTTTTTTTTTTTTTTTGTACCAGGGATCAAATTCAGGACCTTGTGCTTGCAAGGCAGGTGGTGGAAACACTGAGCTAAACCCCTGGCTCTAGTGTGCTCATTTTTATTTGTACTTTATTATACGAATAAATCATAATTCATTTGTCACCTTCCCTATTGATGAAATATGTGGGCTGTTTTCCAACCTTTTTTTTAACATAAGCAAAGTTTCAGTATATATCTCTTCATGCCTCTGTCTGTGTGTGTGTGTGTGTGTGTGTGTGTGTGTGTGTGTCCATGTCCATGTAGGAGAATTTCTTTAGATTATACCTAAAGCTAAAATTGCTATAGAGTAGGATTTTGTTTTTCTTCTAGGTTTTTTTGTTTGTTTGTTTTGGTACCGGCGATCGAACTCAGGACCTTGTACTTTCGAGGCAGGTGATGGAACCACTGAGCTAAATCCGGCCCTTCTGTTTTTTTGAGAGAGGGTCTATAGTCTAGGCTGGTCTTGAACTCACTATGGAACCTAGGCTGGCCTCGAACTAGATCCTCCTGAGTTCTGGAATGACAGGCTTTTTTATTTTCCCAGCAGTGCTGGGGTTTAAACCCAGGGCCCCTTGACCATACTAGGGAAGAACTATACCACTGAGCTACACCTCCCAGCCAGCACTGATTAACTTTACTGGAAATTACCAACTTGTTCTCCAGGGTAATTGTTCCAGTTTACATATCTACTAATAGTATGTAGAATTCTTACTTTTCTATGTTCTGGTGTGTATGAAATAGTATCTCATTGAATTTAATTTGCACTTCTCTGATTGCTTACTGAAGTTTATGTCTTTCTTCGTCTTTATTATAGTACCCTATGTTTTCATAGTACTTACCACAGCAATTATTATGGGTTGGTTTGTTCATTTTCTGCTTCCCTATCTAGAGCATAATCTGTGTAAAAGCAGGAATCACATCTCTCTGCTTTGCTGTTTTATACTCAGAGCTTAGTCTAGCATATAGCAGGGATTCAATGAATGGAAATTTACTAACTGAATGTGGTGGGAAGGGGCTCCCTCAGTAAGTCTGGTATTGTAAGGCAAATGCTCAATGAAGTAATAATGATTTATTTTATATTTCTCTTATTACTTCATTGCTAGTTCACAGATTCTGCCCTTTAATTTAAGCTTTTGAATTGACTTGAATAGGAGGTATCACTAACTGAGAATAACAGAAATATTAAATCACTCATGGCTTGATTTGATAGGAATACCTGTTTGCAACAATTCTGAGCCTCTGATTTGAAATATATTGATGTCTAATGAACCTGAGATTGTCTTCTGTGTCCCATATCAAAAGAAAAGCCAAAGATCTGTTAAGATTCATTATTAGATGGGAAATTGAGTTAGCCCTTTGCCTTTATTGAGATTCTTATTGACAGTTAATCTTATTTTATCTAGCATTTTCTGATATATATAGAGACTTTATGAACAGTAATTTATAAGGACAAATAATTTTTATTTTTTGGTACCGGGGATCAAACTCAGGTCCTTGTGCTTGCGAAGCAGCTGCTGAAACCACTGAGCTAAACCCCAGCCCAATAATTTGTAATTTTTGATAAATATAAGAGGAATAGACCAAATCTCGGTTAACTTTTCTGCAGTCCCTTGCTTTTCTATCTCATAATTCAGTGATGTAGCCAGTCCTGCCAGCACTTATCTATCACATCCTTTTCTGTCTTTGTTTAGTTCCTCACTTCTCCTATTTTGTATTCCTCTTAAATTTACTCTTTGCAAAACCAGGAGTAATGGCACACACCTGTAATCTCAGCACTTGGGAGGCTAAGACAAGAGAATCACCTAGAGTTCGAGGCCAGCCTGGGCTCCATAGTGAGTTCAAGGCCAGTCTGATCTACATAGCAAGACCCTGTCTCAAAACAAAACAAAAACAACTTTACTCATGGCCTTAATTACCATCCTTTGGACTATAAGGAATAATTCCACCCAAACTAGCTTGAACCAGAGTAAACCTAGGGATGTCTCAGAACTTAAGAGCATATACACAGCCAGAACCAAGAGAATAGTGAAAGCTTCCAAGTTTACTTCTCTTTTTAAGAGAAGAACCAAGCTAAGGATGGAATCTCTTAGACCCAGTTATAAATTTCTAGGGGGAGAATGCTGACCCAGAATGGCCAGATGCTTTCCAGGTAGCCGTGGCCAAAAGATTGTATTCTACAAATATGGGGGGCAGGAATATGTGTATAATATGTGGATAATACAGAATATTATCCTGTAATATGTGGATAATACAGAATGACAACCCAGGAAATGAGGAAAGAGTCTTAAGTACACACACCCATAGGTGTCTACTGAAATTATCTGTCCCTGAACATATGCTCAGAAGCTTTGAAACCTCTGACTTTTTACCTAGCAGTTTCCTTTATCTTGCTTTCTTAACTTTTCTTCTCCCAAGTATTATCTGGCTCTTTATCCAGTTTGCTGATCTCCTTTTCATTGTCAAGTGCAAATGTATTCTCAACAAATCCCTGACTTCCTGGACTCCTAAATGAGCTTTGGTCCTGGCAAGGTGTATTTTTCTCTTGATCTGTTTATTTGTTGATTATCAAAAAAAATTATAAAATGTGATAATTATGTATGATATGCTTATAGTTCATGTGTCCTGTCCCGGTGAGTGAAAAATAGCAGTGGAACAGGTATTGTGAAACTTTAGCAACTTAGAAAGTTCATTCTGCCTTTGCTGAGACCTTACACTCTCTCTTACAGGAACATGATATAGAAACAAATCATGGTATGGTCCATGTCACTATAAGAGGCTTACCGAAGGGAAACAGACCAGTTATCCTAACTTATCATGACATTGGACTCAATCGTATGTATTTGATTTTATACCTTCTGAGTTTACCATAATATTTTCCTTCTATGTTAAAAATATGTAGTTTTTGATAGAGTAGATTTTTCCCTTCTCTGTCTTAACCTTTCCTCTTTATTGCTACATTTATTAATGTCAGGGTTACAGTTCTTGGTAAATGTGGAGGGGAACGTGTTTCGGAGGATAGTGAATTATATCTTGCCTTTGTGTCACACCTGCTAAAGGACTGCAAATTATATGATGAAATGATTAAGAAAGTAGATCTGCAGTCATTTTTTTTTCAAGTATATATGTTGGCTTTTTTTTTTTCGTATTTCACATTAGAAAATCCAGAGTTAAACTTAACTTTGTTGTGAGCACTTCATTGAATTAGTAAAAGTATTCTTTCTGTAGCCTGTCATCAATAACTTTAAGTGGACTTTTCTAAATGGTACAAGTAGAATATCCCTAATCCAAAAATTTGAAATCCATGATGATCCAAAATCTGAAATAGTTTGAGTGTCCATATGGTGCCCCAAGCAGAAAATTCCACACCTAGCCTCATGTGATAGGTCACAGTCAACATTTAAGTATTGTACATAATTATCTTCAGGCTGTGTGCATTAGGTATATATGAAAGATTCCTCATTATGTAATGCATATATCTCAAAGTCCAAAAATACTTTTTTTTTGGTACTGGGGATTGAATTTGGGTCCTTGTGCTTGCGAGGCAGGCGGCAGAACCACTGAGCTAAATCCCCAGCCCCCCAAAATACTTCTGATCCCAAGCATTTTGGAGAAGGGATGCACCAGACAGTAGTGTAATATTCAGCTTTAGCCACAGACAGAGGCTGAATATTTTTTATTCAGCCTTACTCTGGCTTTCAGATTGTAGTCTGTGTTTATAAAGCTAGAACTTTTGTGGCTGTCAGCATCAAAAGTGATTTAAGCTTTTATATTACTGGTAAAAGCTGAAGCAGCAGCCCCTTTCTGCATCCTGACAGTTTCAAGAAGAGACAAACTCCCAGGTGATAAATGGAAGCTTTTCAGAATATTCACTGTAGCCAGGCACTTGGAGTGCAGTCAGTGTCTCTTTGTTAGACATGGAAAATATGATACGTGATAAACAATAGAAGTATGGATAGCAGATTATTATTTTTTCCATTAAATTTATTGGTACATTTTAGGTATACAATACAGTTGCATTCATCATTAGGATCTTATGCCTTTGATAGCAGATTATTTTGTGCAACCAAGAAAACCCAGTAAACATCCCCAGAATGGTTTCTACTTTGGAGACATTATGGAATTAAGAATCAGTTGTTTTCAAGTCATTAAGGTAACTGTTATTCAGCCTTTAGAGTAACTTGAATGAGACTGTTCCTTCAGAAACCTTTCTTTAGTGGAATGATGATTAAAAGGAAATGAAAGAAAATGATAAGGCACTGGCTAAATAAATGAAAATTGGAGAGAAATGGAGAGCCTATGGCTCACAGGTATTTTTGTCTTGTAGATAAATCCTGTTTCAACACATTCTTCAACTTTGAGGATATGCAAGAGATCACTCAGCACTTTGCTGTCTGTCATGTGGATGCCCCAGGCCAGCAGGAAGGTGCACCTTCTTTCCCAACAGGGTAAGACTACAGACATGGTCCTCAGTGGGAGACAGGCAGTCAGAAAAGTAAGGACTGAGCTCTAGTGGAAGCAACAGGATATGCCCCCACCACCACCGATTTAGCACAGCTACAAGTTAAACTCATCAGCCATGTCCTCCTCGTGTTTTCTCTGCTTAGTATCAGAAGACTATGTACCATTTGTTGGGGGTAACTGGATATTTTCCCATATCCGGGATGGCTCTCTATGGCACAGACCTGCTTCCCTGTGATCACAGGAATAAGTGTCTCGAGTACCCACTTCTCAGTCTTTTTATCTAGCCTCTGTCTGTTTTAAATGTTATTTTTGTGACCCTCTCTGAAACTCCCAACTACATAGGCCCAAACCTAGATCTCTTGAAGCTTCCATGGGAAGACTTCCCCATCCCTCCCTCACAGTCTAATTATGGGAATTTCATATCATATAACCAGTTATTCTCAGAGCTGCCCTATGACTGGCCTTGGCTGTCTGGTTCATCATAAGCCGCTTTGCCTAGCAGAGTCTCAGGCTTTCAAGAGTTCCCTGGACAGTGTGCCTATTGAGAGGGCCTTGGGAAGTACAGAGAGAGCACACTATGAAATGCTTATTCTTCATATCTCCTACTCATTCCAGAGCTGTCTTTAGCCAGTGACTGCTATAAAATAGACATTGCAGATAAGCTAGCACTTCGACAGACCAAGTAGTGTTCCAGACACTGCTTTAAATAATCTACATTTATTAACTCAATCCTCACGACCTTATAGGATAGGTTTACTCCTGTTCTCATTTTACAGGTGAGGAAACTGAGGCCCAGAAAAACTAGGAATATGACTAAGGTTATGTAACAAGTAAGTAGCACAGCTAGGGTTTTAACCTAGGCAGTATGGCTCCAGATCTTTGTTGACTAATTTCTGTGTTGTTCTGTCTACCTCTCAAATGCAAATTGGCCAGTGATCAGTTGATAGCAAACCAGATTTGGATTCAGTTCCTTTTCTGTTTAGGGAAAAAAAAGAGGATAGTTCATCTCTTAAAGTGTCCACGCATAGGCAAGCTGAATTCCTTGTTGATTGTAGAAAATATCCTGTTGCATATATAGGAAATTATCTTAAAAACCTCTGATTCCATCATCTCTGTGTGCTCCCCACTTTTCTTGGATTCCTGCTTTGGATCTTTTGTTAGATGATTCATAGCATGAAGAGCAATTAACAAAATAATTGTGTTATCCTGTGCCTAAGAGAAACATGTTATTTATGCTGAGCAGCCCAAAATTTGTCACTGTATGCCTTGACCCAGTAAAGGTTTACTTTTTCATTTAACCGCCTAAATATAAGCAGAATACAAAAGATCTACTTCCTGAGTTGACTCTCACTGTTGGAAGTTTACTGACCCTAGACCCCAAGTGAGATGTTTGTTAGGGGTTTGGAAATACTATGAGAGGGGCCATATAACCAGCTCTTTGTGTAACTTCCTCTGTCACATGGGTCTTCTTTCTTTTCAGCATGGTTGTAATAGAGGCATGCCACGAGTCATTTCCACGCACCACTTCAAGTCCCTTGAGCTTTTTGTAAACGAGAATGTTTCTCAAAGATTGGTAATTGTGGGTACTTTCTAAAGCAGTAGGTATCTTTTCTGAATTTCAGGTACCAGTACCCTACAATGGATGAGCTGGCTGAAATGCTGCCTCCTGTTCTTACCCACTTAAGGTAGATTCATTATATAGTCTTTCTTTTTGTTTTTTTTCTTTTCCTCGTGGTGCTGAGGATCAAACTCAGGGCCTCGTGCAAGAAAGGCAAGTTATTTACCATTGAACTACACCCCCAGCCCATCCCATCCCTTTTTAAAATTATTATTATTTTCTACAGTGTTTCTGTTCCAGTAGATAAATGATGAGCAAAACAGAATGTTCACTAATTTTATGGAGGGGGGACAGGGGATTGGTTAACATGTAAGCAGTGGATAATTACAATAGAATGCACAATAGATAATTACAAAACAAGTGGGGCTGGAGGTATAGCTCTGTGGTAGAGCTGCTTAACATACCCAAGACCCTGGATTCCGTTCCCAGTACCCAAACATCAAAAAGGTCAGTGAAGCATTTGTGACAGAGAAAATGACAAGATTGTCAAAAGTAAGGCTAGTTAGGGAATGCCTGTTTAGGATGGTATCGTGTAGGCTGAAACCTGGAAGATACAGGGGAACTACCTAGGCAGAGTCAGGACATAAAGGTTCCGGGCTGAAATAAGAACCAGTGCAAGAGAGGCATGAAAGAGAAGACCCTGGAGGATTTTAATCAGAAGAATGATACACAGTTTACTCTTAATCACTTTAGGAATATAAATTGTGCATGAATAAAGCTATTTAAATTTTTAAAAAGAGATTGTTCTTGTTGTAGTAGTTTGGAGAGTACTAAGAAGGAAAAATGCAGGGAAACCAGTTAAACTATTAGAGTAGTCCAGCCAACAGATAATGATAGCTTAGTACTGGCTACTGCCAGGCATGGATTGAAGTGGACAGTAATAAATAGAAATAATTTAGGGGTAGATGATATAGAATTATCCTGGTGGGTTGGATACTGAGGTGAAGAACAATAAGGATGACTCCCAGATTTCGGTCATGTTTTTTTTAACCATTAAAATAAACTTGAAAGTAGTTGGTTGTATCTTCGTGTTGTTTATGTGTAAAATGAAACTTAGAAAGCTAAAAAAGCTTGCCCAACTTTTATTTCCTTGGAAGACTGAGGTGGGAGGATCATTTGAGTCTAGAAGTTTAAGACCAGGGCTGGAGATTTAGCTCAGTGGTGCCATGCCTACCTTGCAAGAGGAAGGTCCTGAATTTGATCCCCGGTACTGCAAAAAAAAAAAAAAAAAAAAAAAAA
>NW_022900934.1:22356704-22387393 GCF_012274545.1 Fukomys damarensis
TGGGCAACATAGTGGGACCTCATCTTAAAAAAAAAAAAAAACAGGGCCAGGGATTTAGCTCAGTGGTTCCGCCACCTGCCTTGCAAGCACAAGGACCCGAGTTCGATTCCTGGTACCAAAACAAACAAACTTTCTCAAATCTAGTAAATGTCAGCCGGGATATGAAACCAGGTTGTATTCTTTTTGTTATGCAACACTACCTTCAAAAGAAGTTGACTCTGTCAATTGTTGTACTCTCCATTCCACAGTCTGAAAAGCATCATTGGGATTGGAGTTGGAGCTGGAGCTTATATCCTCAGCAGATTTGCAGTAAGTGCAGTGAGATTAGTCTCCACACCCTTGAAGCACATCCTTGGTCACTGATGTGTTAGCATTGTGTTAAATGATCGGGCACGCTTTTGAGTCATACATTAAGTTTTGTGTAGATTCTCTTGCCTCAAATACAGGTTTGTATAAAGCTTTGCCTTTGTATAGTATCTGAAATACCACAAACAAGGGCAGTTATGTCTGTAAAAAGGTCTAGATGCAGCTTATGATGGAATTTTGTACAGCCATTAAAATTGAGCTTAAGGAGAACTTTTAATGTCACATGATTTACATACACTATAATATAAGAATAAAAGTTAGAATATAGATTCATTTAAAGTTCATCAGATGGGCATGGTGGTGCACACCTGTAATCCCAGCACCTTGGAGGCTAAGGTAGGAGGATCCCTGTGAGTTCGAGACCAGCCTGGGCTATGTAGTGAGTTCCAGGTCAGTCTCAACTACATAGTGAGACCCTGTCTCAAAATAAATAAATAAATAAACAAATAAATAAAGTTCATCAGAAGCATAGGAAAGAACTGAAAGGAAATGTACTAGAATATAGCAAGGGCTGGTGGCACACACCTGTGATCTCAGCTGCTGGGGAATCTGAGGCAGGAGGATGTCAAATACAAGATCAGTTTGGGCAACTTAACAGCATCCTATCTCAAAATAAAAAACAGGGCTGGAGATGTGGCCCAGTTGTAGAGCACACCATGTCCAATCCCCAGTACCACAAAATAAAACAGTTGATGTGTGGTAAAATAATGTGAGATTTTATTCACACTCTTTATAATTTCTCTGTCAAACACTGCAGTAACCATAATCAGAGGGAAGAAGGGAGCTGGAGAGTTTTGAGTTTTGGAAATGTTCCTGTTTTTTGAAACGCCTCTTTGATGATAAAGTCTTAAATTCTTTTGGGAGTGGCATCACCTATTTAGATGGTTTTAGGAAAAAACTAAAATCCCTTGGTAGGAACAAAGACAGATGAATGTGAAGGAGCCCATCTTAAACCTGACCATCCCCTGTACTAAGTGAAAATGAACAACTGCAGAATGTTCTCCTCTGCTGTAAAAAGAAACTTATCTTCCTTATAAATGTGTACAAGGCAAGATCATTTTATAGCAATTTAAGAAACTGGTTTCCAGATGCTAAGTCAGATTTCAAGAGCTATTTTCTACTTATTCTTCTTAGCACCTCTCTGTACTCTTTCAAATGTGAGATATTAAGGCTTATATAAATTAACGAGCCATATCCCAACTGTGGTAGAACTGTGGGAGTGGAACTTTCATACTGTTGACTGTCTCATCTTTCAGCTTAATCACCCAGAACTTGTGGAAGGCCTCGTACTCATTAACATTGACCCATGCGCTAAAGGCTGGATTGACTGGGCAGCTTCCAAAGTAAGTACCATGTGAAAGTGTCCATTGGCTAGTCTCTTGGTTCCTTCTAAAAACAGATTAACTTTACTTTTCATTAAAGTAGATACACAGCTAATGGCAAAAAAAATTAAGTATAGAGTTTGGTGAAGGTTTACGTATATAGTCATTACCTCATCAATTAATGAACTATTTCCAACACTCCAGAGGGGTTCCTTGTGCCTTTTCTTAGCTGGTAATTCCTCTCCTTCCTGGATATTACTTTCTGTCTTCTATCACCATGTATTAGCCTTATCTGTTCTTAAATTTCGTGTAGTCAGAATATTTTGAGTCTGCCCTCTTCCATTTATTATTGCATCTGTGATATTCATGTTGGATGGTGTAGCAGTAGTTCTTTTTAATTGCTGTTTAATAGTGTATCTGCAAAATAAATATTGTGGTTGGGTATGTTGGTACATAACCTGTAATCCTGTCTACTCAATAGGCTAAGGAAGAAAAATTGCAGGTTTTAGGCCAGCCTTGGCAATTTAGCAAGACCCTATCTCAAAATAAAAAGGATTAGGAATAGGCCAGGGATTTATCTCAGTGGTGCCCCGACTGCCTTCAAGTGCAAGGTCCTGAGTTTGATCACTGGTTGGGGTGGTCTTAGGGCTAAACCTCCATTCCTTGGGTTCAGTCCCCACTACATATATAGATGGGGGATACACACACACACACACACACTCACACACACACACAATACCCAAAATGAGTTTCTGTTACTTAGTTGTTATGAATATAGCTACCATACACATTCTCTTTTCTTTCAGTAGACATATGTGTTTGTTTCTCTAAGTTTATACCTAGAATTGAAATTACTGCATCATAGGGCAGTTATATATTTACTTCAGTGTAGATATTGGCAGTTTTCCAAAAGCATTTGGCCAGTTTACACACCAGCAACATATGCAAGTTCTAGCTCACATTCTCACCACCATTTCTTACTGTCCTTTTCATTTTTGTAAAAGATGAGCAGTTTTATTTACAATATTTTATTTTTATGTGGTACTTATCACCAGTATAACTACTTATTAAAATAACAGCTTTTATACCCTTTTTTTTTCTTTTTTGGGGGCAGCTCTGGTGATCAAACTACAGCCTTGCAGGGCCACGGATTTAGCTCAGTGGTTCCACTGCCTGCCTGACAAGCGCAAGGTCCTGAGTTTGATCCCTGGTACCAAAAAAAAACAAAGAACTAGGGCTTTGCACATGCCAGGCAAGTGCTCAGCCACAGAGCTACAGCCCCAGCTCTTTACCATCTTTTAAAATTTTAATTATGCTTCTATAAGTAAATAATAATGGGTTTTAATTTGTGTTTCCCTAAGTAACAGTGATACTGAGTATGTTTTGTTGAATATCCTGTTCTTAAGTACTTGTTCAAGTCTTTTTCTTAATTTCCTGTGCTTTCCCTTTTTTGCGGTATCACTCAGGACCTTGTGCTTGCAAGGCAGGTGCTATATCCCCAGCCTTCCTTTTTAATAAAAGAGTCTTCATGTTGGGCCAGGGATTTAGCTTAGTGGCACCATGCCTGCCTTGCAACTGTAAGGTCGTGAGTTCTATCCTTGGTACTAAAAAAAAAATTTTTTTTGCATATAAGTCTTCTCCTAGGTTCATGTATCTCAAATATCTTCTAGTTTGTAGTTTGCATTTTTTACTCTGTTTAGCCTGTTTATGCCAAAGGTTGCAATTTTTTGAATTTTTGCATGAAGTTTATGTATGTTAGAAAAATTCAAGGAAGAATTTGAGGAGAAAAAATTTTATTATGTTCTGTTGTTTTGTGCTGTTCCAAAAGTGGAACACTAGGCATAAAAGGATTAATGAGTGAATGACTCTGGTAAACTTATCTGTACCAGTGTTCCCAAAGACATGTGGATTTATTGTTTCCTATCTGAAAAATACAGAAATTTGAACTGTAACATCTATGCTGAGATAGATATGTAAACAAATCCAATTACTAAACCAGAGTGAGAGATACAGATTAAAGCATTATATTATGTCCCTTTGCATTGAACTCACCTGTGCTAAAAATGATACACTATTTCTTTTTTTCTTTTCTTTTTTTTTGCGGTACCAGGGATCAAATTCAGGACCTTGCACTTGCGAGTTGGCAGTGCCACTGAGCTACATCCCCAGCCCAATGATTCACCATTTCTAAGTTGGAAAGAGAACTGTTTTAAAATATTTTCTTGCTAACATACAAAATATTTATGTTTTTATTTTGATCTATGATTTTTTTTAGATTAAATCAGTAATGTTTTCTAGGGAGAAAAATAACCTAAGCCTTCATTGCCTGCTAAAAGATACCTAATGTAAAGCCATTTTAACAAATGCCTACTTTTATTTTATTTTATTTTATTGACAAGGTCTTACCAAGTCGCCCAGGCTAGACCAAACCTTGTGATCATCCTGCCTGAGCCTCTTGAGTAGCCTGTGGGATCACAGACATGCCTTTAAATACTTTTTTGTTGTTGATTGTTTGATTACTTTTCCCCATGCTGGAGATTAAACCCAGAGCCTCACAAATGCTAGGCAAGACACTCCCACGGGCACCCCCAGCCCCACATCCTTACCCCTAGTGCTGGAAATTCAGCCCAAAGTCTCTTGCATGCTAGGCATGCATTCTACCACTGAACTGCCTCCCTAAAACTAAGTAAGCCCTCTAAATACTTTTAAGTTACTGTAAATGTCCTAATACATCATTAAAAGAGAGATTCTTTGTGTGTGTGTGTGTTGTTGTTGTTGTTTTTGTTTTGTTTTGTTTAGAGACAGGGTCTCACTATGTAGTTGAGACTGACCTGGAGCTCACTATGTTTCCCAGGCTGGTCTTGAACTCACAGCGATCCTCCTGCCTCAGCCTCCCAAGTGCTAGGATTACAGGCATGCACCACCATGCCCAGCTTAGAAAGAGAGATTCTTTAAAATACCACCACCTACACCAGGCATTTAGCTCAATGGTTCTACTTTGTGCTTTCCAAAGCGCAAAGACCTGAATTCGATTCCTGGTACCAAAAATAAATAAATAACCACCACCTAGCATCATGTGTATCAGAAATATTTATTGATACTCAAAGCCATAAGAGTCAATGATTTGATATCTGAGAACCTATTTGAAGGATAGTGGCAAAGATTTAAATACAAGGATATTGATTTTTAAGAATACCTATACAGTGCTTACTGTGCACCTGGCACTAGTCTTAACATATATAAACTTTTCATTCTCAAGAGAACCTAGTGAGCTGGTATATTGTCCCATAGAGACATAAGTCATTTGCTTAAGGACATATAGCTAGAAAGTCATGCAACCAAGATGGTCCTTAAAGCATTGTGTGTAAGATAGGAAGAAACAGCTTAAGTGCCTAAGTACAAGATAACAAGTTTGATTCAACTGTAGAAGAGAAAAGTATACTATCAAAAAATGTTGGAAAGAGCCAGGGTGTTGTGGCACATGCCTATAATCCCAGCACTCGGGAGGCTGAGGCAGGAGGATCATGAGTTTGAGAACAGCCTGGGCTACACAGTGAGTTCCAGGTGAGTCTCAACTACATAGTGAGACCCTGTCTCCAAAAAAAAAAAAAAAAAAAAAAAAAATGCTGGGAAAAATGGAAACAAAGTCTTTGTAAATAGGGAGGGGTGGAGGGGTTGAAAGGAGGTCAGGGGAATGGGGAAAAAATAAGAACCAAAATATGTCATGTAAAGATACAAATTCCCAATGATGAATGTCATCATATTGTATACCTAAAATATACCAATAAACTTAATAAAAACAAACTTTTGTTAGCCAGGCAAGGTAGTACACATCTGTAATCCTAGCACTTGGGAGGCTGAACCAAGAGATCACCATGAGTTTGATGCCAGCTGGGACTACATAGTGAGTTCAAGGCCAACCTGAACTACATAGCAAGACCTTGTCTCAAAAATTTTTATTTATTTATTTATTTTTGTGCCAGGGATTGAACTCAGGACCATGTGCTTGTGAGGCTGGTGTGGTGCCACTGAGCTAAAACCCCAGCCCTTATTATTTTTAATTCTTTTTTTTTCTTTCTTTCTTTTTTTTTGGTACCAGGGATTGAACTCGGGTCCTTGTACTTGCAAGGCAGGCAGTGGAACTGCTGAGCCAAATCCCCCGGTCCCTACCCTTATTATTATTTTTTTTTAATGTTACAGCTGAATGCAATGCCCATATTCCTAACTATCTAGGCTAAGGCAGGAGGATTGCAAGTTTGAGACCAGTTTGGCACTATACTAAGACTGTCTCAAGGGATGTAACTTACTGCCCTCTGCATTCAATTAAAAAAAAAAAAAAAAAAAGCCAGGTGTTGTGGTGCACGCCTGTAATCCCAGCAACTCGGGAGACTGAGGCAGGAGGATTGCTGTGAGTTCAAGACCAGCCTGGACTACATAGTGTGTTCCAGGTCAGTCTCAACTACATGATGAGACCCTATCTTAAAAAACAACAGCCGGGCGTGGTGGCACATGCCTGTAATCCCAGCACTCAGGAGGCTGAGGCAGGAGGATTGCTGTGAGTTCAAGACCAGCCTAGGCTACATAGTGAGTTCCAGGTCAGTCTCAACTACATAGTGAGACCCTGTCTCAAAAAAAAAATAAAAACAACAACAACAACAAAAATACTCAAACAACATATGTGTTATTTAAGGAAATGAGAGAAATATTTTTAAGTGAAAAATTGATACAAAACCATATCATATGATCCTAATTTTGTTAAATACATATGCATAAGAAAAGAACATACAGTGTATTGATGATGACATCTTTGGCTGTTAAAATTACAAAATATTTTTCATATTCTCTGTCTGATTTTCTATAACAAGCATATATTAGTTTTAAATTATTTTGAAATAATCTATCTACCAGCAGACCAAATTTAAACATTTTATTCATCCCTTCCCACCCTTAAGTTTTGAAGAAATGATGCATTCCCTAGCTTTGGATGAAATATGTTAATGCTCCCCTCAGTCTGTATTGGGGATAGAACTGAGGACCTTGCTCTTTCTTGCAAGGCAGGTGCAGCACCACTGAGCTAAATCCCCAGCCCTGTTAATGCTATTGTCAGATGCTTTGGAACTTCTTACAGTCCAACTTACGTAAGATTTGTTCTAATTTCTATGTCTTATATGGATATATTAACACTTGCCTGAACAGTCTCAATTAACATGTAACCCACCTGATAAAATTCATGTAGGGCTGGGAATTTAGCTCAGTGGTGCTGCCATGTGCCTTGCAAGCACAAGGTCCCAAGTTCGATCCCTTGTACAGGGAAAAAAAATCATATGAAACTTCACATTTATGAGTACTTACCAAGTTTTCAAGTTTGTTTGTTTGTTTTTATGGAACTGGAGATTGAACCCAGGGCTTTCACACTCCCCAGCTCCTTTTTTTTTTTTTTTTTTTTTAATTTTAATTTTTATTTTAAGACAAGGTCTTACTTTTTTTTTTTGTATTGGGATTTGAACTCGGGTCTTGTGAGCACTTGTGAGTCTGGCTCTGGAACCACTGAGCTAAGTCCCCAGACCCGTTTTTAATTCTAATTATATTTAACTTATAACCAGTGGATCCTTGACAATCCACAGGAAGATTTCAGGACAACTTTCTTAATCTTTTTGAGACTGTAGGATTCTGTTTCACCTATGCCCATGTGTACCTCCCTCACCCTCATTCTTACCCCCAACTTAGGGGAATTATCCAAGTCTTAAGTAGGAATTCAGCAAGGAAGAAGCTTAATCAGCAACATAATTTGAGTTGGAAGCTTTTCCAAAAATAGTCTTAACAGTGTACAGATTTATACAGATTGCTGCATTTATTAGAACATAAGATGCATCATTTTGAAGTGGAAAGAATTAGAAATGTTCAAAATGCAAGAACATTCTGTAAATATAACTATTTCTTCCTACTCCCTAAAATAAAGATAGCAAAAACTGGAGGAAAAAACTGGTGGTTTTTCTTTTCCTTTCTTTCTTTTTTTCTTGGCTGTCTTGGGAGTGATTGTAAGTTATTTTTTATCCTCTACTGTAAATGCAGAAATGTAGGCAGAGAGAAAGTACCAAACAGCCATGTGTTCTAGGTATCAACGTCTTTTTTTTGAGATGAGGTCTTACTCTGTGGCCCAGAGCACTGTCAGATTCCTGTGCTCAAATGACCCTTCTACTCCACCCTCATGAGTAGCTGAGACCACAGGTGCACTCTGTTGTCCCGCTCCCTATTTCAAAGCAAGCTCTGTTACTGCCCTGGATGAGAGACCTCTCTCTCCCTCTTTCTTTCTCTCTCTCTCTCTTTTTTTTTTTTTTTTTTGTACTGGGGATCAAACTCAGGACCTTGTGCTTGCTAGGTAGGCAGGCAGAACCACTGAGCTAAATCCCCAGCCCTTGTTTTCTTTTTCTTATGTTTCAAACTACCATCTCATTAAGAAGTATAATACTGAACTATGAGGGTTTTTTTGTTTTTGTTTTTAAACAGTATATAGCATACTGACCTAAAGTAGGCAGCCTGGTGAGTTTTTTACATGTGCTATTCCCTTAACACAGAAACTTTTATCTTTTCAGCTCTCTGGCTTTACGACCAATGTTGTGGACATTATTTTGGCTCATCATTTTGGACAGGTAAGTGCCTGTGAATCCAAGAAAACTGGGTTTATTTTGCATGTGAAGCCAGTTTATATCTAAGAGTACTCATTGTTTACCTGATCCTCACAGATAGTGCTTCCAGTGCAGTCTGAGCTGCATGTGGCCCTGCAAAGGCCATTCTTACGGGGCAGGAATTAACTCAGGGACACATGACCATTGGCATTTGGAAAGATGAGAGAAACCATTTCTCTTCCCACTGACCCTTGTAAATGGCATGCCATCTGTTAATATTTGACAGTATCATGTGCCTCACCGAGCATCTTTGGAGCCATTGGGGGATCTGGGAAAGTCTTCACAGAAATAGTTATTTCAGAAGAAAAATAAAAAGAAACTGAAATATTACTGAAAAAAATTAGGGATTATTTTATTTAATCCTCATGAACTGGTGAGGAAAGTAAACCTTACAGAGGAAGTGACAGTTGTCCTATGAGTACAATGGTGCCTTGGTCCATGAACTGAATTCTTTTCACAATTCTGGTCACAGATTCTGTAATTGTTAGATGGGGGAAGGGACTCCACTGGTGGTTGAGGGAGCCCAGTCCATTTTTGTTTGTTTGTTTCTTTTTTTTGGGGGGGGGTACTGGGGCTTGAACTGGGACGTTGCACTTGCAAGGCAGGTGGTGGAACCACTGAGCCAAATCCCCAGCCCCACAGTCCATTTCTCAAAGGGAAAAATGAATTAGGTGACCTACAAAGGAGTGATGGAATATATGAAGCCAGAGAGCTGTGATGTACCTGTACTGGAGCCAGAACAATATAAACAGGGATAATGGATCCTTGGGTGCAATCTGTGTAGTTAGTTCTAAATATATCCAAAGGAAAATGGTAGGTGGGGAGAAAATGAGCATTTATTAAGTACTGATTATTTATGTACAAGGGACTTTGTATACTTCTGCTGAATGCTTTAGCGCCACTGTTATTTTTCTCATGATGCTTTTAGCCTAAATTTAAGTTAGGGACAACAAGGGCTAGAGATGCAGTCCAGTTTGCCACTGTTATCCAAATAGTAAATGGTGGAATTGATATTTGAACCTAGGCCTAGGGCTGGAGCTGTATCTCCGGTGATAGAGCATTTAAATAACATGTACAAGGCTCTGGGTTCTATCCTTGACTCTGCAAAAAGAGCAAGAAAGAGGGAAAAGGGAGTTAACATGAATACGAATCCAACTGCAAAGTCCATAGTCCTTTTTTTTTCCTTTATTTCATTGTATTTTTATCAAAGTTATAGATTCACAATCATTTTAGAATACAGAAGTTCAACAAGCCTTATTTCAAAGAATCTGCAACCTATCCCATTATCAGCTTCTTAGAGGCAACCACTTTTTTCTATCTGATTCTTTAATAGTTTGCCTCTGTATTGCTTTCTTTTTTTCTAGTACTGGGGATCAAACTCAGGACCTTGCATATGGGAGGCAGGCGCAGTGCCACTGAGCTAAATCCCTGGACCTCCCATATTGCTTTCTTGAATTGAAATATAGCCTGCATATAATATGATGCACAAATCATAAGTACTCATTAGTCCCCCACCATAAATGAAGTATTTGCTATTCCATTACCTCTGTAGATTTTTTTTTTTTCTCCTGTTTGGTTTGGTTTCTAGTAGTGGTGGTCCTAAGGATTTGCATGAGCCTCAGCCCTTTATTTTATTTTATCTTGAGACAAGCTCTTGATAAGTTGCTAAATTGCTCAGGCTGGGCTCCAACTTGCCATCCTCCTGCTTCAGCCTCCCAGGTTGCCTGTGCTTAAATTTCATACAAGTAGATCACACAGTGTACACTCCTGGGTCTGGTTTCTTTTGCTCATTATAACTATCTTTGAGATTAATCCATGTCATTCTATGTATTGGTGATTATGTAACAGTAGTTCATTGTATTAAAATACCATAAATTAATTTTTTTCTATGAACAAACATTTGCATTGTTTGCAATTTTTAGTTTTTTTCAGGAGATGGGCTCTTGTTAAATTGCCCATGATGGCCCCATACTTATGGGCTCCTGCCTTAGCCTCCCAAGTAGCTGGAACTGCAGGCACATGTCACCATGCTTATTATCTTCTTTGACGTACGCAATTCTTTTTGCTTCCGTGTCTAAATATGTATGTATTTCCACTTGTTAGATTTTTAGTTGCCTTGCCTTTTTGAAGATGGTTTCCATACACATGCTCATTTTCTCTCTCTTTGTCGCCATAACATGGTAGTACAATATTTCCTTCTACCTCATACTCATAGTAAATCATATCATTTGGGTAATATCAAACTCCACCACTCACACTATTCAGCTATGAGACCATGTCTTCTCTGTCTCTCATTTCTTCTTTTTTATTTTTTCCTACTGCTGGGAATAGAACCTAGGGCCTCATATAGGCAAAGCTCCTACCTACTTAGCTATAACCCTGGCCCTAGGGTTTTTGTTTGTTTGTTTGTTTGTTTGTTTGTTTTTTGTATAACATTTTGTATCTCTTGAGTTAATGTCCTATATTTTGGCATTATTTTCTTTGTATCAGTTTCTTACTCTTCCCTGTTATATCTCTCCCCTGGTTATGTTAATCCTCTTATTCAGTACATTAAAGCACATTGATACTGTATCATTTTTACTTTACTGAAGAAGTCTCCCACAACGTTCTTTTTTTTTTGTACCAGGGATCAAACTCAGGACCTTGCACTTGCAAGGCACATGGTGGAACCACTGAGCTAAATCCTGGCCCACTCACAGCATTTTTACTTACTCTAGTCTAAACTAGTTTATTAACCAATATAAATTGGTATCTGGGTATTGACCCCAACGTGGTCTCTTTCTTCATTAGAGGCTTAGATCCATTAGTTCAAAAGCCCTCTAGCACTGACATTAAATTTTCACACATCTCTCCCTTCTGCCCCCCAGTACTGCAGTTGAACCTAGGGTCACATACATGCTAGTCAAGGGTCCTCACACTGAATTACACCAGTAGCCCTTTTTTATTTTGAGACAAATTCTCCCTGAGTTGCCCAGGCTGGCTTTGAACTCAAAATCCTCCTGCCTCATACCCCTGCCTATAAGCCAAATTACAGGGATGTGCCACCACACCTATCTCTAATTATTTTTTAAATAATCCAATTTTTAAAAATCCAAATAAGTATAGCCATGTATTGCCTGCCTTTTTGCATGTTCTGTGAAGCTTCAACTCACATTTGGCTGGATATGAATAACATAGAACTTTGTAGGTATACCTCAAGATACCATGGTCCTTCAGAGTTCACTGGCCCCGAGAACTCCACTGCAATAGTGCTGAGCTACTACGTCACTTCTGTCATTTCCCCTTTCCCCAGGAGTTCCATTGTTCTGTTGTAAATCATAGTCCCCTAGTGATAAACTGCTGGACAGTCTTGTGCTATTAGGGACTTCTTTTATAACACCCTGTCCAGGGCTGGCGATTTAGCTCAGTGGTGTCGTGCCTGCCTTGCAAGTGCATGGTCCTGAGTTCAATCCCCAGTAGTACCAAGAAACAAAACAAAACACCCTGTCTAAATATTACCCAGTAAAACTTCTATATTACTTCTCATGGTGGTCTGTTTTGCTTGATTGGTTCCAGATCCCTCAAACTCTCCACATTTCCATAGGAAACAACATTGTTAATAGTGTATCAAGTTGGTCTATTCACTCGTCCTAGAATTGCTGACCAGTTTGAGGAGACAGTTGCCCAAAGGAAGACCTGAACTGCTACAGAAACTGCAGTTGAGCAGAGAGAGCACAGAACAAGGGCACTACTGAAGCTGGTCTCAGAGTTTCTGATGCATTGAACGAGCAGCTCCTATGCTCAATTTTTTAATTATACAGTGTGGCTCAGTTATTAAGAAGGATAGGACCAGGGATTTAGCTCAGTGGTTCTGCCGCCTGCCTTGCAAGCACAAGATCCTGAGTTCAAGCCCTGGTTTAAAAAAAAAAAAAAAAAAGGATAGATTTGGGAATGAGAAACCATAAATTGATAACTAGCCAGGAGCCAGGTTCTTTTCCCAAATAACTAGTGCTCCCTGGCTATCCACCCCTATTCCATAAGAGTACATCAATGAAGCCTGGTGTGTACCAAGGGAGGTTTACCACTGTGGGCATTCACTAGGCCATGTCTTTGGGGAACCTGTATTGTTAATACCTTTCTGGGTGCTTTTATCTGGGACTAGTCATTTTGGTTCCCTAGATAGGCTCTAAGGTTACATACTAAATACAAATATGTTCTTAGAGCCATCTGCAGAAAAATACCGAGAGCCTCATCATTCAAGCCTCAGGGGTGTGTGTTTGTATATGTGTTTATTTTTGTTTTGCAGTGCTGGAGATCAAACCTAGGGCCTCACATATGCTAGGCAAGCTCCATACCACTGTACTCCCCTTATTCCCATGTTTTCAGAATGGTATATCTACTACCACCTAGGCCTGTGGTCTCCCAGTTTGAAGACCTTCTAATGTTTCCAGAGAATAAAATAACCTTTAGTCTTCTCCTGGGATGAAGAGAAGGAAGTCCCCCAGAATACAGGGATATCTGGAGCTCTGACTGCTTCTTGCTTGTTTCCAGTGGGCCACAGGTATAGATAATTAGAATAATCATATTGTTTAGTTCATGGATGCACCATCATCATTGATTCATTGTCTTTGCTTTATCATTCCTATATTGTATTTTTAATACTTTCACGAATTTATATTTATTCATATATTTATATTTATAAATATATGTGTACAAAAATCTGCCCCCAAAAGTATACATCATGAAAATAAAAATTTACATAAATATTTCAGTCCTAAATTTATTGAGATATCATGAGGTCAATACAAGTTACCTTTGGCCTCTACAATTACAAGAGGCACTCAAAGTGGTGACCATGAGCTTCGAGGCATTTACTAGTATGATGAACTGCTGAAGTGTGTATACATTTTTTATTTTTGTTTTTGTCTTTTGGTACTGGGGATCGAACTTGATCCCTTGTGCTTGCAAGGCGGCAGGCAGCAAAACCACTAAGCTAAATCCCCGGCCTGTGCATACATTTTTTTAGCAGAAAAAAAATATATGTATGTTGCTAGGGTTCATCCACATTGTTGCAGGTTGTGGTAGTTTGACTCCAGTCAGCTGCAAACAGTTTTTACATGCCTCTGTTACATTTGTGCAAGAATCTCTTGGCTATACACTTTGGAGTAGAATTGTGTCTTTTTTTTTCTTTCTTTTTTTTTGAGACAGGGTCCTTAGCTTCCCAAGTGCTTGGATATGGGCATGTTCTACCATATATGGCTTCTGTTATTCTTTTGTTTTTCGAGACGGGGTTTTGCTGTGTTGTTCAGGCTGGCCTTGACCTCACTATGTAGCCCAGGCTGGTCTCAAACCCACTGCAATCCTCCTGCCTCCGCCTCCTGCATGCTGAGATTATAGGCGTACGCCACCATGCTCAGCTCATGTTATTCATTTCTCTCTTTTTTTTTTTTTTTGGTACCGGGGATCGAACTCGGGTCCTTGTGCTTGTGAAGCAGATGGCGGAACCACTGAGCTAAATTCCTGGCAATGTTATTCATTTCTTAAATCAACTTTATTGAGATAAATGTACATATCATACAATATACCTTTTTTTTTTAACCAGGGATTGAACTCGGGACCTTGTGCTTGCAAGGCAGGCATTGGAACCACTGAGCTAAATCCCCTTCTTAACATACCCATATACAACTCAGTTGGTCTAGTGTATTTATAGAGTTGTACAACTGTTACCACTCTCCAGTTTCAGAATATTTTCATCACCTCCAAAAAATCCCCCTCACTGGCACATCCCTTCCTCCTGCCCCTGGCAACCACTAATCTGTGAATTTGCCAATTCTCAATTATGTAATTTTAGGTTGGAC
Source organism: Fukomys damarensis (assembly GCF_012274545.1). Classification (NCBI taxonomy): domain Eukaryota; kingdom Metazoa; phylum Chordata; class Mammalia; order Rodentia; family Bathyergidae; genus Fukomys; species Fukomys damarensis. The sequence goes on from NW_022900934.1 coordinate 22,370,916, forward strand.
ATGGTGGCACCCGCTTGTAATCCCAACACTTAGGAGACTGACTTCTTTCACTTAGCATGTTTTGAAGATCATCTATGTTGTAGCATGTATCAATACTTGATTCCTTTTTACAGCTTAGTAATATTTTCTTAAACTTTATTTCTTTATCAGTTAATGGTTATTTGTTGGTTTCCATTTTTTAGCTAGTATGAATAGTGCTGCTCTCAGCATTTCTGTAGAAGTTTTTATGTGGACTTAGGTTTTTGTTCTCTTGCATACATACCTAGGTGTGAAATTACTGAGTCCCATAATAACTGTGTTTAATATTTGAGGAACCAAGACCCTGTCTCAAAATTAAAAAAAAAAAAAAAAAGCTGGGGATGTAGCCCAGTGATTCCTCCACCTGCCTCATAAGCATAGGATACCAAGTTCGATCCCCAGTACCAAAAAAAAAAATTTTTTTAAGGGCTTGGGGTTATAGCTCAGTTTGAAGGCCCTGAGTTGAAGCCACAGTACTAAACACACACACACACACACACACACACACACACACACACACACACACACACACAAATAAGGAAACTCAGGTTCAGAATAGTTAGATGAACTAAGTTTCCTGTAATAGGTTCTTTGGTGCCTTCGTCTGACGCAGAATATGGCACCAAACCAAGCTGAAGCAAGTAGACATATTTTAGCCATTCAAATACATTAGTAGCCCCCTGTCCCCACCATCCTTCCCATCATGGACGGTGAGAGCTGGCTTTTGGAGAAGGACTTTAAGACAGATGTGAAAACACCTTTCAGGAAGATTGAGTGAACTGAAAGCCATTTCAGGAATGTTCACATACCAGTTGTAGTTTCAAGAGGTTTACTTGTGTCTTCTTTCACTTATTCTAGGAAGAATTACAGGCCAACCTGGACCTGATTCAAACTTACAGACTGCATATTGCCCAAGATATCAACCAAGAAAACCTACAGCTCTTCTTGGGTTCCTATAATGGGTACAGTTATTTCTCATTCCTTCACATAGGTATAGACCAGGTCTAAAAAGATAATTGGCCATTAAGGGAGGAGGCAGGGGAAATAAATTACTTCTCCCATTTTTATGATGGGGTTGGCTTTATACTGTTTCAGCAAAATAGGAGCAAGACTTTAAGACAGATATGCAAACAGCTTTTAGGAAGATTGAGTGAACTGAAAGCCATTTTGTGACTATTAACATACCAGTTGTAGTTTCAGTGTTTTCAAACCAGTGGAACCCCAGTTATGTATATTTGCAAAAGCACACAAGTCATGTGAGGTAGTACAAGAAAATGCATGTGAAGAGACAAAGGAGAGAAGACTTGGCCTTGACTTAGTTGCTCTTTGCTCATACCTTGTCATTAGGCAAAAGTAATGCATAGATGCTAGTCAGTTTCCTGGTTTGTTTATTTCAAAATATACTGTAACATCCCCTTTACCCCCGTCACAGGGCAGAGTGAGGGGACATCACTGGTTATCTTGAGAACAGCTTTCCCAAGGTGAAAATATTAGCTCCTTCTCACTTTCTGAAAACATGGGAAAAGTCTGAGGAAATGGGTCAGAGTTATACAGCCAGCAAGAAGCAAAGCCAGGTTTTGAACTTGGGTTCTATAGTCTCTTCCCTATTTTTAGTTGAAATCAGAAAGATAAAGTTTTATGCTAAACTGTTTCAAGGAAAATGCTCCCCCCAAGTAGAAATGATGTAAGTCATTCCCTTCTCTTAATGAATTTATTACTGTAAACTGGTTGGAAAATTAAAAGACTTGGGATTTGAGGATCTCTGTAGGTTTGCTATTGAATTTAAAGTTGTATTCTTTTAGCACTCCACAAAGTCCCTTGTTCCTACTCTGTACCATTCAAGAGACAACTGAAATAGCTGCTCCAGAACAATGTTCAGGAGTAAAAGATACTTTTCACATTCCTCGAGGAGTTTTGGTTTTCAAAGGCATTTATTTCTGCTTTTATCTTCTAGACGCAGAGACCTGGAAATTGAAAGACCCATACTAGGCCAAAATGATAACAGATTAAAAACATTAAAGTAAGTCCTTCAGTTTCTCCTTGAATTGCCAAATAGTCTGAATTGCCTGTTGTGACTATTTCAGTGTTGAGTGGAGTGTGTATGCTTATTTACTAAGTGATACTTTTCCTTTTGGCTGTTCCTAGGTGTTCTACTTTACTCGTGGTAGGGGACAACTCACCTGCTGTTGAAGCCGTGGTAAGTATGTCCTGTTGCTGCATGGAGGACAGATTAGAATGTAGTAAAATTTGCATAGCACTCTACCGAGACACTTGGAACAGTTATTACCTTTCAGGGTTTTCTTTTTGTCATACATATTAGAAAATTATCCCCCCCCAAAATTAGTTCTTTATTAGTTACTAGGCTTCATCAAATAAGGTCATTGTTGCCCTTGATTGCTTTGTATGGTCCAGTTTACTTAGTGGCAAGGAGTACAATGAAGCACCATTTATTTATTGTCAGATTCCAGGCCCACCCGGCCTTCAGTATAAAATAGATCACCACCATAAGTACAGCAGGCTGAAAGACTGCTGAGAGCCTATGTGCTTTTTCTCTACTTCCTTCTGAGGTACATAGTACATTGACAAAAATGATATGTTCATTGCAGGACATACAAAAAATCATCAGGTGTGATGGCATACTGTCAGCCCATTACCCATAGATTTGGGGGCCTTACTATTTTTCTGTTTTGTTTTGTTTTTGGTACTGGGGATTGAACTCTGGACCTTGTTGCATTTGCAAGGCAGGCATGGTGCCACTGAGCTAAGTCCCCAACCCTGGGGCCTTACTATTTAACACCATTGATAGCATTTTTCCAAAAATAAAATCATTATGTCTGTATAATATCGTCTGTTTATATACCCTTATTTACTTAATTTTTCCTGTTGTTTATTTCTTATTTTGTACCATTACTAATTAAATCTTTGACTGAATCTTTATTTTCTTATGGTTATTTGCAGAAGTAAAGTTAATGGTTCAAAAATCTTTTTTTTTTTTTTTTTTTTTATTGGTACCATGGATCAAACTTGGGACATTGCATTTATGAGACAGCTGATGGCACCATTGATCTAAATCCTTGGCACCCCTTTTTTTTTTTTCTTGGTAACAGGGATCGAACTCAGGCCCTTGCACTTGTGAGGCAGGCGCCAGAACCACTGAGCTAAATCCCTGGCCCTTTTTTTTTTTTTTCCTTTGAGATTGGGTCTCACTCTGTAGTTCAGGCTGGCCTCAAACTTGTGGTGATCCTCCTGACTCACCATCCTGAGTACTGGGATTATAGGTATGCGCAACCATGCCAAAAAACATACTTTTGCTGGATATGGTGATACATGCTTGCATTCCCAGACAGGAGGCTAAAGCAAAATCACAAGTTCAAGGTATCCTGGGCAATTTAGTGAGACCTGATTCAAAATATAATAAATAAGCCGGGCGTGGTAGCACACACCTGTAATCGCAGCAGTCAGGAGGCTGAGGCAAGAGTATCACTATGAGTTCAAGACCAGCCTGGGCTACATAGTGAGTTCCAGGTCACTCTCAACTACGTAGTGAGACCCTGTCTCAAAAAACCAGAAAGAAAAGAAAAGAAAAGAAAAGAAAAGAAAAGAAAAGAAAAGAAAAGTGAGGGAAGGAAGGAAGGAAGGAAGGAAAGAATTTGATACATTTTGCCAGGTTCATTTCCAGGAAAGCCATACCAGTATATTGCCACCAGCAATATATGAAAACTGCCTAATTCACTGCACCCTGTCCAGGACTAAATTATTTATGTATATATTTATTTATTTTTGTGATGCTAGGAACTGAACCTAGATCCTGGCACGTGTAAGGAAGATCTATACCACTGAATTATGTCCCTGGCCTTCTGAATTTTTATTATAAGCAATTAATTTTATAGGTTTAAAATGGCATTCTTAGGGCCAGGGATGTAGCTCAGTGGCACTTTGCCTTCCTGGCAAAGTGCAAGGTCCTGAGTTCAATCCCTGGTACTGAAATAAAAATGGTATTCTTGGCTGGGTGTGGTGGCGCACACCTGTTTCCCAGCACTTGGGAATCTGAGGCCAGAGGACCGTGGTGAGTTCAGGGTCAGCCTGAACTACACAGCCAGACCCTCTCTCACAAATAAAAAAATGGTATTCTTACCATTTCATTTGCATTTATTTGATTACAGATAAAGCTGAAAGTATTCAAATGACTATTATGTCCTTTCTATACGTTTAATTTAACTAAGTATATGTGTGTCCTTGCTTGATTTTCTTGGGCAACTTTCATTTCTGCCCTATCTAGAGCAGAGTGTTAAGGAATAGACTTTTTGGAAGGGAAATTTAATAAAGTAACCAGAAATCAAGAAGGTTTATGGATTAGGAGAGTGTTTGTAGAGTGAGACAGAAGTGAAAATAGGATATGTTCACGTCTCTGACTTGCCCAGTAAACCATTCTGTGTGTGGTATAAAATATATAGTGTGACTTGTACATGGAGACACATAACCTCCAATTCTCATATCCCCCAAAAAAGTCCTGAAAGGTGATAAAGCTATAGTGTCATTCCAGTATGTCAAAGAGTTTGTCAAGGAGAGTGTAGCTCAGTGGCAGAGTGTTTACCTAGCACAGGTAAGGCCCTGGATTCCATTCCCAGTACTGCGGGTAGGAGCGGGAAGTTATGAATGTTAGTCTTTTCTGGCTAAAAATACAGATAACAGCCAGGCATAGTGGTGCACATCTGTAATCCCAGCACTCAGGAGACCGAGGCAGGAGGATTGCCCTGAGTTCGAGACCAGCCTGGGCTACATAGTAAGTCCGAGGCCAGTCTGAACTACATAGTGAGACCTTGTTTTCAAAAAGAAAAAAATAGATATATACTACAAAATATATACTAAAAACATTTTTAAGAAGCATGTAAACTAAAAACAAGAAAATAGGATTGTTTTTCAAAAATATCTATAATTAGAATTCCTTAATAATGCTAAGTAAGCCAGATGTGGTGATTCATGCCTGGGGAGGTTGAGGCAGGAGGATCTCTATCTCTGCGAGCTTGAGGCCAGCCTGAGTTACATGGTGAGACCCTGTCTCTAAAAAAAAAAAAAGAATTAAAATAGTAAATATTTCTTTAAATCTTCTATCTTTGTTATTTGTCTTTTTTAAATTGTGTGGACTTAAAGTGACCTATTGCAGTTATTTTTCAAAACTGATTTAGTCAATAGATAAGGTCTCTTCCTCTTTCTGATTTCCACATTCCAGCATTTGTAGAGAACTTCAGGGGCCCCATCTGTAGCACAGAGTAGATGTTCCTCAATTCACAGACAGGCTTGGCTCCCCTGCCAGAACATTTCATCCTACAGTGAGGGAGGGAGTAAAGGGATATCCACATGTTGAAGAGCCAGGAGAAACTCCACAGGTCCTAGGCGGGATTGCAGCTTGCTCAGTTTATTCAGCGTCACTTTTTAGCTTCTCTGGTTTACTTAATGCCATGGAGACTGTAAACATGAATATGATAAAATGCATCAGGGAAGCTGGAGAGAGAGAGTAGGCAAGTCAAAAACCAACAGTTGAGCCAGGCATGATGACACATGCCTGTAATCCTAGCTGCTTGGAAAGCTGAGGCAGGAGGATTGCAAATTTGAGCCAAACCTAGGCAACTTAGTGAGAACTTGTCTCAAAAAATAAAAAAAGCTGGGAATGTAGCTCAGTGCAAAGGCCCTGTATTCAGTCCCCATTATCACCCCCCATAGAAGAGGCTGTGAATGTAGCTCAGTGGTGTGCAAGGCCTTAAAAAGTCCAAATTTGGACCAGGGATTTAGCTCAGTGGTGCCATGCCTGTCTCATAAATGCAAGGTCTTGAGTTCGATCCCCTCTACGAAAAAAGGTCCAACTTACCATCCATTCTTCCAGAAAATATTTATAATGTATCTACTATATTCTCAATACTGTGACTGGCAGTTGAGGATCCAGTTTTTAAAATCTACCTTTGTGGGCTGGGGATTTAGCTCAGTGGTTCTGGCACCTGCTTCACAACCACAAGGACCCCGAGTTCAATCCCTGGTACCAAATCAATCAATCAAGCAGTCAATCAGTTTACCATTACAGGGACAGGGGTTTAGCTCAGTGGCACCACACCTCCCTTGAAATCACAAAGTCCTGAGTTCAATCCCCAGTACCAAAAAAAAAAATCTACCTTCAGCATTAAGCATATTGTATAGTAAATTAGTGTATTTGTTTATCACTGCCTGCATTGTCATTCATATGGAGCAAAACTCTGATGTGATCCTGTCATTTATATCATCCCCTAATTTTAGAAGAGTTTTGTATACCTGCCTAGAGTTTTGTATATCAGCAGTGCCTAGATTAAAAATTCAGCTGGTTCTTACCTCAGTAATTTTTTTTTTTTGGTACCAGGAATTGAACTCAGGACATCACACTTGCCAGGGCAGGCACTGTGCCACTGAGCTACATCCCTGGCCCTACCTCAGTAATTATGTAAATGCTCTCTCACTGGCTTGATGACTGTGCAGTCTGTCTTAGCGGCCACTGCTGTCCTAAAGCAACTTAAATCCCATCACGTCAGAAACGTATGATTTCTTGCCTTCCACGATCACCTCCAGCCTCACCTCTGTGTACGTCCTCACATCACACTTGCCTCTGTAACCCAACACATACCGTGCACATTCCCTTCACATGCCCCATGTCTTTGCATGTTTTACCCCAACTGTGGAAGCCTTCAGAATACCTACCTTTTCTTTAACTATAGAAATTCTATTTATTCTTTAATATTCAGTGTAATTGGTTGTAAAATTTTTAAATTAATTTCATTTTGCTCTGTATTATCTATTTCATCCCACTGGGTTCCAACTTAGAACAGACTTTTTTTTTTTTTTTTTATGAGGATCAAACTCAGGACCTTGCACTTGTGAGGGAGGCAGCAGAACCACTGGGCTAAATCCCCGGCCCTAGAACAGGCTTTATATCTGTATTCTTTTTTTTGGTACCTGGGATCAGACTTGGGTCCTTGTGCTTGCCAGGCAGGCGGTGGCACCACTGAGCTAAATCCCTGGCCCCTGTAAGTGTATTCTTGATAAACATATGAAAGGGAAGATCCAGTTGATCAAATTAGCTATAAAACATTGCTAAACTTTTGGAACTAGAATTGTGTAGCTCAATGTTAAGAGCACACACTTACTATGCACAATACCCTGAATTTAATCCATAGCACCAAAAACAAATAATAAACATTGTTGAACCCAGAAATTATATTCCCAAACATAAGTGCACCAGACTGTGATAATTATCGTGACTGCTGTGAGAGAAAAGATCACGGGGAAGTCAACTTTAGACTGGACAGCAAAGACCTTGTCAGAGAATTCAGGGTATAAGGAATGGTAAAACCACTCCAGGCCTGGGAAAGGTGTAGAAGGGAGGTGGGAGAGAGGTGCACAGACCTCAATCATTAGGGCCGGTTGTGCTGGAAAGGCATCAGAGAGATCCCAGGAGAGGGTCACGGTTCAGTGCATTTCTGAAAGCGGCAAGGTAACTTGCTCCATGTTTTGTAGCCATAGAAAGAGTCTAGTTGCAGCATGTGGTTAAAGACTACTTATAACAGGCTGACAAAATGAAATTAGCCATATTTTCAGATCTGTTCAGAAATATCAGATATAAAATGTATCATGTATATCTCCCACTGTGTACTTTGGTAATCTGGTTAATTAAACTACATCACTAAACTAACTGAGTTGTTGATCTTACAAGATTGGTTCTTACACTACTTCTTATTTTCCTACCAATTTATAAAATTGAGATTTTTTTTCCTTTTTTTTTTTAGGTTGAATGTAATTCTCGCCTCAACCCTATAAATACAACTTTGTTAAAGGTAATGTGTCTTCTTCATCATTGCAAACCACTTGTGAAAAAATTATAATGCTTCAAATTAATGTATTTTCTGTGATAGTTGCCCAAAAAGAAGCAAAGCTGCACTGTATGATTCTCTCGTTTTCTCTCCTTTTAATTTTTTTTTCTGAATATATTTTCATTGTAAAATATTGAAATGTAGGCCCAGGGATTTAGCTCAGTGGTTCCACCACCTGCTTCTCAAGCACAAGGACTAGAGTTCGATCCCTGGTACCAAAAAAAAAAAACAAAAAATTGAAATGTAGAAAAATGTGAAGAAAAAAATAAAAAATTTTAATCATAACACTTATGAACCAAAAGTAACCGGTAAAAAAATGTCTTGCCAAATGTGGTGGCACATACCTATTATAATCCTAGCAACTTAAGACTCTTGTCTCAAAATAAAATTTTAGGAAGGGGAAAAAATGAGAACCAAGATTTGTCATGTAAAGGTACAAGATCCCGATAATGTAACTGTACTGTATACCTAAAATGTACCAATAAACTCAGTGAGAAAAAAAAATTTTTAGGACTGGGGATTTAGCTCAGTGGTGCCACCACCTTCCTTGCAAGCACAAGATCCTGAGTTTGATCCCTGGTACCAAAAAATAAAATTTTAAAAGGAGATCATGATATAACTCAGTGTTTACGCACTTTGCTGGCAGATGCAAGGCCCTGGGTTCAGTCCCCAGTTTTTAAAAAAAAAAGTCATTTTCCTATGCGTTTTTTTTTTTTTTTGAGATAGGGTCTTCCCAACTTGCCCAGGATGAGCTCAAACTTGTAATCCTCCTATCTCAGTGTCCCAGAGATCACAGGCTCGACAGGTTTCAACCACTGTAGAAATCAATATGGAGATACCTCAAACAACTAGGACTAGAGGTCCCATTTGACCCAGCCATCCCTCTGCTGGGTATCTTTCCAAAAGAATCATCCCACAGTAATATATGCACACCCATGTTTATAGAGGCACGGTTTGTAATAGCTAAAACTTGGAAACAGCGCAAATTGCCCATCATCTGGAGACTGGATAAAAAAGATGTGGTTTTTCTATAAAATGGAGTACTAAGCCATAAACAATGAGAAACTAGAGACATTTATAGCTAAATGGATGCATATGGAGGCCATACTCTTTAGTGAAATAAATAGGACACATATGTAAATACCAAATAGTTTCTCTGGTGTGAGACACTAAAAGTGTAAATAAGGTTTAAATTGTATAATTGATACTGTGAAATAGGAAGAAAATGTCTAAAGGAGTAAGGGAAGTGGAAAGGATAGGGGAAAGGAAAGAAGGAAAAAAGAGAAAAGGAAGAAATGGAAACAAAGTCTTTATAAATAGGCAAGGGTAGAGGGGGTGAAGGGAGGGCAAGGGAAAGGAGAAAAAATAAGAACCAGGTTCCATCATGTAAAGGTACAAGATCCCAATGACGAATGTAACTGTACTGTATACCTAACAGTACCACTAACTTTAATGAAAAAAAAAAAATCTCTCCCAGTATTCTCATATGGGAACCATTTTAATGGTTCTAGACAGGTTTCAACTTCTACACTTCATAAAAATATGGCCACTATACCATTTTGGTCAATTTTTTATTTGTCAGGCTGTATGTTAGTTTTTCCTCTTTAGAATTTTCAGGAAATTATTTTTTGTTAACCTAAAACTCCTGTGCCTTCTGTGGCATTCCCTTCTCCTAAATAACAGTCCCCCTTCAAATAAAATCTTAACACTAGTGATTGAAGTATGGGGTTCATGCCTTTTTTGTAAAATACCAGTGTGATGCCAGTCATGATGGCACACATCTGTAATCCCAACACTTGGGAGGCTGAGGCAGGAGGATCTCTGTGAGTTCAGACCAGCCTGAGCTACATTGTGAGTTCCAGGTCAGTCTCAACTATATAGTGATAAAAAAAAAAAAAAAAAAAAAAAAAAAAAAAAAAAAAAAAAAAAAAAAGATAGGGCTGGGGATTTAGCTCAGCAGCACTGCACCTGACTGGAAAGCACAAGGTCCTGAGTTTTATCCCCAGTATCAAAAGATAAAACAAACCAAAAGATAGGGCTCAGGGTTTAGCTCAGTGGTGCCCTGCCTGCCTTGTAAACACAAAGTCCTGAGGTTAATCCCTGGTGGCAGGGGGGGGGTGTGTGTGTGTGTGTGTGTGTGGTGTGTGGTGTGTGTGTGTGTGTGTGTGGTGTGTTAAATGTCTTCACCCAGTGTGTGTGTGTGTGTGTGTGTGTGTGTGTGTGTGTGTGTGTGTGGTGTGTTAAATGTCTTCACCCAGTGTGGTGATGCACACATGCAATCACAGCTACTTGGGAAACTGAGGCAGGAGATCACTAGCTTGTACAACTTAGTACAACTTGAGAGACTATCTTAATAAAAAAAAAAGGGCTGGGAGGAAGAGTTTAGTGGTAGTTTTCTTGCATAGCATGCAAGAAGCCTGGGGTTCAATCTCGAGCCCTGCAAAAAGAAAACAGCCAGCCTATAGGACTCGGAGCTCAGTGTGTAACAGCTGGAAGGAAGAAGTTGGACTCCTAGGTGACTATCATGCCTTAGAAGCGGTGCATTCTGCACACTGGCAGACTCTGCATCTCTAAAAGATTATTTAAAAATGCAAGTTCCTAGCTGGCCATTGTGGTACATGCCTATAATCCCAGTGCTCTGGGTGGCTAAGACAAGAGGGTCACAAATTAAGCTGAGCCTGGGCACCTTAACAAAATACTGCCTCAAATTTTAAAAGAGAGGAAAAAAAATTTTTTGTAAGAGAGAGAGAGATTAGCTTGCTGAGGATGTAGCTCAGTGTGAAAGCCTGGATCTAATCCCTAGTATGGCCCCCAAAATAACAAGAGGAAGGGAAAGAAATTCAAGTTCCTGAATCTTAACCCCAGATCTATTCAGTCAGGATCTCCAGGGCAGGAAGTCAAGTTATTTTGTTTGATTGTTTCTTTTGGGATCACTGAGGATCAAACCTAGCACTAATACATCTTTTGCAAACAATTTACCACTGAGCTCCCTACCCAGCCTCAAGAACCCAAGTTTTGTGTTTTTGTAGTACTGAGGATTGAATATCGGAGTTTTTGCACTGAGCTGTATTCCAAGCCCCTTGTACTTTTTTAAATTTTGAAACAAAATCTTACTAAGTCGCCCAGGCTGGGTTTGAACTTGGAATCCTTCTGCTTTGAACTGTCTAAGAATCTAATCTTAATTCCACCCTGTGAAGCTGTCAGAATAACCAGTGTGCACCAGTTCCAGTGGTGCGTGCCTGTTATCTCAGCTGAGGAGGCTGAGATAGGAGAATCTTAAGTTTGAAGCCAGACTGGGAAACTTAGCAAGACATTGTCTTGAAATGGATAGGACAGGATACGATAGGATAGAATAGGACTAGGACCAGACAGGCTTGCAGTATAGCTCAGTGGTAGAGTGCTCGCTCAACGTGTGCAAGGCCCATGTTCTGCCCCTAGCACCTCAAAACAAAACAAAAACAGTATGAGGAAGAAAATAGCTCCACCAAATCAGAGAGGCCAGTAGCTAATCAAATGAGTTGGCAGAATTCAGCATCAGCTCCTGATTCATCTTGGAGTAATGACAATGTAGAGTTGAAAGGGAACTTAGAAACCAGGAAGCACTAAGAAGTTAGAGGCACACTGTTTGATAACTCTGAAAGTAACATTTTTCAGGTGGAGGCAGAGCCATATTTGAAAGTAGTTGACTGATTTCACTTTTACCCCAACAGAAAACAGGGCATCTTGTGGGTGAATGATAATTTCAGATTTCTATCCAAGATTATTGTCAGCATCTAAGTCCTTACAGACTAGGACCAGTGTATTGAGGAAATATAAGTTTGGATGTGGTTAAACGTTAAGGAACCTAATAATCCTGTCCCATTTGGGCTATTCAAAGCATTTCCCTAAAGGATATGTCTTGGCTGACTTACATATTTTTCCTCTTCTAGATGGCAGACTGTGGGGGACTGCCCCAAGTAGTTCAGGTAAGCAGTTTTTTAAAAAATCATTCACCTCTACCTCTTTGCCTGTCCAAAAGATTAATGCCTTCTTATTTTATTTCCCCAGCCTGGGAAGCTCACCGAGGCCTTCAAGTACTTTTTGCAGGGAATGGGTTACAGTGAGTAACGCACAACTTTCTGTCTAGCAAAAAATGTATAAGGGGATCAATGTAACAGGAGCAGTTTGACATGTGGGTGGCTACAGCTCTCAGGGCCTAACCTCTGTGCTAGCTGGCCTTAAGTAGAGACCCAAATGTTTGTGGAACATTCATTTTCTCATATATGTAAGACAAGCTAACAGTTCTTAAGCACCCATCTTGTGTCAGCACTATGTATTCTTAAACTTGAGAGGTAAGTTCTGTTATCAGTCCCATTATGTGAAAAAGGAACCTGAGGCTCAAAGGGGCTGTGCACATTTCCCAGAGTAACAAGCTGCAGAGCTGTGGTTCAGACCTTGGCACTCTGGCTCCAGAGCGCACATTTTTAACCATTGAAGCTTCTGCTGTCTTAGCCATGTATGGAAGGTATGATTTGCGCTCCAGCTCATTACGAAGACTCCAGAAGAAAAGGGTGGTGCTCTTAGAGAAATCTGTTTGCCACAGGAGATGAACTAGCAGAGTATTTCATAGCAAGTCCAAGGGTGTGTCCATATTGTATGCCATTGTCCTGGTCTTGTGTATTGTGAGACCCCTGAGCTTTCTCGTTTGTCATAGAAAACCCTCATTTGCTCCATTCTTGGAGTTTTAAAAAGAAAAACCCTTTCACCCAGGTACAGAGCTCTTTACCCAGCAGGGTGATTTTCCTGTCTTTGGAATCAGTGTGGATGATGGCCATTGGTGAGCTGACTGGGCAGATTCCCTGTGCAGCTGGGCCCTGGGTACAGCCCTGTACCTGCCAGGCAGACTTCGTGTGTCTTGTCTAGAGTGGCTGTGTTGTCCCATCTGTGAGCCACTACCAACCGAGCCCACAACCACAGCCTTCTAGCTCACTGGGAGGAGCAGAAGTCCCCTTATAGCCTGTTCTCAGCCTTTTCTGTGAAAACTGATCATCTTGAACCTGTTTCTGATCCAAAGAAGGGTAACTACGGAATGGAGGGGAAAACAGTGTTCTTTATCTACATGAGAGAATTGACGTTCAGGATGATACTAACGCCTCAGTTAGCCTCACCTCCTCCTCTTTGGGACCTTACAATAAGCTTTGATTCCTCACTTAGGAGTATTCTGTCAGTGTGTACTAGGCGGCCAAGGTTGCCCCTTGGCACTCTTGGGTCACTAACCTGCCTTTTCCTGTGTCCATCCTGCTTCCAGTCCCGTATGTGCAGCTCAGTCACCTCAGCACCGAGTCAGGTACCTTCCTCTGTGCTGGCCCCACCCGCCTCCCAGCCATGCTCTCCTGGCTGCATTGGCTGTCTGCAGCATGTCCGCAGTTTTCTTGTGCAGTGAGAGCCCGATAGAACGTGGCTCTTTGTGCTCCAAAAGATTTAGCGCACGGTTCCAGTTCTGATTCCCCAGGAGAAAGAAAGAACCAGGTTGTAATACTTAGGCCTTCTCCCATCATCCTCAGTCCAGGCTCATGGCATCAGCTGAAACTTGATAGACGGGGTCCTTCTACCACCACCACCTGTTGGTCCTTGAGATAACCCTGACATGGGAATCAAAGGGTAACCTTGACTGAGTAGAGATGTTAGCCTGAAGAACTCTGGAGTCGTGGCTGGAACCTCAGGATAGGCAGGGAGGTTATGTCAGGTAAGGCACTGTCCTAGCCAAGCTGGGAGGCGCCTAGGACCGAACTAGTGGAAGAACAGGAGTCTGGGTTAAACAATCCCAGAGCTCTTACCTTCCAGGTCACCCAGGTCAGCCCTGTGTAAATAACAGCTTCAAGTCTACCTGCCTTCCCCTCCACCTATACCTTCCTACTCCTCTCCAGACAGCAAGGGTACCCTGTGGACACGGATGGTAGTCTTGTTGTATCGGGCTTGCACTGTGTTTGTGAAACGTCTTCATACATGTGTGGTTTCTCTTTCTTTTGTTTTAGTCCTGCATGCAGTGCAGGTTTTGGTTACCTGTATGGGTTCCCAAAACCTCCTTCCTAATCACTGTATGAACGGTGTGGGCACAGCTAAAGAGGCTGTACTCCGGACTCAGGGCTCCCCCTTGTTGTGCTGTAGACTAGAATCAGCTGAGATTCCAACCATACCTAGAGTATTAAAGCAACCTTGCATATAGTCACTCACCTAGAGCAAATATTGCAAAATGGAGATGGCTGTGTCTTGTCCTGGTGTTACCTTAAGTGGTTTGGGAAACCCAGATACAAAGTTTTTGGTAAAACATGTAGATTAGTTGAGCTTGACCAAGGCTTCGTCTTCTAGTGTTCTTGTTCTTTGTTACAGTACCATCTGCCGGCATGACCCGGCTCGCCCGATCACGAACCCACTCAACCTCGAGTAGCATTGGCTCTGGAGAAAGTCCCTTCAGCCGGTCTGTCACCAGCAATCATTCAGATGGAACTCAAGAGTCCTGTGAGTCCCCTGATGCCCTGGACAGACATCAGACTGTGGAGTTGTCCTGCTAAGCAGATGCTCCTCCCCGGACCATGCAAATCCACCCTTCAGATCACCACTCCATAGCACATTTCATGTGTAAACTGGCCTCCACTATCTTTAATTCATGCATGGCCACTGAACCTTTCTCTAGTAGCCTGGATTTATCATTCTCTGCCCACTCACCCCTTTTTTGTATGTACCAAGAATCACATCCATGCCATTACTGTAACATTCCAGCATCTTTAACTGATCTAATTTCCACATCTTCTCTTGCCAGCTTTTTTCTGTGCTCTCTCAACTATGTATCTGATATAATTCTTTGATCCCCAACTCTGTGTGTGTGCAAGCACGTGTATCCGTGTGTGTGTGTGCATAGTTCTGTGATTTTAGACATGCTTTCTTGTAGTGTTTCTGCGGGGCGGGGGCTTTTTGTCTTTTCTTTTTCTTTTTCTTTCTTTTTTTTGCATTCTCAACAGTGTTTTTTAAGGGAAAGGTACAGCACAGATATCTAGATGAGCTAGGCCACTAGGTTCCCTTTTGGTTGCAAATTGATCAACAAGATTTGCAGAATGATTTCTAGAGAGAGCAACTCTGAGCAATGTGGAAAACTAATCACTGTTTGGACTATTGATTGATTCTGACCAGAGGCGAAAGGGTTGTCTTAGGTAAGAGAGGCAGGCAGGGAGGCCAGCTACCTCCTCCTATCCAGATGGGTTCACATAACCTATCCTATAAATAAAAGGGGAGCAGTATGTCCTGCTGGAAGTTTGTGAACAGTGAGGTTCTGACACAAACATGAAGTTTTCTCTAAAGGAGTCGCTCGAATTCTAGAATCTTTTAGCACAGGGAGTAGAAAACAAAATGTCAGGCCTTCAAAACTACTGTCACTACCATCTGATTACCACTTTTCAGACATGCGCACATCTGCAAGAAGAGCCTCTCCACTGTGTGATGGACAGTGCTTCTTCATCCCTTGATCCCAAAATGAGGGAGTGCTGTGACCTAAAAAGCATGTCGGGGTGAGGATATGCATGGGAGGAGAGGAGTAACCATTGACAACATCATGTTGAGTAACTACAGCCTTGATTTCAGCAGACTTTAATAGAAGCTAAGTTAAATAGAATCAGAACCATTTTTGAGAAAGATTCTTAATTTTATAAACTCTGGCTCGTAAGAGGAAAGGGGCCAATTTGTAAGGGCAGCCCTTACAGGTAAAATTATTTTCTGCTCTCTGCTGTGAGGGTTCGCAGCCAGCCAGAGAGCACCACTGGGAAGAGGGGAGAAGAACCATGGGGACAGCTGCCACACAGCTGGAGCCCAGCTCTTGTACATCTAGCTATCCGCTCAGGGTCCCTCACTTCCGAATCTTGGGAGAAGACTTTTCAGACACATTGTTTTGCTTTCTGCTAAGATAAGGAATGCGTCACTCTGTCTGAGTATGACTTTTTACAAATTATTAAATAAAGCTGTATATGTCTCATTGTTACTTGATTGCTGGTGTTATTTCTCTCAACCCACTTACTAGAGTTGAAGCAAGGACTCAGTGTGTGCTAGTTCTGTGCTGTTTTTTGTTTGATTGGTTTTTCTGTTTTTTGGGGTTTTTTTTGTTTTGTTTTGTTTTTGAGACAGGGTCTCACTATGTAGTTGAGACTGACCTGGAACTCACTGTGTAGTCCAGGCTGGTCTCAAACTCACAGTGATCCTCCTGCCTCAGCCTCCCAAGTGCTGGGATTACAGGCGTGCGCCACCACACCCAGCTGTGCTGTGTGTGTGTGTGTGTGTGTGTTTTTATACTTGTGATCACCCATCCCACCCAGAAATACTTTGCATTTATAAGGACAAAGTGAAACTTCTGGATCATTTGTCCAAAATCATAAGCCAGTGAGTTCAGACTGAATCATGGTAGATCTGACATGCCCATGTTCCCCACCAATCAAAAATCATGCAGGGCCTCAGATTTAGCTCAGTGGTTCTGCTGCCTGCCTTGCAATTGCAAGGACCCAAGTTCAATTCCCGGTACAAAAAAAAAAAAAAAAAAAAAAAAAAATA
>NW_022900934.1:22387404-22429415 GCF_012274545.1 Fukomys damarensis
GGTGCATACCTGTAATCCCAGCAGTCAGGAGGCTGAGGCAGGAGGATCACTGTGAGTTCAAGACCAGCCTGGGCTACATAGTGAGGTCCAGGGCAGTCTCAACTACATAGTGAGAACCTGTCTCCAAAACCCCCCAAAAAACCAGGCACTCTATAAGTCTGAGGCAGGAGGATCTGCAGTTAGAACTCAGCCTGGGCAACTTAGAGACTTAGCAACACCCTGTCTTGAAATTAAAAATTGTAAAAGGATGGGAATGTAGCTCAATGTGAAGACCTTCAGTTCAGTCACCCAGTTTTAAAATTTTCAGTTTAAAAAGTTTTTCTTTAAAAATGAATTATAAGGGGCCGGAGATTTAGCTCAGTGGTTTCACCACCTGCCTTGGCAAACGCAAGGACCCGAGTTCAATCCCTGGTACCAAAAAAAAGAAAAATGAATTATAAGGCCAGGGGTGGTGGCGCATACCTGTAATCAGAGGCTGAGGCAGGAGGATCTCTGTGAGTTTGAGACCAGCCTGGGCTAAATAGTGAGTTCCAGGTCAGTCTCTACTACATAGTGAGACCCTGTCTCAAAAAAAAAAAAAATTATAGGACAAGGGGTTTACTCAGAGTGGTTCCGATGCCTGCCTCACAAGTGCAGGGTCCCAAGTTGGATCCCCAGTACCAAAAAAAAAAAAAAAATTCTATAAAAAAATGGATCATATGAAATCTGACAGCACTGTTGAAGGAAAAGAAGCTGAGTTCGAGGAATGGTGTTGCACATCTCAGTTCTGCCGTCTTACGTGGAGTAGCTGATTCCTGCCTGCCACTTAGTCAAAGTCACTTTTCCGGGTTCCTCCCAGTGGCTGTATCTGTACCCATCAAGAATAATTTGAAAAAGCCATCTTCTCTGATCAGTTCTGAATGGGTCAGGAGCTACTGCTACTGTAAATACAGAGATGAAGTGGGAAAAATGAGGCCTAATTGGCTGCCTCTGTGAGCACAAGCAAGGCTAACACACTATAGGGAGAAGTAAAAACACGTGAGGTAGAGTTGTTCACTCAGAAGCACCGTGGAGGGTGGGAGACAAATGAATCCTGTGGGGCTCTGTGGAAGGGAGAGGAGATCCCTAACCACCCAGATGTTAACCTGTTTCTGTGTCTCTGTGTTTCATCCTTGTCACCCCTTGCTCCGATTCAAGCTCAGCTCAGGCCGGTTCCTACATAGAAGTACATCTAGGCTGCTGTGTCCCTGGGAGGTTCTCATGAAAAACGATCCTGCCTGTTCTGGTAGCAGATGGAACATGAAAGCATGAAATAAAGTTACCATGCTCAGTGCCTAATACACAAAAGTGCTGAAGCTGGAGTTGATAGGATGGCCATAGTTGTTCTTAAAACTCACAGGGTTTGGGCCGGGGATTTAGCTCAGTGATTCTGTCGCCTGCCTCCCAAGCACAAGGACCAGAGTTCAATCTCTGGTACGAAAAAAACCCTTAAAGTTTGCTAGCATTCCTGGCTACACCCACCTGCTTTCCCACCTTTGTGTCTGGAGATTGACTTCAACTGCCTATACTGACTGGTCCTCACCTCTTTCCTGTTCTGACTTACATTTCCTTTTTTCCCATTCAGTACCCCACCCCCCAAAAAAGTGGCTGCTTTGTGAGAGGCAGAGGTAGACTTAAGCAGGCATGATGGCACATGCTTTTAATGCCCAGTACTCAACAGGAGGATCACCGGGAGTTCAAGGCCAGCCTGAACTACATAGTGAGACCCTGTCTCAAAAAAACAAAAAAGGGCCGAGGATTTAGCTCAGTGGTTCTGCTGCCTGCCTTACAAGCGCAAGGTCCTGAGTTCAGTCCCCAGTAACTGCCCCCCAAAAAACGTATAAACTACACAAATGATTATATAAACCTTTTATTTTAGCCAGGCGTGGTGGCACACACCTATAATCCCAGCAGTCGGGAGGCTGAGGCAGGAAGATCGCTGTGAGTTCGAGACCCGCCTGGGCTACATAGTGAGACCCTGTCCCCAAAACAAAAAAGTTTTTGTTTTACCTGCACAGAACTCGGGAAATTTGAGTGATTTGGGTTTGGTTTGGCTTTTTAAAGCAGGGTCTTGCTCTAATTCAGGCTGCCCTCAAACTCGTGGCAGTCCTGCCTCAGCATCCCATAGTGGTGGGATTACAGGTGTACACCATGACCAGTTTAAGAAATTTGAATGATTTAACCAAAGTCACCTATCTTGTAAAAGTAGTTTCCAGTTCTTTGAAAGTCTGCATAGCTGGGCCTGATGGCACACGCTGTGGTCCGACACTTGGGAGAGTGAAGCAGTACAATCACTAAGTTCAGGATGAGCCTGGACTACATAGTTCAAGCCCGTCCTGAACTACGTAACAAGACCCAGTCTCAAAAGAAATGCATTTTTATATTTTATTCACCTTTTTGCTGAGTGCCTACCACAGCCCAGGGCCTTAGCACCTTTCTATAAGTCTTCTGTTGACCCACTGAAAGAAGTATTATTCCCATTTTATGTACGCTGCAAAAAGGGCCAAGAGTGTTTACAAATTGGCTACAGGGGAAACAGTTTCATCTGCTAACACTCAACACTGGAATGAACAAATCCCCCCCATGCCAACCAGTTCTCTAACCACGCAGCTAGGTGTCCTGTAATTCATTTGTGACAGCAGGATTAGTGCAGATCCCACAGGCTAAGAAACCAGTCCCACAGGACTGTCCCACACATACTTCAGGCAGCGGTGGAGAGTAATGGATCCCCACGTTACCCACACTTCTGTCCAATCCTGTCAAATCGGGAGTTCCCACAACCCAGTGATTGGGTGCAGTAATTTGCTATGGTGCCTTAAGAACTCCAAAACATACTAGTTTCTTTTGGTACCGGGGATCGAACTCGGGCCCTCGTGCTTGCAAGGCAGACAGCAGAACCACTGAGCTAAATGCCTGGCCTCACATTTATTAGTGTCTTACAGAGGCTGTAGAAGGTCAGCTAGATAAAGAGGTGCATACAGTGAGCTCTGGGAAGATTCCAAGCACAGGAGCTGCTGTCCCTGTGGAGGTGGAGTGCACCACCCTCTTAGCACTGAATGTGTTCAATCTGAAACCTGTATGTTTACAATTTCTGTGAAGGTTTCATCACCTGGGTATGACTGATGTATCAGTCTCTAGCTCTTCCCTTCTCCTTTCGCACCCTAGGGGTTGGGACTGAGAGTTACAAGTTTTTTATCATGACTGGGCCTTTTCTGGTGGCCAGCCTCCATCCAAGAGCCCACTGGGACTTGTCTCAGAACAGTCATTCCTGTCACCCAGGAGATACCGAGTTTAGGAACTCTGTGCCAGGAGCTGGATCACAGACCAAATACTGGAACAAAATATGGTTCTGGCCCCTCTGTTGGTTAGGAAATCTCAAGTTTTAGGAGCTCTTCCCTGGAGCCAAGGACAAAAGTTTGCTTTTGTTTCATGGTACTGGTGATTGAATCCAGGTCTTTACACTGGGTATTCGCAGCCCCTTATTTTTTATTTTGAGACAGGGTGTCACTAAGTTGCACAGGCCAGGCTCAAACTTGTGATCCCCAGCTGCCCCGAATAATAAATATATATCACTGTAGGATGATGTAGGATTTTTAAACTAACTCAGGTGCCTCCTCAAGTGGAAAAGAAGAGTTATAGAATGGGATTCTCCCCCACCCCGAAGATTGAACTTAAAATCTCGAGTATATTAAGTCCATCTCCTACCGCTGAGTTACACCCCAGGTCCTATCACAGAATTCTTTCAAGAGCAGCCAGGTCAAATGACATGTGCCTGTAATTTTAGCACTTAGGCTGAGGCAGTCAGGATAAGAATCACCATGAGATCAATGCCAGCCTGAACTATATAGCAAGAATTTGTCTCAAAAAAAGGGTCAGCCAGGCATGGTAGCACATGCCTGTAATCCCAGCGCTTAGGAGGCTGAGGCAGGAGGATCACTGTGAGTTTGAGACCAGCCTGGGCTACATAGTGAGTTCCACGTCAGTCTCAACTACGTAGTGAGACCCTGTCTCAAAAAAAAAGGGGGGGTCATTCCCTACTTTCTACTTCACTCATGGACTTCACCTGGAGACCAATCTTTACAATCTGAGTTGTCTGGAGGCAGGAGTGGGAGTGTGGGACCATGCTCAGGTCCCTCCAACAACCTGATAAACTTCCTTGCAGAGGATGCATCTCCACCCCAGCGTCTTCAACTGTACATGCCGTATTCCTTCAGAGTTACACCTTGCCCAGGAGCAAAGGACAGAATTAAAGGACAGTGGGATACAGAACCTGAGCAGGAAGAGAGCTTGTTGGCCAGTCGCCAGGAAGGCTGTAGCATGAGCTAGATTCAGGGGTGTTTTGGTGCAGTGGGCCAGTTGGGGTTAAAGAACAGCTGTTCCCAGTCCAGGCTAGGCAGCTGGAGTGACTATAAATTTTAATGAACTACAGACAATGCAGTTCTGTGCGATTCCTTATCTCAGACCACTGATTCTCAGCCTTGGGTGTGCAACAGAATCACTTGACCTGCTTATGAAAACAATGCTGGGCCCTACCCTCTAGTGTTTCTGATTCGCTAGGTCTGAGATGCAGCCTGAGGATTTGCATGTCTAACAAATTTCCAAGCCATTGATGGTAAGGCTGCTGGTGAGGGGGCCACACTTTGAGAACCATTGTCCTTTTTTTTTTCTTTTCTGGTGCAGATTGAACCCTGGGCCCTACTGATGAGGTACACATCAGCCCTCCACCCAGATCTTTATATTCAAAGTGCAGTTCCCAGAGCAGCAGCATAGGCATGGCCTGGGAGCGGGTAGAAATGGAGAATGTTAATTTAGGTACGGTGGTGCACGCCTGTAACTCTCAGAGCTGAGGCATGAGGATTGCTGCAAGTTTGAGGCTAGCCTTAGCCACATAGCAAGACCCTGTCTCACCAAAATAAAACGACAGAAATGGAGGTAGTCAAGCCCCACTTCAGACCTACTGAGTCAGAATCTGTAGTTTAACAAGATCCCAGGAAGCTCCTGTGCAAGAAAGCTAAGCTTCCCAAACATGCCAAAGTTTAGATTGCTAGGCTTCCCCTAATAACTTAGATTCAGAAGGTATCAGAAGACCCTAGAAATAGCTAGTTAAATCTCTCCGGGCCAGGTGTGGTGTGTGCCTGTAATCCCAGCACTCGGGAGGCTGAGGCGGAAGGATTGTTTTGAGTTTGAGACCAGCCTGAGCTACACAGTGAATTCCAGGCCAACCTGAATTATACAGTGAGACCCTGTCTCAAAAGCAAAACAAAAAATGTCACTCCAGTGATTACTATGGTTAGGTCCACAAAGGAAACTCCTATTCATATTCCTTTATTGTGTTGCTGGGATCAGACCAAGCCACAAAAGCCAGAACCACCTCCTCCAGGATCAGGATGAGATGGCAGCTGCTCCCCTCAGAAACAGGAACTTGGGCACGGTGGCTCCTCGGTTCTTTGTGATGCCGTCAGAGGAAGCGGGTGGTTGTGAGAACCACAGAGTCTGCAGATGAAGCCAGCACTCCAAGCACCTGCACCTGTGTCTGACAGAGCTCGGAGCCCTGGACCTTCTTCCCTGGTTGGCTGTGCTGGGGAGGGTCGCTAAGTCTGAGATCACTAAGGAGCACTGGGCTTCTGCACCAACCCCAATGTGCTGCTGACCACAGACAGATGCTGAGCTTCCCAAGCCATCTCCAACTCTGAAGATCCTCCAAAAGGCCCTAACAGGTCCAGCTGAAGCGTGTGTTTTAGCTGCATGTCCTCCCCAGTCCTCTGACTACAAGAAACCAGTAAGTACACTTGCTTCTATTTTCTGCGGGACTTGGGATGGTGAAAAGTCGTCCCCTCCAAGGCTGGGTGTGGGCTTTATTTACAGTAGTATCGTCTCTGATAACACTGTCAGCTGTAGTCTATCGTTCTCTCAGATGGGTGAGATTCCCGGGTGAAGAGGGAAAGGTGGCTGGAAGTGTTGCTCAGTGGGGCTGTGGCTCCAATAGAGACCTCTTTTTAGTTCAACTCTTACCCCAAACACTAGAAATGACCTTCAGAAACAAACACAGAAGGGCAGGTAGTAGTCCCTACCAGACCTGCCCTTGGATCCCTTGGTCCTTGCCTCTGAAATGGGATTCAACTGAGGTAGTTAAAAAAAAAAAAAAAAAGTGGAGCCTGGCACAGTGGCTCAAGCATATAATCCTAGCTACTGAGGAAGCTGAGGCAGGAGGGTCACCCATTCTAGGCCAGCTCAGGCTACATAGTGAGACCCTGTCTCAAAATAAAAATAGGGCTGCGAATGTAGCTCAGTGCTAGAGCCCCAGTACTACAAAAAGGGGAAAAATATTCTGGGCATTGTGCTGATCTCAGCTGCCTTTTACTAACTCTTTCCTACACCCACTTGTCTTGGCTCCCCAGCCCCTGGAAAGTGCCTAGCACATAGTAAATTGTTCAATATGTGTGCGGTTAATGATCAGATTTTCTTGTAAATGCTGAAGGCTTGCAGCTGCCAGCTCTTCATGTTTCCCCGGGGGCTTCCTGGCCTTCACCTTACCAGGTGGAGAAAGCTGGAGACTCCTAAAGAGCGTGAGAGCAACTCCCCTTTCTCCCTGGCCCAGGGCCCAGCTCCACCTGCGTCCCTCAGTTTGTTGCAGCTGATGACTGTGGTCTGGCCAAAGGAGGAGAAAGGAAACAGCCTGCTGACACCTGCTCCGTATCGTGCTTCTCCAGTTCTCCCCACAGCCCTGTGAATTCAGTAGTGTGACACCCAGTTCCCAGGCCAGACTCAGAAAGTTCAGACTTTGGCTGAGGTAAAGCTAGAGTGATTACCCATGCTCTCCATGGCAGACATAAAGTGAACCGTTTATCCTGTACTTCATACACAAGGAAAGGCGGGGCCCGGCAGACGGCTGACAGCCCGAGCTGAAGGGTACCCCAGCGTGAAGGCACACAGCCCTCAAGACAGCAGCACTGGCTCACAGACAAAGGCTGCCAGATCCCAGAAGTCTGAGCTGGAAGTGAACCATTTTTTGAAGTGCAAGGACCCGAGTTCGATCCCTGGTACCGGGGGTTGCGGGGGAAGCTTCTATAAGAACCCTTTTTTGAATGGCAGGCACATTTCATGTTAAAGAGGCCCCATCCCTGTGAATATTGGACCCCCCACGAAAAGGCAACAGCAAACAGGTCTTGTTCTTCCCAGTGATGACAGAGGCTAGAGGACAGAGCGGGTAGGGCCTGGCAGAGAGGGTGGCCCAGCCTCCAGGAGGCCCTAGGAGTCATCTCATGAAACTGACAGATGTGGCAAGTGTCCCCCAGGCAGTGGGCTCAAAGGCATGGAAGGAGCCTCTGTGACACCCACCATTCTGAGTTCTCCCAACCCCAGCCCGGCTCTTGGCAGCTTCCTGGCACAGAGCAGAACTCCACTGAAAAGAACGAAGCCATCTGAGAAGTACAGAACTCACTCTCCCACACCCTCAACACTTTGATAGAGTGTTTGAAAAAAAACAGCACCGTTTAGAAACCTGGGGCTTTAGATGATTCTGGAGACAAGGCCCTCCTGTGAAAGAGCGAATGATCTCCTGCCCATTTGTCCCCGAGTGTGAGGGTTTTACTAATGCTAAAGAAAAGGCTGCTGGGCCCTGGGATGGTGGTACATGAAGCAAGCATGGGAATAAATGAACACATAACATGGGAAGTAATACAGTGGGAATAAGAGAGAGGGGAGGGTCCCAGAGAGTCACTGAGGAGACGTTCAGTGCAAGAGAAAGGAAATGTGGGCCCGGGCAGGAAGGCTTTTCAGGGCATTTCCTCCAAGATATGCATTGGGGCAAAGAGGCACCAAGAGGGGAACTGACCCAACGGCCAGGCCTCCAGAACCTTGCAAGTCATCATTATGTGCTTCGGCCTCCGGCCAATCTCACTCTGCCTGTGACACCAAAACCTGTGTTCCGGGTCGGCTCTGCTGGTTGTGATGGCAGTCCTAGGCCTCCTCCCTCTGACCCTAAGTGTGTCTGGACCGAGCGCCTCTCCTGGCGTGGCCCTCCGCTACCCAGGGGTGAAACAAGGCCCCAGGGGGTGGGGAGAAAGGGGAAGTAAAAAGAATTAAGATGTGCTGTGTACACCCACCAACTCTCCGTGATGAATGTGATCATCATTGACTGCAAACGTGTACTGATAAAAGTGTAAAATTTTAAATAAAATAAAGACCTCAGGCCAGAAAAATGGTTCCAGGTGGGCCACAGGAATTCAAGGGAGGACAGTAAAGACAGAGGGTTCAAGGAAAACTTCCTGGGGTGGGGTGGGATCTGGGTAGATCAGCCCACGGGAGGGCACCCAGGAAAAGACCCCGAGCGACATAGGAAAGATGGAATGCAGTGGCACATGCCTGGAATCCCAGCAAGCGTGAGCCCAGCCTGAGCTGCACAGTGAGATCCTGTCTCAAAATAAAAAGGGATGGGGATATAGCTCAGTGCAAAGGTCACGGCTTCAATCACCTGTACCAGAGGGGGGAAAAAGGATGAAGCGTCAGTTTCCACTTTGCAGAGACAGAAGCCTGGTCCTAAGGGAAGAGGTCATTCCCCTGTGTCCTTGAGACGACCAGCAGGGCCAAGCTGAAGCGTAACAGGTTGGAAAGCTGGGACTAGGCTGGAAAGCAGGGGCTCTGTCTTCATGGCCACATCTCTTTCAGATTCCCCTCAGCAATGTGCTTCTGAGAGTTCAGCTGAGGAGTGATGGGAAGTCTGCCCAGCAGAAGGAAAACCCTGCCGAGCCCAAGCGTGAGCCCCTGTGTCCAAGGCCAGGGACCTGAGCCCTTGAGAGCCGGTAGGTTCTCCCCAACAGGCTTCATGTCCTAGTGTTCACCCCTCCCTGACCGGGTATTAGTGAGTCCCTAAGTATACCAGGGCTTTCCCAGCACGCCTTACAGGTGGGATCCCCGCTCCTGAGGAGTTTATGTTAGTAGAAAAATATTAGTCAGCCAGATAGATGAGAAAATAGGAGGGACTAGAGTGGTGGAGCACTTTCCTAGTGCGTGCAAAGCCCTGGGTTCAATCCCCGGTACCACACACACACACACACAAAAAAAAAACCCAACAACAATCAACAAAACCCCACTTCCTCAGTCACACCAGCCCCATTTCAAATGCTTAGTAGCCACATGTAGCTAGGGGCTATTTTATTGGACAGCACAGAACTGTAGAACATTTCCATCACTGCAGAAAATTCTCCTGGATTTAAACTAGAGCCCCTTTTTTTTTTTTTTGTTTGATATTTTTGACACAGGTCTCAACATGCTATCCTCCTGCCTCAGTCTCCTGAATGCTGGGATTATATGTACGCACCAGCACACCCAATTTAGGCCTTTTTGTTTGTTTGTACCAGGGATTGAACTGGGGACCTTGCCCTTGTGAAGCAGGTGGCAGAACCACTGAGCTAAACCCCTGCCCTAGGGTTCTCTTAATGGTGAAAAAAATACACCGTGCATATGCTAAGCCTTTAACCATGGTTTTCAAAGATAATCCTAACTGAAAATCCCAGCTTATAGAACAGTTGGACAATGGAAATACCCTAGAAATTCTGATATTTTTATGTCAAAATTAGGGCTCCTGGTCTATTTCTTATTCCCCAAAACAGTCCCAAAGTTTTTTTTCAAATTACGTCTTGATTTAGAATTTGGCTAATGTGTTGGGGTTCTTCATAGAAACAGAACCAGTAGGGCATGAGGGGAGTTGGCTGATAATTGGAACTGGCTCTTGGGAGTGTGGGGCCTGTTGATCTGAAGTCTGGCCGCAGGCTGTGTCCCTGGGGGTGAGTCACCACAGTGTGGGCCCAACAGCAACCTGCAGACAGAATTCCCTCTTCCTGAAAGGACCTCAGTCTCCTCATAAGGCCTTCAACTCATTGGATAAGGCCTCCTGACTCCCTGCCTCAAGCTATCAATTTAAGAGTTAATAATCTCATCAGGGGTTTAGCTCAGCAGGGGTTTAGCTCAGTGGTTCTGCTGCCTGCTTCTCATGCGCAAGCTCCCGAGTTCGATCTCCGGTACCAAAAATATAAAATAAAGAGTTAATCTCATCTAAAAAGATAACTATATCTAGATATAGATAACAATACCTAGACTAGTGTTTGACCAAATATTATCTGGGTACTGTGGCTAAGCCATGATGACCATAACATTACAGATAACAAGATCCCTCCAGGACATGGGCAATTAGACCGGACTACAGACTGTGCAGCCAAAATGGCTGGATGTATGGGTCTGGGCAGGCACTGTCTCCAACCAGAATATTCTCCAACAGTGGCAGGTCTTCCCTCCTTTTCCTCTGCCCAAGCCTCTTATTTCCTTAATACCAGTTTTCCCCAGGACCCTTGGTACGCTGAGGCTCGTTGACATCTGTAGGGGAGGCAGCTGGCTCCTCGTAGCTACCTCGCCTACACTGAGAGGCCCCTCAGGAAGAGACTGGGAAACCACACAGAGCTTTACCTTGGTTTCCTCTGAATCTAGCCACAGCCAGCAGTCCTGAGGCTGCTCTGAGTCATGCCCAGGGCTGCTGAGGGTGGGCCTTCCTGGGCAGAGCTGCTCTGGCCCAGTAGGAGGAAGAGTTTGGGGCAACTCTCTCCAGGAGCCAGCTGTCCTTCAGCCTTGCTGCCAACTTCAGCCTACTAAAGCTCTACCGTGTGCCAGGCCGTATGGCAGGACCTGAGGACACAGCAGTGGATGAGACAGGCTTAGTGCAGCTGTGTTAGATTTGGCGACAGTGTGTTCAGGGGGACTCGGAGTATGCGAAAGGGGAAGTCAGGTAGGTGTACCATGAAGGGTAACGATGAGTCAGCCATGTCAAGTGGGGACCATTCCGGGACACTTGCCTCTAGGGGTACAAGGCTGAGGTTTTCAAGAAGAAAAGGGGCCTTTCCAGGCCTCTCTGTTCCACAGCTATTGGAAAGTGACATCAGCAAGACTTGCGTCATTTATCCAAGCACCAGGCACTTCTCTGTGCGGTGAGCCTGGCCTTGGGCTACAAAAGGGGCTAAGAGAAGGAGAGCGCCTGGGATCTGAGGTGAGCCCCTCCATGGATGTGCAGGCCTTGCATATGTGTGGGAACAGGGTTCTTTTCCTAAGTCAGTCTCACTCTTCCCATGCCCGTCCACAGGAGAGACCCTTCAGCCTCCACCCGATCCTTAGTACTTGCCTGTTATCTGCTCCCCCTCAACAACTCCTGGGGTCCCCAATCCATCCAGAGGGCATCCCAAGGCCCTCTGGGACCTTGGCTCCTTTGGGAGCCCCTAGGGGACAGATGAACTCTTCTCACTGACCTTGACTGTTGCAGTCACATGTTGGCCAGTTTCTCTTTTAGGGACCCTTCTGAAGAAGGTCAGGAGGAAGGACAGGAAGGATGGAGTGTGGGTGAAGTGGTATGCAGCAGCCACTGAAGGCAGGTTTCAGCCCAGAGGGCCCCGTGAGCGCAGCACGACTTGTGGGACTGGGCAGGCTGATCTCTGAGGTGGGTGAGGAGGCAGGTCCTGTGCTGACAGAGCTGCCTGGCCCCTGATGCCAAGCCCAGAATTGGGTCTCACATCACTGCAGCCTCAGGACTGCTCCCGGTGTGACTTGGGGCTTAGTCTCAATCTGGCTCTGTGACCTGACCCAGACCAGTGACTCTCTAGTTTAAACCTCAGTCTCCCTGGGAGTTGGAGTCAAAGAGAGCTGCTGCTACCCAGCCTCATCCCCCCGGACCTGTGAGGCAGGGTGCTGAGGTTGGTCCTCAGGACCTCAGTGCCCAGCGGGGATGAGTAGAGACTACCCAGGGCAGGGGTGAGGCCTGAGTACGAGGCGTAAGGATCCAGGCAGGGACTGGCATGCATGTCCTTCAGAGATAGCAGGCTAAGGCCAGACACTTGATGGGTCACACACTGGGGACATCTGCTGTGGGCCAGGATAGGACAAAGGCCTGGGTAGCACTTCCTCTTCTGGGGCAGCACAGGCCTCCACCTACTGTCCTGGACAGAGGTCATGGGAAAGCCACTCTGCCCTTTGCACAGTGCTCCAGAGTTACAAAGCCATCACCCCACAGAGTCTTCCTCGCCCGTCCCAGCAGCACGTGCCCAGGTGGCATTTCCCAGGCCCATCCCAGGGCCTCTGTATCACCAGGTCCCAGGCCCGGCCGTTAGCCTTTCTGAGCTTCCTTCCCCAGCCTTCCCAGCTAGTACAAACCCATTAACACTCAGAACTTGAGTTCAGGTCCAAACTGATCCCTGCTCAGAGCCGTAGGATTTTTGTTTTTGGTACTGGGGATCAAACTCCGGCCCTTGTGCTTGCAAGGCAGGCGGTGGAACCACTGAGCAAATCCTTGGTCTCAAGGATTTTTGTATTTGTTTAATGTTGCTAAAGATTGAACTCGGGGCCTCCCAAATGCTAGGAAAACACTCTACCACTGAGCTGTAGCCCAGAGCTCTAGGTTTTGAGTCTCCAAGCAGCAGAATCCCTTCTGTAAAGCCTCTGTGAAGGCCAGGCATGGTGGGACATGGCTGTGATCCCAAAGATTCAAAGTGTAGTCCCAAGAGCAGCAATATGTACATGGCCTAGGAGCTTGTTAGAAATGGAGAATGTTGGGCTAGGTGAGGTGATACGGGCCTCTAACAATCCCAGCATTTATGAGGCTGAGGCAGGAGGATTGCTGCAAGTTTGAGGCCAACCTGGACTACAGAGACAAACAAACAAACAAACAAACACCCTCAGTGAAAAGTTCTAAACAGGGGCCACAGCCAGGACTTGCAGGAGAGGAAGGGGCCTTCCAGGCCTCTTTGTTCCACCATTATTGGAAAGCGACTTCAGCAAGACTTGCATTCCTCTTGCCATGAGCGTGAGGCCTCCACAGGGATCCCACAAGCTGTCTGGGTGCCCCAGGGTCTGCAAAGCCTGCGGGATACCAGAAGGGGTGAGTGAGGGCAGCCACACTCCACTAGACTTCACATCTGGGGCAAAGGCTGGCCAAGAGGGTGATTTGTCTCTGTCCCTCTATCTAGAGAGATGCCAGCCCACAGCTGTGGCCCTGGGCAGTTTCCCAGCAGGCGGGCAGGCTGAGCTGTCTCTGAGACTGGGGGAGCCATTGACCGTCGTCTCTGAGTAAGTCTGGGGGCACTTGGCACCGAAGATGCACTAATGGGAGAAGGGTCTCAGCAAAAAAGCACGCAGCCTTTGCTGAAGCTCTCACGGGACTGTGACCCCATGGCAGGTTTCAGGCAGTTCAGGGAGAGGAAGTGGGATTAGGGCCCTGGACCTGGCCATCTGCACCACCCTGGCCAGGAGGAACCTGGACTGGCAGGAGCAAGGGAGCCTGGGAAACATGTGATTGAAGGCTCCAGCCCGAGGGAATCCTTGTGAACCCCAAAGCTACAGTTCCCAGGGCCTTGGCTCTTCTGAAGGAGGTACCCTTCTGCTTTCTCTCTCCAGGGATGGAGACTGGTGGACGGTGCTATCACAAGTCTCCGGCAGAGAGTACAGTGTCCCCAACATGCATGTGGCCAAAGTCTCCCACGGGTGAGTGCCCACCCCAGGCCTACCTTAGGGACCGTCCTGTTTTCTCTCCCACAAATATTCGCTATTATGCTCTGCCCAGCACTGAGCAAAGCTGGGGGATAAGGAGAATCAGGCCTGGCCCTACCCTCCAGAGGAGCAAATGACAACCAATTCTGGCAAGATTGTCCCCTGGGGAAGGCACTCAGGAAGGCCCCACAGAGGAGATGCTGTGGTCTGAGATTGGAGGGTGGCTGGGATCTAGTGGAGAATTCTGACAGGGACATAAAGAGACAGGCACAGTCTGCATAATGTCTTTAGGCAAGAAAACAGAGGGGCAGTTGGAAAGGTGAAGGATTGGAGAGATATGGGTGGACAGAGGTGCTGGGGAGACTGAGGAGTGGTAGGAAAGGCTGGAATCACTCTGACAGCCCCTCATGCCACTTGGGAATGAGGCCTCAGGCAAAAAACAAAACAACAAACAGGCTGACCCAATGAAGTCATCCTCCTGGGTTCCTGGAACACCAGGGGTTGGGGGCTGCTCTTCAGGGTACAGGCAGCAAAGGAGAGAGGGCTTTGTCAAAGCCACACATAGTGGGGCGGGGTTCTAGTAAAGTCCTACCTCACCCCCAGGCCGATCCTGTCCCTCTGCCTTGCTCCTCCAGGTGGCTGTATGAGGGCCTGAGCCGGGAGAAAGCTGAGGAACTGCTACTGCTGCCTGGGAACCCAGGAGGGGCCTTCCTCATCCGGGAGAGCCAGACCAGGAGAGGTGGGTGAGCCTGGCCCCAGCCCAGGGCTCCCTTGCAGGGTGGCCTCAGGAGGGGAACCACAGAGAGCCGGCTGTCCCATACTCCTCGTCACTCAGTAAGCCAAGATTTCTGTGGGACTCCGTGGGGCCCAGGCTGGGGAAGATGGCAACAGCCCGTGATGGGATGGCAGGAGCAAGGCAGCTCACTGGGGTCACTGAAGGAGGCTTCCTGCAGGCATGGCTGCGAGTTGAAAAGAGAAGTGTGCTCCTGCAGGCACATAGGCTTTGAGGTGCAGTTGTCCTGGGATGGGGAGGAAGCAGAGCTTGCAGGATGTGTGAGGAGGTGTGAGCAAGAGGCAGGAGCGGAACCACTGAGCTAAATCCCTGGCCCTACAATCCATTTTAATTCAGCACTTCTGAGGACTTTGCCTTTGTCTAACCGCATTTCCCAAATGCTTTTGAACACAGGAACTTTTCATCATACCGCACCTAGTAATATTCCCCCATATCCATTCTCCAGTTCCAACCCGGTGGGGAAGCTGCAGAGAGGAGAAAGAGGCTGCTGTGTGCACCGGCTTTCCCACTCCCAGGTCAGTCAAGCGGACCTGGTCCTTACTCGGGCAGCTCCCACTGGAAGCCAGTGATTCAAGGCACACACTTTGGGGAACAGCTCCGTGGAGGTTTGCTATTGTGCCAGTGCTTGTCCCCTAGATACCAGCAGCCAAGTGTGGCATGACTTACAGGTAGGCACAGGGAGGCCAGATGTGAAGGGCCCGAGTACTTGGCCGTAGTCAGCCAGTCAAGCATCTGACTGCCATGCAGTTTCCATGAGAACCCACCAACAATAACGTAATAATCTGCATTTCTGAAAGCAGGAGTTGGGCTGAGGGTGTAGCTCAGTAATAGAGCACTTGCCCAGCATGTGTAAGGCCCTGGGTTCAATTCCCAGTACCACAAAGAAAGTAATAAAAGTGGGTATGAATGGCCTACAGCAGGATTTAGGCTTATTCAACACTTGGGCACCTAGACTTAGAGCACCAGGATTCCCCTACCCTAACCAGCAAGGATTCCTTCCTCCCCAAGATGTGACAGGATCCTGGCCTCTTGGCAAAATGTTCTTTGCTCTTTGTGCTCCAGGCCTCCAAGACAGACCTTGCACAGTAATGGGGGGATTTTAAACACAGTGACCGCTTAGGGAAGAGGCATCAAGGACAGAAGGCAGATCTCCTGTGCCTGCCCTAATGTGAACTGACTGTGACGACCTGGCAGGGTTCCTAGTTCTCTACCTCAGTTTCCCCTAGCACCCCACACACACACCCCGCCCCATCCAGCCTGACTTTGCCTCTCTTCCCCTTCCCTTCAGAGAAACCTGGGAGGACGGCTCCCCAGCTCCTCCTGCTAATTTCCAGACAGCACCTCCTGTCAGATATCCCCATGTGCTAGCTGGGGGTGGAGGGGCCGGCCCCAGTGCAGCAGCTGCAAACAGGAAACCACAGCAGCGGTGCTGACTGGGATAGGGCCCTGCACACCGACCAGCTAGGCTGGAAAAGCCACCGGAAGTACCCAGTGTCAGCTGTCTTGCCCCCACCCCTTCTCTGGCCTGGCTCAGCCCAGAGTGTAGTGACCAGCCCTGGTTGCCACTGTGCCCTTCTCCCAAGAAGGGACATGTACAAAGGGAAGCCAGTATGTCCTGGGTCACAGCATAAAACTTTATTTTGTGCTTTGTGGCCAAAAGAAACCTTGACACCAAAGCTCTAGAGGCCCAAAAGACAATCATAGAACAGTGGTCCTCATATTTGAGTGTACAGGAATCATCAGGGTGCTTGCTGACAATGCCAGCTCTAGGGCCGAACCACAGACCTACTGAATCAGGCTGCTGGGGACAGAGGCCAGAAATCCGCTTCCTTTACAAGCTTTCTGGATGGTTCTTTCTGTTTTCAGAAACACAGTTCTAATCTAAAGAACCCAAAATAGGGAAATAAGAGATAAAGTCAGGCTAGGGGTGTAGCTCAGTGGGAGTACATATGCTTTGTATGTTCAAGGCCCTGGGTTCCATCCCCAGCACTAAAAAAGTGGTGCTGGTGGGAACTGTCTTTTACAGTGTGCCTCTTGCTATATACATATATATTTTTTTAATCAGAAAGAAAAAGTATATATAATGGAATTTTGACCTGAATTTAAAAAATATATTACTGAAATTACATGCAGACAATTTCTAGGTGGAGCCTCAAAAAAAAAAAAAATCAAGTCCAAATTGTGAGTTATCTAAAAATTTTTTTCATGTACGAGGGATCAAACTCAGGACCTTGGGCTTGCCAGGCGGGCATGGTATCACTGAGCCACATACCCAGCCCTAAAACTTTTACAGTTCAGGCTGGTCTCAAACTCCTGGTGATTCTCCTGCCTCAGCCTCCCAATGCTAGGCTTACAGATGTGCTCCACCATGCCCAGAGTTTTCTAAAACTTTTTGGAAATGCCAATTAGGCATATTATGGGCT
Source organism: Fukomys damarensis (assembly GCF_012274545.1). NCBI lineage: Eukaryota > Metazoa > Chordata > Mammalia > Rodentia > Bathyergidae > Fukomys > Fukomys damarensis. Next base: position 22,404,160 of record NW_022900934.1, read on the forward strand.
CATAATCATTCAGAGAGGAAAGTGATTTAACTTTAATTTACTTTCCCCCAAACCTATTGAACCTGGAATCATCTGATATATATATTGGGAGTTAACCATTGACTGAGTACCAGGATCAGCTTTCTGGAGCCCCTGGTCCAGATGCAACTCTGGGATTGGAGTCTGCGTGGACCAAGGAGGAAAGCCTGGGTCCTGAGAACGCCAGTCAGGCCAGGCCTACAGGTGGGAGGGGCGCCCCACTTTCCAGGCAGATTCTCACTCATCCTCAGTGGCTGGTTCCAGTATCATCTCTCAAGGGTGTTTGTCATTCTTCACTCTCAACTCCTATAGCTTCTTCCAAGGCCTCCTCTGTAGCTATAGTAAGTCCCGCCTCCCCAGTACTAGGGCTCGAACTCAGGGCTTCACACGTTAAGCAAGTGCTCTACCACTGAGTTACATGACCAACCCCTAAATTTATTGCTTAAAGCAAATCAGAGAGCTAGGTATGGTAATCCCATCACTCAGGAAGCTGAGGCAGGAGGATCACCATGAGTTCAAAGCCAGCCTGAACTATACATCAAGACCCTTTTTTAAAAAAAAAAAAACAACCCAAACAAACAAAACATATACATACGTACATACATAAATGCAAGCAAAATCTGAGTATGTGGTCTGATAACATGACTACAAGAACTAAACACTTAACCATTAAGGAAAACCCCCGTGGGATGTGCTAGCGATAGTTATTTCCCTAGACTATGTCAGATTGTACCTGTGTGGTCCTTCACAGTGTCCAGCATGCAGTAAGTGCTTAGCAGATGTTTGTGGAATGAATGAGTGACTTCACCTATATATGTAGACGAGCTGAAGCGCTGGGGTAGACTGCCCCGCACACCCCAGGAAGAACGTTTAGCTCACTTAGCATCAGACTGCCAAGGACTGAACCAAAGCTGCCTCCCTCCACCCCTGGCTTCCATATCCCGTCAGCCGGGTCAGCAGAGGGCTGATTACCAGAGAACCGTCCCAGGGCCAGGGGGGCTAGTAAGTGCTCAGTATGTGTTTGTTCAAATAATGCAGTGATAGTGTCTTCAACAGTCAGCTGGGTGTGGTGAGTCATGCCTGGGACCCAGCACTTGAGACTGAGGCAGAAGGATACTGAGTTTGAGGTGAGCCTGTAACATAGCAAGACCCTTCCCTACCAAAAAAAAAAAATCAGTCACAACACCATCTGTACTCACTGGCAGAAAGAGGAGTGCAAATGATGATGAGGGCTCCTTAAAAGGGAGTTAGCACGGCGGCACCGCGCCTGCCTTGTAAGCGCAAGGTCCCGAGTTCGATCCCTGGTACGGAAAAAACAAAACAAAAAAACTGTAGGGCTAGGTGTGGTGCCTGGAATCCCAACACTCAGGAGACTGAAACTAGAGGATTTCTATGAATTTAAGGCTAGCCTGGGCTACACAGCGAGTTCAAGACCAGTCTGAACCAGACAGCAAGATCCTGTCTGAAGACAAACAAAACACTGCTTGTAGGCCTAGCATAGCGGTGCGTGCCTGAAATTCAGCAGGAGGGTGTCTGGGAGCCAGCCTGAGCTACACGGTGCATTCAAAGTCAGCCCGAACTACATGGTGAGACCGTGTCTTACACAAACAAGAACTATGGGCCAGGATTTAGGTCCGTGGTTCTACCACCTGCCTCACAAGCGCAAGGTTCTGGGTTCAATCCCTGGTACAAAAACAAAACAAAAAACACAAAACCAAAACTGCTTTTAGTCACAGCTTTATCAGTCATTCACTTCTTCAATAAATACGTATTGTCGATTCTGTCACTATTTCTTGCTTTGTTTTTTTTGAGACAAGACCTTTCTATGTAGTCCTCCTGCCTCAGCCTCCCGAGTTCTGGGATAATAGCCTGCCTGCCATTCCCAGCTTGGCGAGCAGTTTTACATACCAGTGAGCTGGCTACATAAAAAGCAAGGTCCCTGCCACAGTCTGGCTGGCCAGGTGGACAGTAAACAAAAAAAATCAGTGTCCACAGTGCATGTGCCCTGAGGAGACCCAGCAGCTGCGTTGCTGAAGGATGCAATGAGGGCCGTGTGTAGCACAAAGACCTCCAGAAGGTGCACCAGCAGGCAGCCTGAGGGCTGGAGTACACCCACGGATGAATAAGTCACGCAGGCTGTCATAGGGGAGCATTTATTATTTGTATTTTATTTATTCTTTTGCTTTGAGACAGGGTCTCACTGTGTAGTTCAGGCTGGCCTCTTAACTCACAGCAGCCCTCTTGCCCAAGCCTCCTGAGTGCTGAGATCACAAGTGTGTGTCACCACGCCCAGCCGGGTGAGGACTTTGGACAGATTCTAATGGGGCAGGAAGGTTGGGCTGACTCCCCCACCTCTGCAGAGAGGATCTGCAGGTGGAAAGGCGGAAGTGGGAGGGAAGTGAGAAGTTACCAGAAGCTCCTCTGGGTGGTCAGATTCTGGATGTGTTCTGAGCGGAGATAGTAGGGCTTTCTGACTGCCCCTGAAGGGCTGAGGGTTGGATGTGAGGTGTTCAAGAGAGGAAGCAATCAGGGATGATGCAGAGCTGGGGCTTGGTGACACCGTCTGCTGAGATGGGAAGGTGGTGGGAGGGTAAATCAGAGCCATCGTTGGGGAGGCTGAGTGTGCTATGGGGTGAGGGTGAGACAGGTGATGGCAGAATGGGGTACTTGGTGCCACGGTGTGGGGAACAGGGAAAGGGGACGTTAGTAGAACCTCTGCAGAAAGTCCCAGTCTCCTGTGAGCCACGACACCACAAGGCAAACTGTTATGCAGGAAAGAGGAAAAATGAGACTTAGAGAAGCACCTGAGCTTTGGGCCTGATCAGTGCTGCTCTGGGCAGCAAAGAAGAAAGCCCTGAGCGTGCCACACCTTTATTCAGTCCATCAGGAGAAACAAACTAACAGATGACTCAGGGCAGAGTTCAGTACATCAGAGTAACAAATGTAAAAGGGCAGAGGGCAGAGGCAGCAGGAGCAGAAATGAAAATCCTAGGATGAGGAACTACACAGATGAAGAAAGACTTTGTGCTTCCCAGGTCTTCAGCTGGTGTAATCTTGTCCTGGAGGGTCACAGCGTCACTGGACCACTGAGGTCCTAGCCACGACTGGGGCCCAAACGGAGTTTGCTTTGACATGCGATGGCTGGCCTGTCGGCAGGAGAACGAGGCCTAATCAGAATTTCCCCCCAATTACGTAGAACTGCTCCCAACACCACGGAGCACCGGGGGCTGGCAAACCTAAAGCTGAGGTTTCTTCTAAGCCAGGTAGCATTCGAGAAGGAAATGAGTAGAAGTGAGTCTTAGAAGGCAGGCAGGGATGGCAGGTGCTGCGGCAATGCCTGTAATCCCCGAGGCAGGAGGATCACAAGTTTGAAGTCAGCCTGGGCCATTTAACAAGACCCTGCCTCAATGTAAGAGATGGGGATGTAGTTCAGTGTGCCCGGATCTGATCCTCAGTACCACACACACACAGGAAGCTAGGGATTATGAAAGAATGTTCCACATAAAAGAACAGCATGCGCAAAGGAACAGAGACCAGATGGTGGGTACTGGGCTTTGGCTACATGCCACCGTGCCGAATGCTTTACCTGCTGCACTGCATGAACCCTCGACCATCACTGTCCCCTTTACAGGCGGTGAAATGGATCAGGGAGTCAAAGGCTGTGCCTCAAGAGATGCAGCCAGCAAGCATGGGCCACAGGGGCCTTGCAGGGTGGGGCTCTGTGTGGGAGCCCAGGCAGTCTGAGCTCCAAGAAGATTTCTTGGAATCAAGAGAGCAGCAGGTGTCTGGGACTGGCTGGACTCTGCCAGAAGGACCAGCAGGATTCCAGAGTGGCAGGGCAGGCCGAGGCCAGTTCAGGTGCCCATAGTGAGGCTGGCCGAGCTGGCCTCTTAATCTGAGCCCACAGCTGCATCCGTGTGGCTTCCCTTTCTGGTTCTTTTCTGGTGGTACCGGGGATCGAACTCAGGTCCTTGTGCTTGAGGCAGACACAGTGTCACTGACTCCCCCGGCCCCCTTTCTGGTTCTGACACCTGTGGAGAAGTGCAAGGTCCTGAGTTCAATCCCGGTACCAAAACAAACAAACAAGAAAACAAAATAGCCACTCATGCAGAATAGGTACATTTAGTTCAGTGGCACCGCGCCTGCCTCACAAGTGCAAGGTCCTGAGTTTGATCTCCAGTACAAAACAAAAAAACGACTTGTGGTGACAGTGGCCAGGGTCAGGTGGCTGAAAAGCACGTGAAGGATGTAAGGTGTTGGCTGAAAGTTCAGCTGGGTTAGTTAGCCTTCCGGGGCCATTTCAGATCTTCAGCCCTTTCTCAACCACAGGGCTTTTTCAGGGTCACAGTACAACTTAACCCCTTACTAGTTCAATGACCAAAAATGAGATTTTTAAAATTAATTTTTATAAGATATAACAGGAAAAATTAAAACAACAATTTTATCAAATTTATTCAATACAAGAATCAACTAAGTGATGCTCAGGATGTGGCTGGTAGGGAAACAAGCCCTGCCCGAGTGGGGTAAGCTGTTAACATGGTTAAAGAGAGACTCTTCTTTTTGAGACAGGGTCTCACTATGTAGCTGAGACTGCCCTGGAACTCACAGCCATCCTCCTGCCTCAGGAGTGCTGGCATGCGTCACCATGAACGGCAACAGAGACTCTTCCTAAAGGCACGGAGCACTTGAGTCAGGCAAATAGAACAAACAAAAAAAGCAGATTAGTACTCTACTCTTCTCAAAGTGCAGTGGGCCGGGGATTTAGCTCAGTGGTGCTGTGCCTGGCTGGCAAGCAGAAGGCCCTGAGTTCGATTCCTGGTACCAGAAAAAAAAGTATGATTTTTTTTAGTATGATTATCTTACTTGTAAATCGACAGTTTTACTGATTATTTTCTAATCCATATACCTTTTATTTTTTCTTATTGCACTTACTAATAGAATACTGAGAAGTGGTAAGAACATTACTGCTTTGTTTCCATTCTTTTTTTATTTTTGAGACAGGGTCTTGCTGTGCAGTTCAGGCTGGCTTTGAACATAACTATGTAGTCCTGGCTGGCTTCAAACTTGTTATCCTCCTGCCTCAACCTCCTGAGTGCTGGGATTACAGGCGTGCCATCACACCTAACTTGTTTTTTTTGGTTTTTTGTTTTGTACTGGGGATCGAACTCAGGTCTTTGTGCTTGCGAGGCAGGTGGCAGAACCACTGAGCTAAATCCCTGGCCCTTGTTCTCATTCTTAAAAGGAAAAAATTCCGTCTTTCCCATTAAGTATGATATATATATTTTTTGGTACCAGGGATCGAACTCAAGTCCTTGTGCTTGCCAGGCAGGTGGCGGAACCACTGAGCTAAATCCCCAGCCCTGATATACACTTTTCATGGAAGCCCTGTATCAGGTCAAGAAGAAGCACCTTTCTGTGGTAGGCAGAATAAGAGCTTCCCCCAAAATGTCCAGGCCCTAATCCCCAGAACATGTGAATGTATTACCTTACATTGAAAAAGTGTTTGCAAACAGTTAAGGAACTTTAACACTTTCATCCTGTGCTGGGAACTGAACCTGGGACTTTGTACATTCCAGGTACCATGCCTAGCTCTCTGATTTGCTTTAAGCAATAAATTTAAGTACTCAGTGGTCAAGCACTTGTTTAACGTGTGAAGCCCTGAGTTCAAGTCCTAGTACTGGGGAGAGGGGACTTACTATAGCTACAGAAGAAACCTTTTTAAGAAGCTATAGGAATCACCAGGCGTGGTGGCACATGCCTGTAATCCCAGCACTCGGGAGGCTGAGGCAGGAGGATCACTGTGAATTGAGACAAGCCTGGGCTACATAGTGAGTTCCAGGTCAGTCTCAACTACGTAGTGAGACCCTGTCTCAACCAAAAAAGCCAAAAAACCAAAAACCAAAAACCAAAAACAAACAAACAAACAAAAAGCTATAGGAGTTGGAAGGAAAGGGCTCCCCCTGCAGGTGCCGCCACCTGCCTCACAAGTGCAAGATCCTGAGTTCCATCCCCGGTACCGAAAAAACAAAACAAAAACCAACAAACCAAGTAGCTGGGATTACAGGCATGTGCACTCCATGTCCAGCTTGTTAAGGACCTTTGTGAGTGATATTAGGTCACAGATTTCTTAAATGTTTTTCTCGTCCCCCCCCCCACTTCAACCACACTTTTACACTGAGGTACATCTCCAGTTTTTTGTTTTTGTTTTTTTAGTACCAGGGATCAAACTCGGGACCTGGCACTTGCAAGGCTGGCAGCAGAACCACTGAGCTAAATCCTTGGCCCTCCAGTTTTTTATTTATTTCGTTTTTTGTTTTTTTAGAAAAAGGAAAAGAGGAAAGGTCCTAGGGTCTCACTAAGTTACTAAATTGTCCAGACTGGGCTAAAATGTCCTAGGCTGTTGGGATTATAGGTGTGCCTAATTTGTTACTGATCTTTACAAAGAGTTGACATTTGGCCAGGCATGACTGTGTATGCCTGCAATCCCAGCACTCAGGAGGCTGAGGCAGGAGGATCACTGAGTTTGAGGCCAGCCTGAACTACACGGCAAGACTCTGTCTCAAAAACAAAACAAAAACAGAATTGACATTTGGTTCTGTTCTTTTCTTTTTCCTGTATCATTTATTTCTACTTTATTTCCTTGTTTGTTTATTCATTTTACTTTTTTTTTTTGGCAGTACTGGGGATTGAACTCAAGATCTTGCACTCAGGAGGCAGGTGCTGTGCCACTGACCTAAATCCCCAGCCCTGTTTTATTTTTGAGACAAGGTCTTGCTATGTAGTTCAGGCTGGTCTTGAACTCACTATGTAGCCCAGCCTGGCCTCGAACTCAACCCTCCCAAGTGCTGGAATTACAAGTGTGTACCACCATGTCCAGCTTTTATTTCCTCCCCCCTCCCCCATTTCCTTTTTTTGTTATTTATTTATTTATTTATTTTAGATAGGGGCTCACTATGTAGTTTAGTCTGACCTGGAACTCACTATGTAGCCCAGGCTGGTCTCAACTCACAGCGATCCTCCTGCCTCAGCCTCCCGAGTGCTGGGATTACAGGTGTGCATCACCAAGCCTGGCTTTAATTTCCTTCCTAAGTGGAAGCTTAAATCATTTTATACCTCCTCTCTAATATAAGCATTTAAAGCTAAAAAAGTACCCCTAAGCACTGATTCAGACAACCCACTTTTTTTTTTTTTGGTAGTGGGAATGAATCGAACTCTGGCCCTTGCACTTGTGATGCACGCACCAGAACCAATGAGCTAAATCCCCAGCCCAACCCACAATTTTTTTTGTCACATATCGAACCTATGGCCTTGTGCATATAAATAAAGTTGTTTGGTTTTTCTGAGAAGGATCTCACTCTAATTTAGGCTGGCCTTGAACTCACTATGTAGCCCAGACTGGCCTCCAACTCATGGTGATCCTCCTGCCTCAGCCTGCAAGTGCTGAGATTACAGGTGTGCATCACCACACCTATCTTCCTACCTATATTTTAAATCTCTGTAATTGGGTGCATACAAATTTAAAATTTTTCTGTCTTATCTCTGATAATATATTTTCTTTTTTTTGACACAGGGTCTTACTATGCAATTCAGGCTAGCCTTGAACTCATTATGGAGCCGAGGCTGGTCGCCCGCTCGTGATAATCGTGATAATCCTCCTGCCTCAGCTTCCCAAGTGCTAGTGTGTTAGCTGGGTATGGTGGCGCACACCTATAATCCCAGCACTCGGGAGGCTGAGGCAGGAGGATCGCTGTGAGTTCGAGACCAGCCTAGGCTACATAGTGAGTTCCAGGTCAGTCTCAACTACACAGTGAGCCCCTGTCTCAAAAAACAAACAAACAAACAAAACCAAGTGCTAGTGTGTATCACTATCTCTGATAACATTCTTGGTCTTGAATTCTACTTTGACATTAACATAGCTATTCCAACTTTCCTGTGATTGCATGATATATCTTTTTCCATCTTTTTACTTTTAGCCTATGTTTTAATATTTGAAGTGTAGCTGGGCATGGTGGTGCATGCTTGTAATCCCAGCACTCGGGAGGTTGAAACAGGAGGACCGCTGTGAGTTCGAGACCAGCCTGGGCTACACAGTGAGTTCCAGGTCAATCTCAACTACATAGTGAGACCCTGTCTCAAAAAAAAAATTTTTTTTATATATATATATTTGAAGTGTGTTTATCAGATCCTTAGGTTTTGGTTTTAAAAATCTAGTTTGAGAGTTTGTTACTATTATTTCACTTCACACCCTCTTCCCATGGTGGCTTAAGAAATGAATTCCAGCTAGGGACGTAGCTCAGGAAAGAAGAAATGAATTCTACTTTTAAATTTAAAAATGCTTTCATAAGCATAATTTTCTGAAGGAAAAAAAAATCTGCTAGTGGAGGCCTATGTATCATACAATTTTACATGTTTTTTTCTTTATTTTCAATCATGTGCTTTGTCCTTTTGGCAATTTGTTGTGTGTTTTATTTTTTTCCAGTACCAGGGATCAAACTCAGGACCTTCCACTTGCAAGGCAGACATAGTGCCACTGAGCTAAATCCCCAGACTGTTGTTTTTTAATCCAGGGTCTTGGGCATGCTAGACAAGTGCTCTACCACTGAGCTACATATCCCTGCCCTTAGCCAGTTTTTTTTTTTTCTCTTGATACTGGGGATCGAAATTGGGTCCTTGTGCTTGTGAGACAGGTGGTGACACCACTGAGCTATAAAATTCCTGGTCCTAGAAATTACATTAGAAGCTAAGCATATAGCTTAGTAGTGGAACATGTGCCTGGGCATGTGTAAGGCCTTCAGGTTAGGCTGAGACAGGAGAATCACCATGAGTTCAAGGCTTGGCTGAACTACACAGTGAGAGCCTGTCTCAAAAAACAAAAAGGGGCACATGCTTTGTAATCCCATTTGGGAGGCTGAGGCAGGAAGATCACAAACTGTTTCCATAGTGGCTGTGTTAGTTCTTCTTTCTGCCAGCAGGGTAAGGGTTTCTATTTCTCTACTTCCTTACTGACACCTATTTGACAGATCTGCACATTCTACCATTTCTGCTGCCTCAGTCTTCATACGGCAGGTGTTGCCCTGTGTGGAGGGCGGTGTGCTCCAGGTCCGCCTCTTCCTCACAGACCCTATCTATATTATGAACATGTCATTTATAAGTAAGACAGCAAGTCTTTGTCCTGTCTCTCACCAACACACTTCTTCCTTCTCCTGCCTGAATGGGGTCCTAGCAGGGCCTCAGAACCTCTCCTGCATCCCTTTCTCCTCAGGCTGCTACTCCCTGTCAGTCCGACTCAGCCGCCCTGCATCTTGGGACCAGATCAGACACTACAGGATCCAGCGCCTCGATAATGGCTGGCTGTACATCTCCCCTCGCCTCACCTTCCCCTCACTCCAGGACCTGGTGGACCATTACTCTGGTATGGCCTTTCCTGCCTCCCTGAAAGACTAGATGAGGGGAGGGGTCTAGGGCGTGGGCAGGTGCACCCTTAGACACTTGAGCTGCTGGGATTATCCACACCCAAGAGCAACCCTATCTTCATGCCAGTCCCTGTGCTGAGACAAAACGGCGCCTGGTTTTCATCCCGCACTGACAGAGGAGATACAGGTCAGCCTTGGACTCAGCCAGTGGTTCTGAATCCACCAGTGGTTCTGAATTGGAGTGCCCAGCAGCAGGCAGAGTTCTCTCCAGTCTGACTCTTAGCATTCTCTGGGCCTGTCCCGTAATAGACACTGCTCAACGTGGTCATCAGGGCAGCGTGAGGCAGAAGGAGAGACCACTCTTAGGAAACTGTCCGTGTCGCTTCACATGTAGATGCCAGCAGTGCTACAAGCAGACACAGCATTCCTTAGCTTTCTTTTCTTCGCTAAGAACTTTCCTACCAGAGGGAACAGAGGTCCATCAGCCTCCTCGTGAGTGCAGTCTCCCCAAACTAACCCCAGAATGACCTTTGACTGCATCTCAGCCTCCGTGAGAACAACTTGGGGCCCATATCCGGGCCCCTATGCCTCCACCTGCCAAGTATGGAAGCTGCCAGGGAGGGATGCTGGGGAGAAGCAGGGTTGTTATCAGCAACGTCAAAGGTCCATTTCTCTTCCTCAGAGCTGGCAGATGACATATGCTGCCTCCTCAAGGAGCCCTGTGCCCTACAGAGGTGCAGCCCACACCCTGTCAAGGACATACCCCTACCTGTGACTGTGCAGAGGACATCGCTCAACTGGAAAGAACTGGACAGGTGAGGGGACCCCTAGAAAGATGAGAGAGCAGAGAATTAGAGGACTCACCTCCGGGAACATACAACACAAAATGGGCCTGTAGTACTTAGGGACACTTGGGCCATAGCTCTCCGATCAGAGCCCCACCGGGCTCAGCAGGCAGGGCAGGGGGCGACACTCAAGAGGGCAAATAAAGTGTGGACCCCAAGACAGGCCGGGCAGAAGGTTGGAAAGGGTGGAGACCTGAGTGGGGAGGTCAGGCTGGGGTTTGATGTGACAGGGAACAGGGGTCCCAAGTTTGTCTGGAGTAACATGGAGATGTTTTGAGAGCAAGAGCTGTGTGCGGGCAGGTGTCTCCCTCCCTCACTGCTCCCTGACCCACTCCACAGCTCCCTCTTGTTTTCCGAAGCACCTACCACGGGAGAGTCATCTCTTCTCAGCGAGGGGCTCCGGGAGTCCCTCAGCTCCTACATCAGCCTGACCGAGGATGTCTCCTCGGATGATGCCAAGGTCAAAAGCAGAGGTCGGAAGGGGAGACAAAGCTGTAGCACCTAGCCCAACTTTGCTCAAGCTGAGCACTCTGGAAGAAAGGCTGTGCATGCAAGAGGGGAGGCCTGCGACACAGGTGCATCCAGGGTTCCACCCGGACCGTCTTCTTGGTCCTATGAAGTCACTTACCTCCTCCCCTGGCCATGTCCCCGCCTGCAACTTCAGCTGGAGGACAGGACAACTGGGAGCAGGATCAGGGGCCCAGAAGAGAATAAACTGTCACTGGGTCTGTCAGGTCCTGATAGCAGGAATTCCAGCTCTACCTTCGACCCCTGCCTGGTGAGTCCCATTCTACACGCTATTAACCAACCCCACCTACAATGTAGGTCACTACTAACATCAAGGAAAAAAATAAATCATTTTAGAAAAGTGACAGGTCTCAGAATACCAACACACCTCAGAGAGCGAGGCTGTGGCCCAGAAGGGGAAGAAAAGCATGTGGGCTGGTGGCTGATCACAGCAGATCCTGACTTTCCAGACCTCTCCTGATCCTGAGAACAAGCCGCACCACTAACAATCCAGGTCCTCAAATGTACCCTGCAAGCCCCTTCTCTGGACAGCCCAGCTTTCAGATCTCCATTTCATTTTGTAGCTTATTCACAACCAGCCAAATTCTCCCCATCTCTCTGACCTAGCCATCTTGTGGCCAAATATGAAACGACACCTCTTCCCTCTCCCCCAACCCACAGGGTCTCACTATGTAGCCCAGGCTTCCCCTTCTCAGCCTCCCAAGATTCTAGGTGAGCATCACCACACCTGGCTCACAATGACACCGTTTGAGCCTCACACACTGTAGGTGAGCACAGAGTGCAGTGCGCAGGGCAGGGGCATAGGAGGCAGTGAGCCTTCTCCCCACAACGCACCCAGGCACAGCTCCAGTTCTCTGCTACCTTGGAGAAACAGACCTGGCTGGAGGGGCAAAGGGAGCACAGAGGCAAAGGAGCTATAACCTCCGATGCGCCTCTGAGGCTGTGAAGTGAGAAAGGTTTATCAGGTATCACCAACAGGTTCTCATTAAAGATTAGTTTATTCAAGTATCTGAAAACATTCTACAATGGAAACTTGTTAGATGCTGTTTGTACTGTGCTATGGACACACCCATATCGCCACACTGTTTTCAGAAGACTTGAAATGCCACAGATAGCTTAAAACTGTACACGGGATAGAGAACGGAGGAAGACAATTTAATGTTTCACCCAGATCCAGAGTGCATCAAATTAAATGACAGCTCCACTTGCAAAGGCTGTTATAGATGGTAGTATCCAAGAAACAGTTGGTGATGGGTAAATTCAGAAATGCTTTCCTCAAAGTGGATGGTTTTTTAGAAAGTTTTGGGTCACGGCCCTTGCAGAACACACTGATGCCCAACATTCTAATTCTTGGTCCAGGAAACATGGGTCTTCCAGGTTCCATGTGGCCGGGGAGCCCCAGTGATTATTTTTCTGTGCTGTAATTAAGAGGGTCCTTTGGACTGGACAGGAAACAGGTGGGAGCTGTCTGTCCACTATCAATCATAGTGGATGGCAGTGTAAAAGATGATCCAAATGACCTAGAGGGGAAGACAAGCGATACTTACAGGTTACCAATTTCATAAAACGAGGATGTGCACATAGGGTACTACCCCCCAGGGGCCACCCAACACACAAGCCACTGGGAAGCCTAAGTTACTTCACTGATCGCAGGCTGTCTCTAACAGTGTGGGACAGCCCACCGATGCTCCCAAAGCAATCTCCTCACAACTTCCTCCCCTCACCACCTGGCCCCGGGGAATGGAGGGGATAGATGTGGAATCAAGAGATGTAAGGCTGTGCTGCTGCAAGTTTGAGGGCAGCCTGGGCTACACAGAGAGACTCTTTATCTCAGAACAAACAGACCAAACCAGACAGCCAGACATGGCAGCCCCGACCTGTAATCCCAGCTCCCTGGGAGGCTCAGGCAAGAGGACTGAAAGTCTGAGGCCAGCCCAAGTAATTTAGCAAGAGTCAGCTGCAAAATAAAAAAGGACTGAGGATGTAGCTCAGTGCTTCTTGGGTTCATACACACATGCACATACACACAATGGTAAAGTAAATGCCAGGCATGTAATCCCAGTACTTGAGAGGCTGAGACAGGAGGTTTAAGGACAGCCGGGGCTACACAGTGAGTTCAAGGCCAGCCTTAGCTCCAAAGCAAGATCCTGTCTATAAAACAAAAAAATTCAAAATTTTAAAACAAAAAAGCTCACCAAAAAACAAGATGCCCCAGTACCACTTTTCAGTGTTTATTGGTTTGGGGTCGGAGTGGACACACATTATGTTGAGGCAGGCTTGCTGTGCGCTGCGCAGGCTGGCCTCAAACTCATCATCCATCTGCCCTAGTCTCCCAAGCAGTTGGGATCACAGACATGCACCATGTCCAGCTCAGAATTTTTGAAAAACTGAAATATAATTCATATTCTATAAAGCTTGCAACTTTTTTGTTTTTGGTACTGGGGATTGAACTCGGGTCCTTGTGAATGCACCACCATACCCAGCTAAAAGTTTGCACTTTTTAAAAGTGTATAATTCAGCTGCCGCCTGCCTTACAAGCTAAGGTCCCAAGTTCAATTCCCAGTAGCAAAAAAAAAGTGTAATTCAGAATTTTTTTATTTGTTCTGAGATAAGGGCTCACTATGTAGTTTAGGCTAGATTGAATATGTACCCCAGGTTAACTATGAATTTATGGTGATCCTCCTGCCTTAGCCTCTCAAATGCTGGGATTACAGGCATGCACTACCACAACTGGCCAGAAATTTTTAGTTTATTCACAAAGTTATGCCAATATAACCACTGATCCCAAATTATTACTCCAAAAAGAAAGCCTTTTCCCATGATCAGTTTTTACTTCCTATTTCTCCCTTCCCTCAGCCAATGGCAACCACTAATCTCTACAGACATGTCTAGTTTAGAACATTTCACATCAACAGGGATTGAACTGGGGATTGAACCTAGATCCTAAGTACTATGCTGTATACCCAGCTCCTTTAAAAGTTTATTTTGAAACAGGCTCTCCCTAAATTGCTTGAACTTTCAATCCTCCTTCCTCAGCCTTCCAGAGTGCTAACATGACAGCATTATGCCTGATTTTAATATATAGTTTTTTTGTGTCTGGTTTCTTCCAATTAGCATGTTTTCAAGGTTGTAGCATGTATCAAAATTTACACTCTTAAGCTGGTCCTGGTGGTGCACGCCTGTAATCCCAGCACTTGGGAGGCTGAGGCAGGAGGATCGCTATGAGTTCGAGACCAGCCTGGGCTACATAGTGAGTTCCAGGTCAGTCTCAACTATACAGTGAGACCCTGTCTCAAAAAACCCAAAAAACAAAACAAAACCTATACCCTTATTATGGCTAAATAATATTTTACATCAGGGGATTACTATTTGAGTTTTTTTTTTTTCGTACCAGAGATCGAACTCAGCACCTTGCGCTTACGAGGCAGGCGGTGGAACCACTGAGCTAAATTCCCGGCTCTTATTTGAGTTTTTTGTATGTTTTATCTATTTCAAATAATATAAGTATATTAAATGTTTTCCAGTTTCTAATAATGTAGCCAGGCCCAGGTTTGGTATCAGATAAAGGAGCTAACAATGGGCCCTGGATTGCACGTTAACAGAGTGTATTAGCCCTCTATACAGTATTATGTCTATTAGTGTAACAGATGGGCTGAGGGCAAGGACTGTCAGGTTCACCTGATCAAGTGCAGTGGCAGACACACCCAGAATGATCTCCTCTGAGGAATCATGCAGGGGCCCAGGCTGCTAATACATTGTTGAATTAACCCACACCCCATCTTTTGGGACAGGCCGGCTCAAGAGAAGCTATGTACTCCAACCTCATGAGCCTCCCGGAAAAAATGACACCTCCACCACATATCTTTTTTTCCCCCATGGTACCGGGGATCAAACTCAGGTCCTTGCGTTTGTGAGGCAGGTGGTGGAACCACTGAGCTAAATCTCTGGCCCTATCAACCATGTTATCTTAACTCAGTCGCTGGGCTCTCCTTGAATGAATGCCATGTCATGAAAGGAACAGAATCTGCTGTAGAACTACCAGGTACACATACCATAAACAACGCAAAAGATGTCATAAAACCTTCTTTTGTGAGTTCCCACGTGCCACCGTACTCTTCCTCATCGATCTGTAGGTAATTGCTGAAATAGAGGTACAGGACTCCTGCATTGATCAGGCAGAATCTGGAGCAACGGAGGACAGATAGGAAACAAACTGTAAGCTTGGCAGACTAAAAGCTCCTGCCACACTGTTGAGCTATCAGAGCACAGTGTGTTCTACAGTTCATTGTCTGCATTGTCTTCTCCCACCAGGCAGGGGTGACCCGGAGAGACAGAAGCTGTAAGCTCAGGAAGATGGGCTGTATGACTTCTGCTTCACTGTTATGAGGACCTGTGCCAAAGTGTTGACAAAAGTCTCAGTTCCCTCATCTATAAAACAGGGAGGCCGCAGAGTATTATGGTATCAGGAGCAGTGAAATACACAAAAGCTGGGTGTGGTGGTGCATGCCCAAAATAATACACAAAAATGCCTTGGTTCGCAAAAAGAGCTCACCTGGATGAACAAGAGATTTAAAGCAGGAACAACTATTTTTAGTCACCCAGTGAAAGCAACAAATAAACATTTAAAGTAGGGCCAGGGATTTAGCTCAGTGGTTCCGCCACCTGCCTTGCAAGCACAAGGACCTGAGTTCAATCCCTGGTACCCCCCACCAAAAAAAATTTTAAAGTATAGCTTAGAGCCAGGAAGGAATTTAGCTCAGCGGTTCTGCCACCTGCCTTGCAAGCGCAACGTCCGGAGTTCGATTACTGGTACCCTCCCTCCCCCTAAAAAGTATAGCTTAGTGAACCTGGTGTGGTGGTGCATGCCTGTAAATGGGAGACTAAGGCAGGAGGATCACCGTGAATTTGAGGGAGCCTGGGCTACATAGTGAGTGCAAAGCTAGCCTCAACTATGTAGCAAGACTCTCAGAAACAACAGAAAGTATAGCTCAGTGGCAGAGTACTTGCCTAGTGTGCACAGAGCCCTGGGTTAGATCTCCAGTACCATAAAAAATCCAAACTCCCTGAAGTAAAACAGAATGGCTGCTGAGTCACCCCATACAGAAACTATACCAGACATGGCCTTCCACCTAGCCCCAGATGAGGGGCCGCTGTGGGACAAATTAAATGACTTCTTTAAGGCCTAAGAAAACATGCAGCAGCATGGGTCTCTGAATGATTCCTCAGTGAAGATCATTCTGGTTGTCTATGTCTGCCTCTGCTCTCGATCAGGTGAACCTCACAGTCCTTGTCCTCAGCCCATCATCTAGTGACAGCCAGGCGCGGTGGTGCATACCTATAATCCCACCACTTGGGAGGCTGAGACAGGAAGATCAAAATGAGTTTGAAGACAGCCTGAACTACACAGTGAGACTCTATCTCAAAACAAAAAACAGAAAGACAGCAACAAAAGTAGAGTTGAAGTGAGAAGTCTGTGGACATCCCCAGGAAAGCCTGTTTCTTCTTTGTTTCACATGTTTTTATTACTGCATACTGGTTATACAGATTTGTACATGCACATAACATACTTCCAACATTTTGACCGCCCCCATCAATCCCTTTGCCACACTCTCCCAATGTCTTTGATCCCATAATGGACTTAGCTCATGTAGAACTGGAATGCAGGGAGAAGCATAATACCCTACTCTACTCATCTCTTGGTTTCATGGAATGATCAAAACTTTCCAGTGGTCATTCCAGTTACTGTACCCAATCTGTGTGTCTCAGGCCACATCTCATCTGAAGGCAGAGGTGGAAAATGCAAAGAAGCATGGGTTACGAAGACTGGTTTAGACCTGTAGGTGCCACACATTTCAGGACATGAGAGCAAATGTATTTTGAGGACAGGGACTGGGCAAGCAGCTGAATAAGGAGAAGAGCCCAAAGCTTCAAGCCTGGGAGTACAATGGTTCCAACAACAGAGGCAGGGAGTGAGGAAGAACAGAAGCTTTTTCTTGGATTTCACACAAAATATAGTTCTTGGCCATGTTGTGACCACATCTTTACCTACTGACAGAAATCTTGGGACCCAGCCAAACCCAGCCACCTCCTTTGGACAGGAACTAAGTTTTTAGGCCAATTTAGTAGCTCTAGTTGCAGATTACTGATGGGAGCTGTAAATGCTACTCTGAGGCTCAAAGTTGAGCTGGAGCAGGACTGCAGAGTCAACGAGTAGGGTGACAAGGAGAAAAGGGGCCTTCCTGGGTTACATGGTACACTAAGTAGGAGGTGAGGCTGAAGAAGCAAAGGCAGGCATTTAAATCCAAGTTTGCTGGTCTTAGGAAAGACTGGAGGGGCTCCTGCTGAGCATTAAATATGGGCACAATTTAGCTAGCTAGATAGCTAGCTAGCAGTACTGGGCTACTGTGGATTTTTGTTGTTTTGTTTTAGAGACAGGGTTTCACTGTGTAGTTCAGGCTTGCCTTGAACTCATGGTGATCTACCTGCCTCAGCCTCCCAAGAGCTGGGATCACAGGGATGTGCCACCGTGCCTAGCAGGACACTGCAGACTGAATTCCAGAGTCTTTGCCCTCAGTGGGACATCCACTGTACCTTCCATGCCCTCCCGCTACCTTTTTGAGACAGGATCTCATTAAGTTGCCCAGGCTAGGCTTGAACTTCTGATCAAGTACTGGGATTATAGGTGTGCACTACCATACTTGACACATTTTTATTTTATAAATGAGAGAAGCCAAGTGTGGTAGTGCATGCCCGTAAATCCCAGCACTCTGGGAGGCTGAGGCAGTAGAATCACAAGTTTGAGACCAGCCTGCATGATTTTATTACTCAGCAAGATCCTGTCTCAAAATTAAAAAGAGAAAAAGGGACAGGGATGTAGCTCAGTGTGAAGGCCGAGTTCAAACCCCAATACAAAACAAAACAAAAAAAATCAATCAATCAATCCACCCCTAGCCAGGTGTGGTGGCGCAGGAGGATCGCTGTGAGTTCGAGACCAGCCTGGGCTACATAGTGAGTTCCAGTTCAGTCTCAACTACATGGTGAGACCCTGTCTCAAAACAAAACAATCAATCCACCCCAGAGGTTGGAGTTAAAAGACAATGAATCTCTAACAAATAACGGGCCTCAGGGCTGGAAAACTACTTGTCAACAGTAATGTAATACCGTTTCCCAGAGTCAAAGGAACTTTTTTTTTTGGTACCGGGGATTGAACTTGGGACCTTGTGCTTGTGAGGCAGGCAGCAGGACCACTAAGCTAAATCTCTGGACCAGGAACTTTAATTTTTGAGACAAGGTCTCACCACGTAGCTTAGGTTGGTCTGGAACTTATGTCGATTCTCCTGCTTCAGCCTCCTGAGGGGTGGGATTACAGGCTGTGCCACCACATCCAACCCAACTGTATTTAAAAAAAATGTTTAAGTAATCCTAACATTTGGGAGGCTGAGGCAGGAGGCTCACCATGAGTTCAAGGCCAGCCTGAACTACATAGCAAGACCCTGTTTCAAAAACAAAAGGGCCAGGGATTTAGCTCAGTGGTGCTGCTGCCTGCCTCACAAGTGCAAGTTCCTGAGTTTGATCCTCAGTACCAAAACACCAAACAAAAAATATTTAAGACGCACTCAATGAGTACCTACTAATCACGTGCTAAGCTCTGAAAGAGATCCAGAGGCAGGAGGGGATGGACTTTGCCCTACTCTGCTGCTACGGCTTGTATTTAGATGTGTCTAAAAGCCTCATGTGGTCACTGGTGGCGTTTCTCAGAGGTGGCTGGATCTAGGGTGTGCAATGCTGGGATTAAGAGTGCTACCTACCCTAAGAACGGGTAACCTGGATGGGATATAAGGGACAGAAAGAGGGCTGCTGCTGTTGTTTGCTGCTGCTGTCTTCTGCCTCTTCTGCCCCTTCTGCAATGCCCTTCTGCTATGCCATCCTGCCTTGGAGCCAGTTAATTATGGACTGAAACCTCTTCAAATCCTGAGCCAAAATAAACCTTTTCTCCTTAAACTTTAGGTGTTGGCTATTTCTGTCTCACCAATGAGAAAGTAAACTAGATACTGGCTCTACACAGTGGCCACAACAGAGTGATTCAGGGAGCAAGTAAGGATCTGGACAAAGGACAGTTACCTGGAGAGAAGAGACAGTCACCAGAAATGCACACCAGGGCAGTCCTCAGCTCAGGCAGTTGGGTCAAACGGATGGAGGAAAGGGGATATATGCAGAAAACACCATGCCCTTGGCCTTTTTCAAGAGCAGGGGAAAAGGTACCAACCAAAAGAAGAGAGTTTGGAGAAAAATGCTCCGGCAGACATAGAGGACTGAATTCCAGAAAATGGACAGTCCTAAGAAAGTGGCACCGTCACTATGGCGGGCCAAACCAAGGCATGTTCATTCCTACACATCTCACTCCCCATTTTCTCAGCAGCTATAGTTTACCACTCTATCAAATTAGGGACGTAGTAATGGCAGCAAATGATTTACTGCTTATAATGTACTAAACACTATATCCAGCAATTTACCTGTATCATCTCATTTAACTCATGTCAGCTATTTTCATTGCTCCTATCTCTTATTTTTTGGTACCAGGGATGAAACTCGGGTCCTTGTGCTTGTAAGGCAGGCGATACACCACTGAGCTAAACCCCCCGTCCCTCACTGCTCCCATCCTACTGGGGAAGAAAATGAGTCTCAAAGACGTAGGCTCAAAATTATGTAGCTTAAGAGTGGCGCTGCTAACCTGGGCATGTCCAGCTTGAGCAATTTAGTAACAAGAGAGAGGGGGAGAAGGAGAGGGAGGGAGAAAGAGGAGAGAGAGGAGAGGGGAAAGAGGACGGGAGGGAGGGAGAGAGAGAGAGTGAGAGAGCAAGCTCAGTGAGGAAGCCCCGAGTTCAATGCCTAGCAGCACCAAAAAAAAAAAAAAAAAAAAGGAAGAAAGGAAGGAGGGAGGGGATTGAGGATCTATTCGATACAGGAAAAAGGATACCAAACTAACTTGCTAGATTATTCCCAGATTGGGTGACTTCAGAGAAAATACCTTAAAAATCTTGCAAGATCAGATGAGTGTAGGGGTTCTGAACTAGTATTATGCTTTCCTAAGACTGGTGGTTCTGGAAAATGTGAAACAACCTCTTGCCTTTAGGTTGGCCTCCCCTTCTCTGGCATCTTCTAATTTTTCACAGACAGTTGAAATGGGGTGATCAAGATTCTAAAGATGTGACCAGCCTGGGCTACATAGTGAGTTCCAGGTCAGTCTCAACTATATAGTGAGACCCTGTCTCAAAAAACCAAAAAACAAACAAACAAATAAATAAAGTTCCTGTACGCCACCTCCTACCCGAGCAGACCTTTATGAATTCCAGGCCTCACGTCATATCATACTCAAGTCTTTTTTGGTATCGGGGATTCAACTCAGCCTAAATCCACAGCCCACAACCAGCCTTTTAAAGTATCTACTCTGTCAAGTTCAGACAGAGCATAAACTCTTACTGGTTTCCTCACTGCCTTGCTTACTATCATCAATCAAAAATCCTTTTTAATTGAGAAGGAATTATACGGTACAAGGGATTGTCCCTGTGGTGATCCTCCTCACCCCTGACACTTTTTTTTGCAGTACATTAAACCCAGAACCACATCCTCAGCTCTTTTTGTTACTCTGAGACAGGGTCTCACTAAACCATTGTTTCCCAAGTCAAGGGTGATCCTTCTGCTTCAGACTCCCAGACTGCTAGGATTATAAGCATAGTTTTGCTTTCTGTAGTTTTAGTTACCCTTGGTCAACTATGGTCTGAAAACATTAAAAGGGAAATTCAAGATATAACAATATACAAGGTTTAAATGGCATGCTGTTTGAAGGAGTGTAATGAAATCTTGTGATTTCCTGCTTCAACCTGCCTAGGACATGTCATCCCTTTGTCTAGTAGACCCATGCTGTAAATGCTACTTGTGTCAGTCACTTAGTGACTATCTCCATTACTAAAATGACCAGGCAGTATCACAGCACTCACATTCAAGTAACCCTAATTTTGCCCCGAAGTGCAAGAATAATGATGCTGGCAGTTTGGATATGCCGCAGAGAAGCTCTGAAGTGAAGTGCATCCTTTAAGTAACATCTCGGCCAGGTGTAGTGGCACATCTGTAATCTCAGTACTAGGGAGGCTGAAGCAGGAGCAGTGTGACTTCAAAGGCCAGTGTGGGCTACACAGTAACTTCAAGGCCAGCCCAAACAACACAGTAAAACCATGCCTCAGAACAAACAAACAAACATACAAACAAAAAGTAAGTAAATATCTTGCATTTTCACTGGCAGAAAGGAAATAAAAGACAATAAGGTTGATTTTGCTTCAAAAAAAAAAAAGACAATAAGATATCTTGAGACCACATTTACATAATGGTTATATCCCTCTTTAGTTCTATTTTATTAGGAATTATTGTTAATCTCTCACTATGCCCAATTTGAAATTTAAAGGGTTTTTTGTTGTTGGTTTTTTTTTTTGGTACTGGGAATCAAACTCGGGACTTTTTGCTTTCAAGGCAAGCGACGGGACCACTGAGCTAAATCCCCAGCCCATGTAATTTATTTTTATTTGGTTTTGTTTTTTTTTTGAGACAGGGTCTCACTATGTAGTTGAGACTGACCTGGAACTCACTATGTAGCCCAGGATGGTCTCGAATTCACAGCGATCCTCCTGCCTCAGCCTCCTGAGTACTGGGATTACAGGCATGCGCCACCACGCCCGGCCCAGCCCATGTAATTTTGTCATAAATATTTAAGTACAGAAAAAACACAGTAATATAGGGTTTGGTACTTTCTGTGATTTCTGACATCTATTAGGAGTCTTGGACAATGAGGTATGATACAAAATACAGTGAATATAAAAATCTTTAAAATTTATTACAGTAAAAGATACATGGGCTGGGGATTTAGCTTAGTAGTTCCAGTACTGCACAAAGTCCCGAGTTTGAACCATGGTACCAAAAAAAAAAAAAAAAAAGATACAATACCATTAACTCCCACTATACTCCTCCTTACCTCAAACATACTCATCCCATCCTTCCTGACACTTTGGGAAGAGTTCTGGAAGTCAGCTGCACTGTCATTCATGGTTGCCTTGATGTTCTGAATCAATTCACAATGTTTACCTTTAACAACTTTTACGTCTCACAGTGCCAGATCTGGTGAATAAGGTGGATGAGGATGCACCGCAATGTTGTACAAGCCTGCCTCATAGCAGCAGTGCTCATCACACCCTGTAAAGTCACTCACGAAAGAAAACTTGTAGAACTGTTTCAAAAAGTGGCAAGAATGATGGGATAAGTGTTTGAAGCAAGGAGAATTCTGAGGGGGAGTTGATGGCAATGTCTTTTTTTTTTTTTTTTAGTACTGGGTATCAAACTCAGGTCCTTTTGCTTGCAAGGCAGGCAGTGGAACCACTGAGCTAAATCTTCAGCCTTTGTCTTTTTTTTTTTTTTGTTTTTGTGTTTTTGAGACAGGGTCTCACTATGTAGTTGAGACTGACCTGGAACTATGTAGCCCAGGCTGGTCTCGAACTCACAGGGATCCTCCTGCCTCAGCCTCCCAAGTGCTGGGATTACAGGCATGCGCCACCATACCTGGCTTTCCTTGTGTCTTTTAATGTAATACAATTTTAAAATCTAAACATTCCCTCCTATATTTTGATCACACCTCATATGTCCCCTGTGGATAAGGTGGAGATTAATGTACGTTCCTTTTGGGTTATCTTCTGAGAAAACAGGCAACTCAAATGTCTGAAATGTATTTCATCTTTAATTCCTAGAGGAAATGGAATAGTTAGAAATACGATCACCCTTTAAAAAAAAATGATGTGTGGACCGGGAATTTAGCTCAGTGGTTCCACCTCTTGCCTCACAAGCTCAAGGAACCAAGTTCGATTCCTGGTACAAAAAAAAAAAAAAATGTGGGGTCCGGGGATCTAGCTCAGTGGTTCCGCTGACTTCTTCACAAGCACAAGGACCCAAGTTTGATCCCTGTTGTTGATCCAACAACAAAAAAAACAACAAAAACTGATGTGGTTTTCCACTGGAGAGAGGGTGACCATTTGTATTCCCAGCATGAAAATTGAAAAGGCAAAGTCCTCCATTTCCAAAATGGCATGCCCTTTTTTAAATTCAATCTGATGGACATAAAGCCTCACTTTCAGTAGTGCGTTAACAGACTCAGCCATAACCAGGGACTGGTGTCAAAAGTACTACCACTGGACAGGGGAATACAGACCCCACCACCTGCTCTGGGGCTGCTCTTAAAATGCAGGTAGCTGATAGTGTCAGCTATCCTTGAACCTGCAGTGATCCTCTTGCCTCAACCTCCCTAGTTTTGGGATTACAGGCATGTGCCATTATGCCCAGGCTGATGTATCTTTTGCCAAAACCAAGATTCAGCAGATCCAGCAGAGTGGCAGGCACAAGGGAGATGGTCATTCAGCACAGAAGTTCTTCTATTTCCCAAATTTCTATAGGTACAGATCATAACAGAATTTGAGTACATACTCCAACAAGTACTACGGTAGCTTCTTTCAAGAAATCACTTTAGAGACATGAATGAATGGACTGGCCTAGGCCTTCAGCAAGGTAGCCTCCCTGACCAGAGCTGTTCCTGGGTCTGATGAACTTAGCAGTCCTGCAACAAACCCAAGTGTGCTGTCATGGAGCCACTTCTGCCATTATACACAGGTGTTTAACTTCAAAGTGGCAATGGCTTTTTCCATAAACAGAAAACATAAACCTCTTTAAAAAAGAGATGAAGAACTAGGTGGCTCATACCTGTAGTCCCAGCACTTAGGAGGCTGAGGCAGAAGGAACACTGTGAGTTTGAAGTCAGCCTGGGCTAAACAGTGAATTCAAGAACAGCTTGGACTACATATTGAGACTTACCCTGCTATTCCCAAGAAACCTCGCAATGGCAAAACTCCCCAAATGACACCCAGAACCACAGCGATGATCTGTCGAAACCAGTAGATCACATCTAAAAATTCATCCTGTAGAAAAGACAGACAGGCAATGCTTTTTTTATCTGGAGTGGTTGCCAGAGGACCACTACTAGTGGGGAAACAGAAAAGTTTGCTGCTAAACATATCTTTCTGGGAACTTTTCCCCAAAAGCAATGGTATGTATCTCTTGCATCACTGCTTAGAGTAAAATGTAGTTAGAAACAAACATTTATTTTATTTTTTTGGTACTAGGAATTAAACTCAGATCCTTGCACTTGTGAGGTAGGAGGCGTCACCACTGAGCTAAATCCCTGGCCCAGAAACATAAAAAAAAATTTTTTTTTGTTTTTGTTTTTTGAGACAAGGTCTCACTATGTAGTTGAGACTGACCTGGAACTCACTATGTAGCCCAGGCTGGTCTCGAACTTACAGCAATGCTCCTGCCTCAGCCTCCCAAGTGCTGGGATTACAGGTGTGCACCACCATGCCCAGCTCAGAAACAAATATTTAGACATCTTAAATGATTACTTCCCGATCATGTGTTCTAGATCAAAAGTTTAGTGAAATTTTTTTGAGAAACTGTGTAATGAAATGGCTCTAATAACTGACACTAAAAAATAAATAAATAACCACTACTGGCCACGGATAACTCTTAGTTGATCAGGGAAGATCTAGACAGTCCTTAAGCAAAACCGCTGATACTTACCTGTAACTGCTTTCAGTACACTAAATTTTGAGTAATTCACAGAGGAAATAAAGGATTAGGAAAAATATGCTGGAAATAGGTTTCTGAATTGCCCTGTATTCCAGAAAGCAGTCCTTAACAGCAGGGGGAAAAGAAAAGAGAAAAAAAAGAAATGACACAGCAGATCACAAAGAGACTGCGGGTTTTGCAAGAGCTGGGCAGGGCTGGGGGCAGGCCAAGGGCACCTTCAGGAAGTGCTTCCCATCCCCCTTTTCTGGAACTCAGGAAAGAAACCCCAACTTCAGCAGGGCGGAAGAACAAAGGCAGGACTGTATATGTAACATTCAAGTCAACTGGAATCAAGCTGCCTGATCACCGAGGTGTGCCCACGCTCAGCTCTTCTGAATTGTATCATGAAGAACATCCCGAAGTCCCAACTATTTCTTACACACATCTAGTTGGGGCATTTTTTTCCTCTCTCACACACAGTCGCCTCAGAAAGTACAGCACTGTCTTTCCCGTTCAACAACCAAGCAGTTCACCATTAGCGAACTTCACCATGTGCTGAATGCTTTAAGGCACCATGACATCCCCACTTCAGGATCGGTCTGAGAATTCAGCTCAGTGGGACTGTTCACAAACAGCACCTGGCACCACCCTGTTTGTTCTAAGATTCTACTGGGGTGAAAGGAGACCCAGTCGAATCCAACTCTCTCACGACACACCCAGCCTGCCGATGACAATTCTCTTGCTCTCACCTGCCCTATTCGGCGCAACCTCGTGGCTTCCCTCTTGGGCAAGCCCGCCA
>NW_022900934.1:22429772-22455291 GCF_012274545.1 Fukomys damarensis
ACAGGATCAGCACACCGAAGCTGCACTCGCTCTGCTGGCTGTCCGGCTCGGCTCACCCAAGCAGGCGCTGCTGAGAGGAGCAGCGCCGGGCCGCACGTCTTGCCGCCGACGTGCCCACGCAGCCAATCAGCGGCCACGCAGCCGCCCGAACGAAAGAGCCGCCGTCTTTTCGGCGCAGGAGACGTGAGCGTGGCGGAAGTGACGTCGAGCTTCTACCCGGGGTGCGAAAGAGTGAGATGGATAACCCTAAGCAGAAGAGACCGTGCAGGATTTCCCGCTGAGGCGAAAGTGAAGACTGGACGTGAGCGTCGCCCAGGCAGCCACAGCCGGTCCTCTGGAGCGGTGGCCTTGAGGCCTGTTGTCGTAGAGCCTAGACCATGCTCCCCAGAACCCTAAGCTGCCCCACAGGATTCAGCCCTTTGTTGCCCCTGAGTTGCAAAATTTTGTAGAGACGTATTCAAGATTTTAACTCTTCTCTATAATAGCGTAGCATCTCCTTTTGTCCAGCACTGTTTTGACAAATGTGAGACACCAGAGGATAAATTATTTTCTGTTTTGGTACCGGGGATCAAATTCCGGTCCTTTCGTTTGCGAGGCAGTCGGCGGCACCACTGAACTAAATCCCCCGTCCCAGGAGAAATTATTTTCTAAGGCAAGTTGGAACCAACTCAGGACTCTTTAGAAGAAAAATAGGAGAAAACACTTTATGACTGTTGACTTATTGTATCCTCCCTATATGTGCTAGGTAGTTCAGTGGTTCACAAAAAGTTTCTGTATTTGTGGACCAGCGGCACCAGCAGCAACCTGATAAGAGTTGCAAATTCTCGGACTCCATCAGAAATTCTGGGGATAAGGCTCTTGTCAGTGTTTTTGTAGTTTTTTGTTGTTGTTGTTGTTGTTGTTGTTGTTAAGACAAGGTCTCACTACAGGCTGGCCTCGAACTGGTCGAGAATCTCCTGCCTCAGCCTCTCCTGGGATTACAGGCCTGTGACACCTTTCTTGTCAGTGTTATATTAAGCCCTCCAGGTGGTGCCATGCATGGAGCTGCATGGTAAATTGAGATACCAAGGCACATCACTTCTGTGGACAGTAACTTGCCCAGAATCACTCCACTAGTACCTTGGTCTACCTGACTAAAATCTGTACTCTTAACTTGTAAGCTTTAAGTCTTAAAAGAGTCATTCAGGACTGGGGGTTTAGTTCAGTGGTTCCGCTGCCTGCCTTGCAAGTATCAATCAGGTCAGAACCTCCTTTTCATGTTTGTCAACATTCACTAGTATTTCTTCACTTTAGGTGAGCAACAGAATCTCCTAGGTAGTTTGCAGGATACAATACCTGGTGTTTTTCATGCTATTCCCACCCCTAAAATCTTGTTTCAAGAAATTGAGTGGAGTCGGACCTCAAAGATAACACACACCATAGCAGACTTCGATGTCTGGAACAGGTGGAAGGGCTAAATGTTTGATAATGGGTGCAAACTTTTAATGCTAATTTTCACAATCATCTTGTTTTTTTCAGCCTTGCAAATTTCCTGAACCAGTTTCTCTCCATATATAACAGTAAAGCTTAACCAACTTACTCTAGTTTGGGAAATATTATTGGTACAAATCTTTTATACACTCTGTGTGGCATGTAGTTCTGGAACAAAATGATCATGTCATACAATATTGGAAAAATGCTTAACCTGTGGCACACACCTGTAATCCCCTCAGGAGGCTGAGGCAGGAGGAGTGCCATGAGTTCAAGGTCAGCCTGAGCTACATAGCAAGACCCTGGCTAAAAAGAAGAAAAAAAGAATGCTTGACCTGTGACCAAATGGTAAATTTTCAATCTGCCGAGTCTGGATGTGTAATGAGGAATCTGATCTGGGTGGATTAGGGAAGAACAACTAAAACAAAATAAGCTGGGCATGGTTGTGCAAGCCAATAAACCCAGCACTCAGGAGGCTGAGAGAGGAGGATCACATGAGTGAGTTTGAGTTCGAGGCAAGCCTGAGCTAAATAGTGAGACCCTATCATAAACAAACAAATGAGAAAGTAAGAAGAGGAAATGGGAAGTGAAGGAGATGGTGCATGCAAGAAGTGTGAGGTAACAGTAACGCAGCCAAGAGTGGAATGGGAAGAATCATCCTAAAGAACGTTGCTGGTTTTGGTCCTGGGGATTCAACTTGGGTTCTTGCACTTGCAAGGCAGGCACCGGAATCACTGAGCTAAATCCCCAGTCTGAAGAACGTTATTTATCCCAAGAGTTGGGCCAAGGATTAGGCTCAGTGGTACTCTGCCTGCCTCATAAGCACAAGGTCCTGAGTTGGATCCCCAGTACCAAAACCCCCTGCCAAAAAACCAGAAAAAGCTAAGGAAAAGATTTGAGTAGATAGAATAATCAAGTTTGCATCTAAGAAGGATTACTCTCGGGCTGGTACACAACTCAATGGTGAGGGCATATTTAATATGTGTGAGGCCCTGGGTTCAATCCCCAGCACTGTCAAAAAACAATAATAAAGGACTGAGGCCAGGCGTAGTGGTGCACAATGGTCCCACCATTTGGGAAGCTAAAACAGGAAGTTTGCCATGAGTTTGAGGCCGGCTGGGGCTACATCATGAGTTCAAGGCCAACCTGAACTATATAGTGAGACCCTTTCTCAAAAAAACAAAAAATAAAGGACTGGGGGTGTAGTTGTGTGGTAGACTACAGCACTGCCCAGCATGCACAAGACCTTGAGTTCAATCCTTAGCACTTGGAAAAAAGGCGGGGTGCTGGGGATTTAGCTAAGTGGAGCTGTACGTGCCTTGTGAGCATAAGGTCCTGAGTTTGATCACTGGTATGGGGAAAAAAATACCACCTCCCCAAAAAATTTTTTAAAGGGGGGGGGTTAAGAAGGCTGTTAAATGGTGGCCTGCTGAGCAAGTGCAAGGACCTGAGTTCAATCCCCGGTACCAAAAAAAAAAAAATGCTGTTAAAGTCATTGAGAGTTTCTAGGAGCACAAAAGATGGAAAGATTGTATTAAAAATGAGTTCTTTTAGGGGCTGTGGATGTAGTTCAGTGATAGAGCACTTGCCTAGCATGTAGGATACCTTGAGTTCCATCCCCAGTATCACAAAAAAGTCTTTTGCTTTGTGGTGTAGGGGATTGAAACTAGTAAGTGCTGAGCTATGTCCCCAGCAGGCTTTTTTTTTTTTTTGGTGGTACCAGGGATCGAACTTGGGACCTATACTTTCAAGGTAGGTATGGTAGGGCCACTGAGCTAAATCCCCAGCCCTGGGAATGTTTGAATTTTGAAACAGGGTCTATGTTGCTAAGGCTGGCCTTGTGATCCTCCTGCCTCAGCCTGTCAAGTAGCTGGCATTATAAATGTGTACTACTATGCTTGGCAAAAGTTCTTTTAAAAATTCTTGCTAGGGCAATTCGCTTTGATGCCTGGTACCACAAAAAACAAACAAAAATTTTTATTATTAAAAATATTTAAAAATATTTATTTATTTATTTTTGGTACAAGGGATGGAACTCAGGACCTTGAGCTTGCCAGGCAGGTGCAGTGCCACTAAGCTAAAACCCCAGCCCTTTTAAATATTTATGTATTCTTTTTTTTTTTTTTTTTTTTGAGACAGTTTCATGTGGCCCAGGCTGCCTTATCATCCTGAGGGCTGAAATTAGGGCCCAGGCATGTGCTAACAAGCTTGGCAAAAATATTTTTTTAATCATAATGAAATATACGTAATAAAATTTTGATTTTCCAGTACTGAGAATTGAACTCAGGGGCTTCATACTGAGCTTATTGAAAATAATTTATGCCATTAACATCCCAATAATTTGTGAGAATTTATTTTGGGACCCTCTGTTCTGTTGAATTGTGGTTTTTTTGTTTGTTTGGCTTTTTGGGTTTTTTTTTTGTTTTGTTTTTTTTGGGGGGGTTTTTGAGACAGGGTCTCACTATGTAGTTGAGTCTGACCTGGAATTCACTATGTAGCCCAGGCTGGTCGCAAACTCCCAGCAATCCTCCTGCCTCAGCCTCCCAAGTGCTGGGATTACAGGCGTGCACCACCACGCCTGGCTCCTGGAATTATGTTTTTTTTCCCACCAGTGGCTCACTGTTTTGATTACTGTAGCTTTGTAGTGAGTTTTGAGACCAGGAAGCCTTCCCTCAACCTCCAACTTTGTTCTTTTTAAATTTTTATCTTTTTAGATAGGGTCTTGCTATGTAGTCTAGGCTGTCTTTGAACTCACTATGTAGCTTATGTTAGCTTCAAACTAACAGCAATCCTCCTGCTTCAGCCTCTCAAATGCTCAGGTCGCAGGCATGTGCTACCATGATCCTTGAGGATCTCTTTTTGTGTGGTACTGGGGATTAAGCCCGGAACCTCTGTACTGAGCTATGTTCAGAATCCTTTTTTATTTTTGTTTTATTTTTGAGACATGGCATTATAAATTTGAGACATGATTCTCTTAAATCACTAAGTTGTCCAGGCTGGGTTTGAATTTGTGATCCTCTTGCCTCAGCCTCTCAGTGTTTTGGGATTATAGGCATGTGCCTCCAGACTTGACCTATTTTTTTTCCTTCTGATACTGTTGTAAATGAAATTGTTTTCTTAATTTTTTGATCAGTTTGTATATAGAAATACAACTGATTTTTGCATGCTGATGTTTTTGGGTTTTTTTGTTTTTTGTTTTGGTACTGGGGATTGAACTCAGGACCTTGTGCTTGTAGGGCAGGTGCGGTGCCACTGAGCTAAATCCCTGGCCCCATGTTGATACTGTTGTATCCTGCAATTTTGCTGAATCTTTTTATTCTGACAAGGTTTTTTTGTAGTATCTTTAGGTAGTAACTACATGAATATGTTGAAAGGAATCTCAGGAAGTTTCCTGAGTTTCCCCTGAAGTTTCTATGGGGGAAAAGAACACTGATTCTTTATATGTGCTATTTGTATTATATTGAAAATCTGGCCTTGTTGACTCTGAGGTTCATTAAGTTTTTTTTATGGGAGTGTGGGAGATAACAAAGTTATAGTTGGAATGGTTCTTAGATCCTGCACTGCAGCCCAAGGTCAACACAGCAAATTAGAGGTTAAATAGGCATGTGAAACCTGATCTGTATTTCTCCTCTAAGCTTTCTAGGAGCAGACAAAGCCATGCTGGCAGCCAGGGTGAGGGCCTTGCCTAGAAGGTATTCATGAACTCAGACTTGTTTTTTCTGCTTTCACCCAAGGCTTTCCTTATCTTGGGAAGTGGGAAACTGGCCAATCCCAGTTCATCTGGTTAAAACGAACATCTTGGGTGGTCTAAAATGGAAAAGAACTTGGTGAGTCAGATTTAGAAGTGGGAGATAAGAATTGGAAGTAGGACACATTTGTCTTTTAGCACGGGTTGATCACATAGGCTTAGCTTTAAGGATGCGTTCTTTTCTCCTAGCTGAATGTCTTGGAGTCACTGCCAGCTGCTTGTAATGGGAAGACACTCTCTGAAGGGTAAGACTGTGGCCTCTGACACTGATGGATCACAGGCAGGTGAGGAGGAACAACCAGGCACAGAATGAGCACTGTTGGGAAGCAAGAGGTCTGACTTTATATCCTGGACATTTTCTGTTTTTCTGTCTATAGTAAACGTTACAGCATTTTATAAGCCCTAAGTGCCAGTTTCTTAAGAAATGTTTTACACGAGCCAGGCGTGGTGGCACATGCCTGTAATCCCAGCACTCGGGAGGCTGAGACAGTAGGATCGCTGTGAGTTCTAGACCAGCCTGGGCTACACAGTGAGTTCCAGGTCAGTCTCAACTACATAGTGAGACTCTGTCTCCGCCCCCACAAAAAAAGTTTTGCATACATTTATTTTCCTGGAAATGCTAGCTGGGTTCTTAGTCATGCTAAATTCCTCTCTTTTAACCTTTGTTTTTCTATAGTGAATATAGATGTTTTCTGTTGGAGTCCGTGGGGGATCCCATTTCAGAGCTTG
Organism: Fukomys damarensis; assembly: GCF_012274545.1. Taxonomy (NCBI): domain Eukaryota; kingdom Metazoa; phylum Chordata; class Mammalia; order Rodentia; family Bathyergidae; genus Fukomys; species Fukomys damarensis. The sequence goes on from NW_022900934.1 coordinate 22,435,720, forward strand.
ATACCAGAATCTGAGGGCACTCAAGGTTCCTTATGTAGAAGTATAGTATTTGCATGTAACCTATGCATCTCCTCCTGTATATTTAAAATCATTTCTAGATTACTGATAATACCTAAAACAACATAAATGCTATATAGTTGTTATACTGAATTGTTTAGGGAATAATGACAAGGGAAGTGTACATGGTTAGCACAACCCCCTTGTGATTTTCCATGGTTGGTTGACTCTATGCATGTGGAATCCAGGCATAAAAGTTACTCAAGTGAAAATTTCAGGAAGGCTATCTTTGACCTCCAAGTCACCATAGACTGCTGAGAGCAAAGTCAGTGGTTCAAAGAGGACTCTTCTTCCTCTCATCTGGTAGCTTGGAAATGTTGAGGGATGACATATTGCTCAGTGTTTCTTTGCTTGCCTACCATGTATGAGTCCCTGGGGTCTTCCTCTAGCAACACACACAGAGTCTTTAACAGGTATTTCCTAAATGAGGCTGTTACAAGAAAGGTGGGTCACTGTATTTGTCAGCCTCCCCCTTGCTGTGATAAAATATCCTTAATTTAAAGGAAGGTTATTTTTGCTCTCAGTTTCAGAGGTCTTAGTCCATAGTTGGCTGGCTCCAAGACAGAAATGGCATGCCAGAGGGCCTGCTGGAGGAAAGTTTTCATCTCCTAGCAGCCAAATGCAGGGAAAGTGCACCAGTGAGAGATGTAACCTCCAAAGGTGCCCCCCGCCGTGACACACCTGGGCCCTCCTAACAGCATTTCCAGCTATGAAGATCAGTGAGTCCCCTGACCAGGATGGCACCTCCACAATCCAATCACCTTCCTGAAGTCTCAATCCAGTGACATTTAAATTTAACCTTCAGTCTTGTTCCCATCTTCAGAGGAGGGTGCTACTCACTTTTATCCCTGTCAACTTTCATTATCTAGAATGCTCATTCACCTCAGGGCCCATCCATTTGAAAAATTGGTGTACAACAATTTTGGTTTCAGTTCTTTGAAAAGTACTTGTAGGAAGCATCTTTTTTTTTTTTTTTTTTTTGTACTGGGGATCAAACTTGGGCCCCTGCGCTTGCAGGGCAGGCAGTGGAACCACTGAGTTAAATCCCCAGACCAAGCATCTTTTCTTAAATAGTAGAATCATCTACTTCTCCTTTCTAGGGGAATATTAATATTCATTTTCCAGATGCAAATGAAATTTAACTTACTTTAAAAAAATTTTTTTTTCCCAATACTGGGGATTGACCTTCTTATGGAACTGAACCCCAGTCCTTTTTATCTTTACTAAGTCTCCCCAGATTGCCTTGGAGGGACTCAAGTTTGCAATCTGCCTCAGCTTCCCAGAGTTCTGCAATTGTAGGCATGTGCCAGCACACCTGGCCCAAGTTTAACTTATTTTTATTTTTTGGGGTGACAGGGATCAAACTTGGTTGCCTGTCTCACACTGGAGCCACTGAGCTAAATCCCCAGCCCCAATTTATTTATTTATTATTTATTGGTACCAGGGATCGAACTCAGGTCCTTGCGCTTGCAAGGCAGGTGGTGGAACCACTGAGCTAAATACCCGGCCCTAGCCCTGATTTATTTTTAAAGGAAGCCTTTCCAGCACTTACTCATTCTTTCCAACCCTGAAGCCAAACCAGGTGTGGTGGTGCACACCTGTGATTGCAGCACTTGAGAGGCTGAGGCAGGAGTATTGTGGTTGAGTTTGAGAGCAGTCTAGACTACATAGGGAGACCCTGTCTCAAAAAAGGCAAGGCAGTGGTTCTGCTGCCTGCCTCGGAAGCAGAAGGTCCCATATTCAATCCCTGGTACCAAAAAATAGAAAAGAAAGCCCTAGAGCCAAGTATCTGCTTTGGAGGATATTGATAGAGAAGTCAGAAAATCAGGACTTTTGATAAATGGGTAAAGTTGAGGCTCTTTTTCTTCTGGGGAACTTCACTCTCTAAATCCCTAAAGGAACGTGACTATGGAAGAGGACACACAGCCCTCCCTCTTTCAGGTGTACTGGAGAGAAATCAGGAAGTTTGGTTGTATGAGAAGCTTCCTCTGGGCCAGAGATGTAACTCAGTGGTAGGTTACCTGGCTAGCACGTACAAGGAGAAACAAACTTGTGCTTAGTCCATACCACTTTATGTAGCTCGATGCCAGTAGGTTCAGATTTTGGGCAGACATGAGTGACCTTGAAGCAAGACAAACTTCAAGTAGTATACTAGCTCTACTTTTTTCTTCCTTGCTCTGAACTTATACTAAGTATGCCTGTAGGCAACTTAAATCCCCACCGAGTTTCTTTACCTAGGGAAAAAGAACATCTCATTTTTGTGTGTGCATAAAATTCTAAAGGGTGCAGACCCAGGGCTTTTTTTCTCTCCAGCAGTGGGACTACTCAGGACCTTCATACTGAGCTATATCCCCAGAGCTTTTTGGAGACCGTCTTGCTAAATTGCTCAGACTAAGCTCAAACTCGAGATTCTCTTGCTTCAGCCTTCTACAGTACTGTAACACACCAGGCTTCAGAACCCTGTTTTTCTACTTTGGGCTGCAATTAGTGTATTGTTATTTTGATGTGCACTTACACAGCTATTTTAGGCAAAGGGGAATTTAGGGCTCACACAACAGGGAAGTGCAGGTGGGACTGGCTTCAGAAATTACTGGACGGGTAGTCTTTTATCGGCTTATCTCTGTGCTGGTTTCATGCTGTAGTTACATTTTTCTCAATGACAGGAAGAAAAAGGTGCCAGTCCTCACGTTCACGCGCTTATCACTTAGCAACCCCAAAGGTAACTACTGACCTCAGGAAGGACTGGCCCAGCATGGGCTGCGTATGTCCCTTACAGTGACAAATGGGATATGGAATGGGATTAGGGGAAGAAAATAGGGAGACAATGCACAAAACTCACAGATGGCTACTGGAGTGAAAGAGGTAAGGCAGAATAAAAACTCTCCAGGGCCAGGGGATAGTCAAGCACTTTTTTCTACTTTAAAAATAAAAACAAAACAACTTTATTTGACAAAAGACAAAACAAGTTATTTACAGTAGTTGTTTGCTCAAATAACTGAATGGGACAACTGCTTCTCCAGGTGTATAACCAACTCCAAGCAGAAAGTGCCCCACTGCCAGAACACCCCATTTTACGTAAGGGGGGAATGCCAAACAATTCAGCAGCATGGCTCCCTCACCCCTCATCACCTCCCCTGCTCAGCACTCTGTGGGAAGGGAAAATCCCATTCAGCCCAGTATCCTCCAAGTCCCGTTACAGAGCACCCTGCATTAGTCACAATGGACCTGGGCTTGCGCAGGTTGGACAGGCTGGGCATGCAGTTGCAACTAGCTCTGAAGCTGCCATGTTTATCCTTTACTAGCTAAGCCTCACGATATGAGGATCCCTGACACCCTCGGGCACAGGAAGAAGGGGCTGGAGGAGGTGGAACAGAAGGCTCAGGAATCTTGCCCACCCAGGGAGCAGAATTCCCTTCCTAAAAAGAAATCTATTCCCACACTCACAAGCAAGGGGATGGACCAAGCCACTTAAGAGAGGTAAGGGAACCTGCCAGGGTTCTTTCTAAAAAGACAGAAGATGTGTTCTGCCTTTCTTCTGGCTAGGCCCACCCAAGTCAGTCGACACCCAGGAATCCCTTCCCCTTGTGCCCATCCTGGCAATTTCAAGAAACTACATATCGGGGCTCCTGGCATAGTTTTTGGCCCAGTAACAACATTATATTAAGAACGAAAATATGCTGGCTAATAAAAATCTAAGATTAGTGTTTCTTAGAATATATAAAGATGGGGTATACTGCTGTTGAACACTATCAGCAATGAAACAGCAAAATAAAAAGGGAAAGGGGGAGATGAAGACCAGCTATGATGTGTCTCACTGGGAAATTCAGGCAGGCCCCTGGCAACTCCAACTTACGGAAAGGTGAAACGAACTCAAAAGCTACAGTATCAAAAGCTTTTAACCCATTTTCAGCCCCAGCTGTAGGGACTACTCCCTGCTTTCTCCAGGAATACCTTCCTGCCTTGGTTGTGGGAAAAGCTGCCTATTGGAGTGGCTACAAGGGCTTCCTGACCAGCAGATGGCTCACTTCTCTCCAAATTGGGGAGGCTAGAATGGATGTTCTAGCCAAGTTCCTAAAATGATTCAGGACTTAGGCTGTAGACAAAGCCTTGAAGAACCAAGAAGGGGAAACATTAAAACGAAAGAAAAAACCCCCCACTGTCTTAGTCTAGTTTACATCCCATGTCCCCCCAAAATACAGTAAAAACAAAAATAAAAACAAACACTTTTGATTTTCTCATTCTCTGCTCAAAATCTAGGTTTTGTCAGATTAGGCTCTCTTGGCTGTGGCTTTATCCCCCTTCAGTGCCTAATGCAAAAAAGCCAGTGCCCGTGTGTTTTTCCCCTGCCTTTTCTTTTCCCCCCGAGGTGGCAGGGGGTGACGGTGGTTCAACCAACACCAAACCACCATTTAGAATTTTGTGCTATTGCAGAAATTCAGCTGGTCCCCACAATAACAAATACTCCTTCCTTATGCAACAATCCTCAGTTTCAGTGGTGGATAATTCTGTTTTATCAGTCTATCATGCAATGCTCTCGTGCCCCACACCTGGGATAACTACTGCTATTAATGCAAACCACAGCAAAAAGGAAAAAATTAAACACCTAAACATTCAACTGGAGTCGGTCCTGTTACGTCTGCTGGTTTCCTCTTTTGTCCACGTTTATGAACTTGGAATGTCCACACCAGGCTTGACAGAAAGAGGCACAGCTCAGCGGCAGCTTGGACCCAGAGAGGTCTGAACTTGGCAGGTTTCCTGAGCCCAGCCCAGGAAAGTAGGCTGGGGTTCTCTGGAGAAGCAGCAGCACCATGCCAGGTCTCCAATCCCTTGGTCTCATCACTGAGAGGAGGCCTGGAGAAATGGCAGAGTCAGCATAGGAGAGGTCGCCATTATAGTGCAGTGATGCTGGCGGGCATCTTCCTGCTAAAAGACCTCTGGACAGAGGAGATGATCCTGATGCTTGGCAGTGATCCATAGAAAACCCTCTGTAGGAAGGAAGCAAACTGGGAACCCAGGATAGCTGGCTCTAGCCTTGAGCACCCCTATTGGCAAATGCCTACTTGGGGTTCTCAGAGACTAAAGGGATGGGAGTGTGCAGTAATGGGGGTGCCGGGTCCTGCTGCTTCTGAAGCTCCATCTCAGCAGCCCTCTGCAGCGCCACCTCCACCAGCAGCTGGAAGCTGCTGAAGTCCTCCTTGTCCTGCTCTGGGGGTGTGGGTGGCGGTGTGTTGAAAAGTCCACCTGTGGGGCTCCCAGCCTCAGCCCTGGTCAGTAGGGTTAGTGTACCACCGGGGGTGACCAGGGGCTTAGGGGGCTCTAGCTCCCCTTCTGGGAAGGGAGCTGCTGGCTTTTCCCCCTGGCCTGGGTGGAGCGGCACAGAGCACACAGACAAGGAGAGCACATTGGTGGGGGCTGGTACAGACACGGCCAGCACGGAGGGGCTGTTACCACGGGGCAGGGCTACATCTGAGGCTTTCCCCCCACGGCGGGAAATGGTGAACTGATTAGGGTCTTTGCCATCCTTCCGCAGCATGTCGGGGAGGAGCCGCCGCCGGGCGTTGATGAACCAGTTACATATCTGAAATGAGTACAAGAGATGGATCAGTTCACTCCATCCAACACAGCTATGAAGTACTGTTTTCCGGGCTCCAGAACACAGCAGCAAACAACACAGACAAGGTCCCACCCTTCACCGAGATTCGTGGTGGAGAGGACAGTTATGTAAAAAGTCAAACTGAGCCAGGTATGGTGGTATGTGCCAGCTACCAGAGATACTGAGGTAAGAAGATTCAAAGTTTGAAGCCAGCCTGGCTAACTTAGAGACCTTATTTTCAAAGAAAAAATTAAACGGGCTGAGAATATAGTTTAGTGCTTCCTAGGTTCAATCCCTAGAATGGGGGCGGGATGGGATAAAAAGGGCTAGGCATGTCAGTGTAGCTCTGGGAAGCTGAGTCAGGAAGATCCCAAATTTGCATCCAGTCTAGACAAGTAGGTGTCTTAATTTTTTTTTTTTTTGTACCAGGGATCAAACTTGGATGCTTTCAAGGCAGGTGGTGGAACCACTGAGCTATAAATCCCCGGCCCTATGTCTTAATTTAAGAAAATAACAACAACAACAACAACAACAACAAAAAACCCCGAAACAAACCAGACCCAAACAGTAGCTCAGGGTGGCCTTGAATTTATAATCCTCCCATTTTAGTTTCCTGAGTGCTAGGACTATAGGCATGTGGAATGGACACTTGGTGAGCTCTTTATAGGTGGCCATGGTGGTGCATGTTTCTCATCCCAGCACTCAGGAGGCTGAGGCAGGAGGATTACTATGAGTTCTAGGCTAGCCTGGAAGGGCTGGGAATTTAGCTCAGTGGTTCTGCTGCCTGCCTTGCAAGTGCAAGGGCTAGCGTTTGATACCTGATACCAAAAAGAAAGAAAGAAAGAAAGAAAGGAAGGAAGGAAAGAAGGAAGGAAGTGGTTGGTTACAGATGTAACTCATTGTGAAGACCCTGAGAAAAAGAAAAACAAGTCACAAACAAATATAAAATCACTACTATGTTAAGGCCAATAAAGGAAGCTACAATGGCTTTTGAAGACAATGGTTTTAGCCTCCCCTGTGGACTCCAGAAGTATTCTCTGAGAAAGTGGTTTAGTTGAGATCTGAAGGTCAAAGTTCTTGAGGGGGAAGGCAAGCAGGGAGGAATGGTGAGTCCTAGCACAATACCAAAGAAACTTCGAAGGGAGACCCCTGCGCATGGTTGGGGAGCGGCACAGTAACTAGGGATGACCTCTTACACTAAGAATTTGGTTCTTTACAGGCACTTGGGAGCCATAGGAGGGTTTTGTTTTGTTTATGGCACTGGAGGTGGAACCTAAGAGCTTTCTAGTGCCCAGCTAAATCCCAGCCTTTACTTTTTTTTTCATTACTGGGGTTTGAATTCCTTTGTGCTTACAAGGCAGGCGGCAGCACCACTGAGCTATATCCCCCACAGCCTTTACTTTTTACTTGGAGAAAAGGACTCACTAAGTTGCCCAGGCTGTTCTCTAAGTTGTGATCCACGTGCCTCAGCCTTCCAAGGAGCTGGGATTACAGGTGTGCACCATCATAACCGGTGCATTAGGAGGATTTTAAGCACAGGCTATGTGGACTACAGACTGGAAGCAAGAAGTCAGGCTGGCAGTGCAGATTGTGTTATGGGATGTGGCAAGAAAAGGACAAGTATTTCATGAAATCAAAGAACCTGCTGCCCAGCTGGCTGTGAAAAGGTGAAGAGGGCATAACGCTCAAAGTAATTCACTCCCCAAAAGGCTGGAAAGCACAATCTTGCTGCAGTGCAGAGAAAGAGCACCAAAGGCAACTACGGGCTGACAGAAACAAAACTTACTATTTCTAAGAGTTATCGAGACTATGAGACTTGAAATGTCCCACTGGTTGGCTGCAAGGTTCAAGGTGCTTGTGGCTTGGGGGACACATCTAACACCCTACTCCGTATTTGTCTGGGCTTTCTGTGCGTGTGGTACCGAGTATTGAACCCAGCCCTCCTGGACTCTTAATAGCTCCTCACTTCATCCTCGTTACTGGTTGTCAGTCTCTTTCTCCTTTTTTCTTTCCAGTACTAGGAACTGAATGCAGGGCCTCATACGTGCTAGGCAAGCACTGTACGACTGAATGATACCTTCCACCCCTTTTGAGACAAGGTGCTAAGTTGCCCTGGTTGGTCTCAGACTTGCAGTACTTCTAATTCAGCCTCTGGAGTAGCTGATATAGGCTCGTGCCACTGTGTTGGCTGGGGATGTCTTTTAACACCAGTCCATCTAATCACGTGCCAATAAACTAGTAGGTGAGTAGCCATCATTAAGTGCCAGTAAGGAAACAAGAACAAAAGAACAGTGCGTGTGTGCGTGTGTGTATATGTGTGTGTGTATGCATGTATATGTGATATATATACACTATTATATATTATAATATATGTATATATTATAATAATATATATATATATAATATCTATCTATCTATCTATCTATCTATCTATCTATCTATCTATCTATCTATCTCCTTTCCTCAATAGGGGTCATACCTGAAGGGTAAGGAAGAACCAGCCAATAGAAAGAATGTTTTAGAAAGAAAGACCAGCAAATGTCAAGGTCCTGAGGCAGGAAAGGGGTCATTTAAAATACAGAGTCAAAAGAAACCATCAACAGAACTAAAAGACAACCTACAATGTGGGAAAAAATTTTTACCAGCTGCTCCTCAGACAAAGGGCTCTTATCTAGAATTTATAAAGAATTCAAAACAATCAGCACCCCCAAATATAAAAATTCAAAAATGGGCATCTGAAATGAACATACATTTCTCAAACAAAGAAGTAAAAGCAGCAAGTAAATATGTGAAAAAATGTTCCACATCACTGGTCATTTGAGAGATGCAGATAAAAACAACACTGATATTCTACCTCACCCCACAAATGGCTGCTATCAAGAAATCACACAATAACAAATGTTGGTGGGGTGGTGGGGAGAAAGGAACCCTTCTCCACTGTTGGTAGGAGTGCAGACTGGTGCAACCACTATGGAAATCAATATGGAGATACCTCAAAGAGCTGGAACTAGAGGTTCTATTTGACCCAGCCATCCCTCTGCTGGGTATCTTTCCAAAAGAATTAAAAGAATCATATCACAGTGATATATGCGTACCCATGTTTATAGCGGCACAGTTTGTAATAGCTAAAACTTGGAAACAGCCCATTTGCCCAGCAGTTGGAAACTGGATAAAGAAGATGTAATTTTTCTATAAAATGGAATACTACTCAGCCATAAAGAATGAGATTAGATTCATTCATAGGAAAATGGATGCATGTTGAGGATATACTCCTAAGTGAAATAAATAAGTCACGCGTGTAAATACTGAATAGTTTCTCTGGTGTGAAGAACTATAATAGTACATGAGATCCTAATGAGGTAACTGACAATGTGAAATAGGAAGAAAAGGGCTAAAGGTGTACAGAAAGTGGCAACGGTAGGGGGAAGGTAATAAGGGAAGAGAAAAAAATATGAGAAAATGAAAAAATGGAAATAAAGTTTGTAAATGGGGAGGGAAGGAGGGGGTGAAGGGAGGGCAGGGACAAGGGGAAAAATGAGAACCAAGACCTGTCATGTAGAGGTACAACATCCCAATCAATAATGAATGTAACTGTACTGTATACCTAACATGTACCAATAAACTCAATGATGAAAAAGCCCAAAACTACAGAGTTCAGGCCAGGGATTTAGCTCAGTGGTTCTGCCGCCTGCCAAGCAAGCACAAGGACCCAAGTTCAATCCCCGGTATTAAAACACAAACCCAAACAGAGTTGACTGCACTAGCCTGGAATACTAGCAAATTGCTAAGTGACTTCACCAAAACTTGACACTTCAGGTCCTTCTCCTGGTTTTTCTTCTCTTTGGCTTATCAGCATATATTTTAAGGACTTGTAAGAAATACACACTGCTACAGTGGAAAGAAAAAATAGGAGCCCCATCCTCTCCCTTCACCCTGTGTTCCAGGAGATGGAAGTGTGTGGGCTGCTGCCATGTCTAGCATTCCTTTAATGTCTATGGAGTGCATTAAAGGCCCAAGGCTCTTGTCCTAGTTTCTGTCCCCGGATATTAGCAGGCTTCTTTCTTGATCCACATCTGCGGAAGCCCTTGGGTACCACCTTCCCATCAACTCTGCCGTCAGACCAGGCAAAGGCATAGCCGCCTGTGACAGGAGCTGGTGCCTGCTAGTGCAGCCATTCCTCAGATGTTCCAAAGACAGCAACAGGCCCACCAGGCTGGAAAGCCTCAAGGCAGAGCAGACGTTTCTGTGGCCCTTCTCTATTCCACCCTGGGTGGACCTTGACTGTCTAGCTTGCGGATCTCTCTTTACCCCATGCTCCCCGCAGTGCAACAGGGCATGTAACCTGCATCACTAGACACTGACTGAGCTGACTTGGACAGGAGCAGCAGGGGAGCCCTAAATAGAAGTAGGGCTGAACAGCTGGGTGGGAGGAAGGAAGGAAACATTTTGGGTATCAGGTATCATCATGCCAGCCATCTCACTTGGATTATGCTTAATCTGCATACAAGCCCTTGAGGAAATGAGCAGTGTCCCCAGAGTACTGCACAGGGAACTGGAGCTCAGTGACGTGAAAGAACTTGACCAAAATCACATGGCCTCTGAGTGCAGAGCTGGGATTGAAACCCTGTCTCTTGGCTGCAGAGGCCTCAAAACTTCACTCTTCTACCAAACAGGATAAATGCATAATCATTCTTCTCCCGAGTGCAACACTATAACACAAAACATCAAGTACTATTCTATTACACATATTAATCTTCAACAGGTATGAAGTGGGTTCTATGATAATCTCCCTTGGAGAAACAGAGGCCCTATCAGACAGGTTCAGTAACTTCTCAGTTTCACACGTGCAGAGGTTGCACTTTGACCAGACAGCTGGTTCCATGCTTCCACCACTGCCAGCTAAGAAGTTAGCCTAAGTGAGGCCCTTTCTCCTGGCTCCAGGCAGCATCTTCCATCTTCCCTCCCTCAGCTACTGGAACTACACAGGAGGACACCGCATCTCTCTACCTCCCCGGCACATGCAGGGAAACCACAGGGTCACAGTGACCCGCATCAGGCAATGCTGAACCAAATGTGGCTGGGGGGAAGTCTCAGGGAAAGGGTCTGGGAGCTGACTATTCAGAGAACAGAAAACACTCCCTTCACATTCCCCCAACTGCTCATCCTGGTCCACAAAAAACTAAGCAGCCCACAGCCTGTCTGATGTTCTCATCTCATAGGATCCCTGCCGAGGGGCTGGGCAAGGCAGGAGGCCCAAGTGCATCAGTGCATAGGGCTCCGGCAGCTACCTAACCCGTGTGTAAGTTAGAAAAGAGCATGTGACTTGCCCCCACTCAAGGTCCTCAGAGTTGGTAGAAGTGTGCTGCGGTGAATTCCATTTTATGATTCGTGTGGCAACACACAGGCTGGGTACACCACAAGCCTCTTTCTGCCATCAGACAGGCTCATGTGAAAGGCTGCTGCCCTGTCAGGGCTTTTTAAAATCATTGGCAAGGCCAGATATTTAGTTAGCTCAGTGGTTCTGCCACCTGCCTCACAAGTATAAGGCCCCAAGTTTGATCCCTGGTACCAAAACAAACAAACAAACAAAAAACAAAACAACAACAAAAATTAGTCATTGGCAAATGTGGGGGTGGGCTTGGGAGGGGCACCAAGAAGCGGACCTAGGTTATGGGGGTGATATAATCGGAGGAGGCAGACAAGTGCTTTCATTCTGTCTTCTAAGCTGGGAAAGAGCAAAAAGGGGCAGAAGGCAGGGACAGGTCTTTCCCAAACACCACAGCATCATGCTACATCTCAGCACCCACACCTAGGTGTTTTGTTTTTGTTTTAGTTTTTTGAGACAGGATATTGCTACGTAGTTCAGGCTTGTCTTAGACTTACTGTGTAGCACAGGCTGGCCTTGAACTCACAGCCATCCTCTTTCCTCAGCTTCCCAGGCTTGTCTTAGACTTACTGTGTAGCACAGGCTGGCCTTGAACTCACAGCCATCCTCTTTCCTCAGCTTCCCAAGTGCTGGGATCACAGACATGCTATGGACATGCGCTGTCATGCCCTGCCCTGGAACTTGTGATTTTTAAATAAGCCATCCAGAGGGTTCTCATGTCCAGGGTTAGGAATCAATGGTTTACTCCACTGATGTAACATGTCCTTGTGTGCCAAGCCTTCTATTTAAGCAAAAAATCTTACGCATAAGCTCAAAAAGTATACACAGAGACAAAAGGCCTTGAGGTGGGGAGCTGGTCTGCTTGTGGGAGGTCTCAGAAGGCAGCTAGCTTTGAGGTGAGAAAGAAGAGCTGGAGAGCTGGGACAGAAAGATAGGTACTGCTGCCCTGTGGGCTAGGCCACCCTCACACACAGCCACATTTCGGCCTCTGCACCAGGGCTTCTCACTCTTGGCCCTAACCACAGGGCCTGCTGCTCCTGCTCTGATGAGGGCTCAGGCAAAGCTGCTTTCAGAGAGGGTCCACTGTTCCAGCACACAGCATAGGCAGGCAAGCAGTCCCAGTGAGTGTGGAGGGCAGAGATGTGGCCCAGAACCCTCCCAGGCAGCCCTGTACACTGGAAACCACAGATGGAATCCAACCGATAAACTGGGCCTAGAGGGTGTCACAGGAACCTGTGAAAATCCTTCACGAGACACTTTTTTTCCCGTCTAACCCTCCCAACTGCCTCTTTCTGGGCAAGTACCAGCAAACCAGTTGGTTAAATGACTCATTGACTTGCTAATGAGATAGCTCCTGGCCTGTTAAAAGAGACAATCAAAAAGGATGCCCCTAGGGAAAACTAAAACAGGCCTGGCAAGGCGTGGATACCTGAAGAAGCCAGTGGTATTGAGGATTCAACGTAGTATTCTCTTACCTCTCTGGATATTTGAAAATGTCTTTAATAACAAACAAAACTTTAAAAAATAAATACAGGAAAAGAAAATGCAGCAAGGAACTTAAGTCAATTTTTCTTGACCAAGGAGCCTCTACAGTTCCTTACTTCGGACAATTCCAACACTATCGTCCTTCTTTGTCATTTCAGCCATTTAATTACTGAGCATTACCCACCAGATACCAAGCAGTGAGCCAACATCGAGGTTATAGCAATAAAACTAGAACTCTGCCCTTCACACTTCCAGAATTCAGTGCCATCTAAAAGCAACCTGTAGCTGGGTGTGATGGTGCCTGTAATACCAGCCTCTTTAGGGGTTGAGGCAGGAAGACAGTGACTTCAAGTCCAGCCTGAGCAACCTAGTCCCTCTCCAAAAAAAAAAAAAGCTGGGATGCAGCTTAGTGCAGACCCTAGGTCTAAACCTCCTACTACAACAGCAACAAAAAACACACAGTCAAGTACACCCCCACATACCCCAAGCCCTGCCTCATGCTCAGACCCAGTCCAGGTGCTGTGGGAAGATATAGCTCCCCCAGGAATCCAGAGTGCCCTGGTTAGAGGTGGGAGGAAAGCAGCCAAGGGCAGCCATCAGTGTGTGCAGCAGGAATGTGGGGGGTGGGGGTCTGGGATGAGGCTAAGATGCAGAACGACTGACATTATGATTAGGTTGGCAGGAGCCACTAAAAGGGCTGGAAGTCACAGAGTGACAAGTGATCAATATACAACAGTTTGAGAAACACAAGAAAGATTTAAGGGAAATACGTACAGAGACAGTGATCCCAAACAAGCTAAGAAGGCACTATGGAGGGAACCACCCAGAAAGGGAAGCCAGTTGGAGGGATTATGTTATCTGAGTCAGGCAATCTTGGGTGCCTGAGACTCCGAGAGGTACAAGGTTGGGGCTGATGTGGGAGACACAGTGGCCACCAGTGGGACCCTTCCCTAGATTTAAGATTTCTACAAGTGGATCTGTCACCCTTAAGGCTCCACTACCCTCTATGAGGGTGCTCTGTGTTCCATTCCACCCCTAGAGTCACTGCCTTTGTCCTACTCTACCCCAGCATAGGCAGCAAAACACCATCTGCCATTTAATATATAAAGTAGATTTCCATTATTTTACACCTACCCACTTTGGGAAATTGTTCCATTTTATAGTTGTATATAAAAACAAAAATTGGGGCTGGGGATTTAGCTCAGTGGTTTCACCAGTTGCCTCAAAAGTGCAAGGTCCCAAGTTCGATACCCCGATACCAAAAAAATATGCATTTTTTTGGGGACTTGGAATTGAACTTGGGACCTTGCATTTGCAAAGCAGGGGCATCCCCTGGGCCCCCCCCAGATAATTTTTTAACCCTATTTTATATATGTACATCTCTTTGAGTAATACAATGAAGTTAACATCTTTTTTGGGGGGTAGTACAGGAAATTGAACCCAGCACCTTTACACTGAGTCTAATTGTTCAGACTATGCTGGGCATGGTGGCACATACCTAGCACTCAGGATGCTGGCACAAGAACATCGCCATGAGTCTGAGGTCAGCTTGGACTGCATAGTGAATTCAAGGCCAGCCTGAACTACAAAGTGAGACTCTGTCTTAAAAAAAAAAAAAGCCCAGGCTGTGGTGGTTCTCGCCTGTAATCTCAGCACTTGGGAGACCAAAGAGGAGGATCACTGTGAGTTTGAAGAGGCCAGCCTGGGCTATACAGTGAGACCCTGCCTCAATAAACAAACAAAAACCAAGATGAACTGAAGTTAAAAAGGCGGAGGCAAGAGAATAGCAAAGAACTGTCTCTGCAATGCTGGCTCTCAGGCTGCAGGCATATGCAGTTTGACAATCTGTAAGTTTCAGGCTACCTCCTCTGGGAGGTTTACCTAGATCCTGCCCTGCCATGAATCCATGACCTCTTTTGTCCCAGCAGCGCTCACTTTTGCTCACTTTTGCAAATATCGGTGACCAGGTCTGCCTTTTATCCCCATCCCTGAGGAGATACTCCCTCAGGGTGTCCTAAGGCAGTTAGCTGGGCACAGGGAGGGTGCTCAGGAGGTTAACTCTGAAAGCTTCCAGCTGCTTGGCACAACAGGGCTTGGTCCAAGACCCCTGAACTCAGCACAGATGAGGGTGGGAACAACAGCAGAAGCACCCACTGTGTGGCAGACACCTCAGAGTGAGCTCTGAATTCTCATTCCCTCCTTCCTACACCCTAGGAAAGTGCTACAACAATCTCCCTATTTTCAGATGAGGAAGTAGAATGAGAGACAGCAGTGTCCTGGCTAAGGTCCAGACTTTCTCTTAGGGAGAGGATGGAATCTGAGTCAGGATCTGTAACCCGAGACTCTTTCTCACAGACTCGATTAACCACTGCCCAGTGAGTAAAGCCAGTTAGAGTCCCAAAGCTGAACATTTACATGTCTTTTCATGGGAGAGGGCAGGGAGTTGGCACGCAGGGAAGTAGGACGTAAAGGATTAAAAGGGTAAAGGAAGGAGGGTGAGAGTGCCACAGGCTGAACCAATGGGCCATTACAGGACACAGGTGCAGAGGGAGGAGGGAGGCTTAGGGGAAAGGCTGGGGTGGTGCATTCAGGGAGTAGTGAGATCCATGGGGGTGAGGGGGTGAGCCCCCAGTGCGAGGCCTCCTCTCCCAAGGAGGTGTCAGCCAAAGTGGACACAAAGCAAAGGCAGTCCAGGGTACCCTGCCTTAGCACCATGAAAACAAAGACACCTGCAAGTCAACACCAGGGATAATTCAAATTCAAATGAGGTGCTCCTTTGCTCCCTGACACTTTTGTTCCGTGGTGCTGCAGATGGAACCCAAGAACACTCTACCACTAGGCTTCTTCCTCATTCCTTTTTATTTTCACACAGCATCTCATCTGGTTAAGTTGCCCAGAATGGCCTCTAAACTGCTATCCTCCTGTAGTTAGGATTACTGGCGTGTGCCACTGTGCCTGGCTGATACCATATATGTGGTTTACAAATCGCTTTCCAGTTCTGAATCTATTCTTCACAACAGTTCCCTCAGGCAGAAGAGGAATCTAACTTTCATTTTATAGATGAGTAGCACAAGACCGGGTTCACAGTATGAGGGAGCTAGGTTAAGCTAGTCAAACTTCTAGTTGTGACCTCTGACTTCTGCTCTTTTATTTGTTGTTCTGGTTGAGACAGGATCTCACTATGTAGTTCAGGGTAGCCTCGAACTCACTATGAAGCCCTCTTTAGAATTTTCTACTGTCTGAAGTCTACCTGCAACGACCTCACTTTGTTGTGTCTCAAGGCAGAAAAGTGAATGTTCTTACCCGATCCAAGAAGAAATTAGGGCCCAGAAGAGGGAGGTGACTGCCCCAAGACCACACCATTGAGACAGTGACAGGGCTGGGACAGAACTAGAGCCCAGGTCCTCCACTTACCTGCAGCACAGAGAGGTTGGTCTGTCCAGAAAGGCTCAGTTTCTCCTGCTCCGAGGGGTAGGCATTGTAGCGGTGCAAGTACAGCCAGTCCCGGAGGATCTTCACTGACTCCTTGGGCAGGTTCCCCCTGCGCTTCCTCTTGCCCGCCAGGGACAGAAGACCTTCATCCTCACCTAGATCGCTGTCAGACATGGTGCCTACGGGTGAGGCTGGACCTCCAGTGAGCCTGGGACAAGGACACAGGGGAGTGCATGTCGTTATGATGCACTGCCTCTCACCTAGTTCCTTTTCTCCAAACAGTACTACAGCCTGGGGCACCAGAAATGGAGGAGTTGCAGTTCAAAGCCTTGGGCTATACCATACTTTGAGCAAGCTAGAAGGGAAAAGCCCATGATGTCACCATTTCATGGCATGGGTGGATGACTACTGAAATAGACAGCAGCAGGTCATTCATAACTAGGAACAGGACTATAAGTAATTTCAGCTACCACTGGTTAAGGCCTGCTATTTCCACGTTCTTTACTATGTACAGATGCTTCACATCTATCGCCTCATTTAATTCTTGTAAATCCTTATAAGGGAGTAATTATTCTTATTTTATTGATGAGAAAACAGAGATTAAGAAAGCCGCCAAAGGTACTATTATGGTTAACATGAAGTTACCAAGCAACCCAGCAACTTCACTGCCAGCTATCTACTCCAGAGAAATATAACCTGGGTGCACATAAGACTTAGAACATAAACGCTCAGCATTATTTGTAATGGCCAAATGGTCGAAGTATCATCAGCAGTTAAAAAAGGAAAATGTAATCTATCTATACAATGGCCTATTATTTAGCTATAAAGAGTTGAACCCTGATTCTACTACAACATGGATAGAACTTGAAATTATGCTAAGAGAGACTAGTCACAAATGACTACATTTTTTTTGTTTGTTTTTCGCAGACAAGAGTTTTGCTGTGCAGCCCAGGCTGACCTTGCACTCACTGTAAGCCAAGGCTGGGCTGGAACTCAAAACAATCTTTCTGAGTGCTAGGATCACAGGCATGTGCCACCACATCAGGCAAGACCACATTATTATATTATCTGCCTCGTAAGCACAAGGTTCTGAGTTTGATCCTAGTATGGGGGGGAAGACCACATATATACATTTCCACTTATAACGGGAAATCCAGAAGTGACCCTATATACACAAGGCAAACCAGAAGTTAATAAGGGCTGGGAAAGAAAGAAGTATATGGGGTTTGTTTTCTGAGGCTATAAAAAGTGAGGCAGGATATTCACCAGTCTGATACCAGCCGGAACAATTCAAAGAGATCCCACTTCAAAATAAAAAGTAAAAAGGGCTGGGGATTTAGCTCAGTGGTTCCACCGTCTGCTTCTCAAGTGCAAGGACCCGAATTCAATCTCCGGTACAAAAAAGAAAAAGAAGCAAAGGCCAGGTGTGGTAGCACAGGCCTGTATTCCCAGCACTGAGGATGCTTAAGACAGGAAGACAGTAGTCGAAGGCCATCCTATACTACATAGTGAAAATGTCTCAAAAAACAGAAACAAAAATTGGACTATAGTCAGGGGTGATAGAGACATAGCAAGGCCCTGAGTTCAAGCCCAGTATCACACACACAAAACCCTAAAATTGACTATAGTTGTAAACATACTAAAAATCACTGATATGTATACTTTATTTATTTATTTTTGGTACCAGGGATCGAACTCCAGACCTTGCACTTGCAAGACAGGTGTCCGAACCACTAAGCTAAATCCCTGGCCCCTGATAGTATACTTTAAATGGGCAAGTTTTACAGTGTTAGTTAAACCACAGCACAGTTATTTAAAAAGATTCCACCTCCAGGATAAATTATCAAAGTAGGATTTGGATTCAGGTAACTTGCCTCCCCTCACACACCTTTTGGACTCTACATTATCCTGCCTCCCAGGTGTCTGAGGCCCCAGAGGAGTCTGGAAACTCTAATCACCATGGCCTGCTGCAACCCATGTAATATTTGCTGAGCACCGTGTACCCTGCAGGAAAGAACAGTGAGTCATTCCTCACTAAGTTGCCAGTAAGTTTCTTAGACCTTCTCTTTGACAGCGTGATCCCAGACTTAACCTCTCAAAATTCAGAAGAGTGAGCAAGGCTGGGCTCTGGTCCCTGCCTACCCTCCACTTGTTTGTGTGACCCTGGGTAAGTCCTCCTTTCTCTGGGCGTGAAGCCCACCCTCCTTCACTTGTCAAGTGAAGGAACTTTTCCCCCCTAGATATGCCAACTCAGTGCTCCTCTCCTAAAGTTCTTGTTCACACAGGCAAAGAAATTTACATTTTAAAAACAAAAATTCTAGGCCAACCAGATGCCAGAATTCAGGCTCCTCCCTTCTCAGCCTTTTAACAGCTCCCCAGCAGGCCAAGCCAACAGACTCTGGCATCTCCCAGGTTTTGTTTCCTGGACTTGGGCCTGGGCCCAGATCTCTGTGCCGGCTAGGCCAGGCTTTCGAGGGAAGGGTCTACCCTCAGCCAGGCCACCTGGAGGCGAGACAGGCACTACTTAGAGGTGCCACTCCTCAGAGAGCACCACCACCAGCAGGCTGAATTCGGAGGTCAGACATTTGGATCAACCAAAGCAGCTGGGATCTGGGCTGAGCGATGCAGGCTGGCAGGCTGTGAAAAGTTTACTCAAGGTTATCTGCACAAATTCCACCCTGGCCGCCAGCCAGAAGCCAGTCTGCAGGGTTCCTGGGGTGGGCTCTGGGGTGGACCCTTAGTGTGCAAAAATCTTTCCACCTCGGTGTCCTGCACCCCAGACCAGACAGCACTCGGGCAGGTTTCCCACACATATACCCCATGCTCGCATGCCAACACACCAAGCAATTTTAACAGTGCACAGATAGCTGGCCCGAACCACTCCACAAGCCCTGCAAACCCCATGATTTTCAGGGCCACAGACAGAATCGCCTTACAACCCCACGCCCATCAATAGCAGTGATACACACAACCAGGCCAACTCCTGCATCAGCCCACCCACGAACTCCAACTGACCTGCCCACCCACGATCTCCCCCAAAGGGGAAGGGCTGGACGTCATCACACCAGCCACTAGTTCCGTGGCAGCGCTCTTCAACACTACGCCCATGCACCCTCCTACACACTCCCACGACGCCACCTGCAGCCACTCCCGCAGGAACTTTCTGACAACTGCCCCAGCTCGGCTGGCGCTCCCCCGGGCCGCGCACTGGAGCTCGCATTCCCAGCAGTTCACACAAAGCGCGCAGCCTCCCCCACGGCCCAGACAGAGCAGAGCACATGGCTCCCCGGGCGGCTGGGGGTTGGCCGGCGCTCGGGACACCCGCACCCCAGGCCCCCCACCCCGCTTCAGAAAGCGCACAACGGATCCCTCGCGGGCCCGCAATCCCAGGGGAGCGAAGGCTCTGGAAGAAAGAAAACTCACGTGTCTGTCCTAGGGCAGGAAAAAGTTTGGGTCCCACCCCCTTCCCCGGCCGCTCCGCGCAGGCTGACTCTTCGGGGCGCGGGGCCGGAGGAGCGTGCGCGCTCGGCTTTGTGCTCCAAACTCGGCCCGGAGGGGGAGGGGAGAGGAGGGGGCTGGGCTCCCACCTCCGCACCGCCCCCCCAGTTCTGCGCCCAGA
>NW_022900934.1:22455609-22455839 GCF_012274545.1 Fukomys damarensis
GATCCGGGGCACAGGCGGCCCTCTCCCAGGGTGGGATCCTAGGAGCTGGGCCCCCAAGAGGGCCCCGAGCGAGCTTCCTCCGGGGGTCTGGCGAGGCCCCGCGCACAGCAGTCCGCAGTTGGAACTCACAAACAACGGAGCTCACACACCCACAGTCGCACGCGTCTGGATGACGCCCCCTCCCCCGCCGGGCCGCGGCCAAGAAACTTTCCAAGTTGTCCGCGCGCCCC
>NW_022900934.1:22456159-22470653 GCF_012274545.1 Fukomys damarensis
CCTTCCTGCGCCCACCCCCCTCAGGAATGCCACATGGCCTCGAGCGGCGAACGGTGGGACCGAGCTCGCGCAGTCCGCTTGGGGGCAGGAAGTGGCCCTCTCCTCTCCGAGGGCGTTTCCGGAGCGCCTACTGTGTGCTAGTTGCTGCGGTGGGGCGTTACGAAGACAAATAGTGCCAGACCCGACATTAGTTAGCGTGCTCCCAGCAGCCGTTCTCGGCTGGCGCTGGGAAACTGAGGAACACTTAGTCGTGAGACTTAACCTCCAGTTGATATGGGACAGCTCAGGATGCGATGGCTCTCCGGTTCTCCAGGGCCCACGGAGTCGGGAAGAAGGCCATCTCCGACACAACCCCAAGCAGGTAGCCCAGTCACGCCCTGGAGAGGCGACCAGGGGTGATAACTGGCAGCGCCTAGGGAGCGTTGATGACGCAGCCAGGCTGGCCCGCGCTTCGAGGGCATAATCCCGTGCAGTTTGCCGGTTATCGGGTAGGTGCTGATTTACGCGGAAGCCCCACGGAGGCTGTGCATTTGCTTTAGTCAGTGTCCACCAGTGTCATCTACCCAGGTGGGTCTGACAGCAGAGCCCAAGCCTTCGCCATGGTGCCTGGACCTGGACGGAAGCAGAGGGACAGTTGGGAGCTCTCAGAGGTCGTCCTGCTTGATTTCTCCTGCCTCCTCTACCCACTACGATTTTCCCAGCTCCAGGCTTTCTTTGGCCTCCCACTGCCCGCCAGCACTTCCTTCTTTCTGATCCACACTATGAAATACCTGGTGAGGGATTCCCGAGCCAGCACAGTGAAACTCAGATCTGGGAAGGCCTTTCCTTGGCCTGTTGGCTCAGATAGTTAGGGTCCTTTGCTTACAAATCAACAGCCTTGAATACAACTTTTGTTCTCTTTTTGTGTGATTGTCGGTCTGTTTGTTTTTGAGACAGGGTTTCCCTATGTAGCTCAGGCTGGCCTTCACCTCACTATGTAACCCAGGTTGGTCTTGAACTCAGCAACCCTACTGCCTCAATCTCCTAAACACTGGGATTACAGGTGTGAGCCACCACGCCCAGATCTTTTTTTAATGTTTTATTTTAAAGATGAGGTCTTGCTATGATGCCCAAGCTGGTCTTGAACTCCTGAGCCCCAGTGAGCCTTTTACCTCAGCCTGTCAAGTAGGGAGCACACCTATGTATACAGCTCAGGTCTTTTTTTTTTTTTTTTTTTTTTTTTGATTTTTTTGAGACAGGGTCTCACTATGTAGTTGAGACTGACCTGGAACTCACTATGTAGCCCAGGCTGGTCTTGAACTCACAGCAATCCTCCTGCCTCAGCCTCCCGAGTGCTGGGATTACAGGGGTGTGCCACCACGCCCAGCTAGCTCAGGTCTTTTTGATTTGTTTTTGTTTTTGAGATGGTTTAGCTCTGTAGCCCAGGCTGGCCTTCAACTCTGGATTCTCCAGCCTCAGCCTGTTGTAATCTTGTGCTGGATTTGCAGGTGTGTTCTGTGAACTCCAAAAAAAAAAATTTTAGCTTTTGGTTTTAATTGCCCTTTAGCAGTTGAGAATTCTGGGAACAGAAGCCAACCCCCTCCCCCAGCGAGCCCTAACCAATCAGGGTGCTGATTAAATGATTTAAGGTTCACCTGGTCTCCATAAACGCCAGCCTTCTTTGTAAAGTGAGCATACTGCTTGCTGTCTGTCCAAAGTGTCAGTGATACTACCAGATTCTCTCTATTGCACAAGTGGGGAGACTGAGCCCTAGGGCAGCAGCCAGAATTTCTTGGCAAGTCGTGCTCCATCCACAGCTGTCTGACAGAACAAGGGAGGCCTGGGCAGTACTAGGTAAGAAGGAGAAAACCAACTGGGCCCTGGCTACTGGGACGCTGCATGCATGGGGCGGAATCACCCAGTGAGCGTGAAGTCATGACCGTCCCTGGGTGTTGTGGGAACCAGTACTAGGCATTGTGCTGTGGTGCAGAGAGCCAGACTCTGCCATTTTGGGGGCTCCACTGGTGACCTGCTTATTAGAGCCCACAGATCCTACCAGTGGCAGTTCCCTGGGCCAGTCCTCCCTAAGTTTGCTTAGCTGGGGAAATGGAAATGAGTGACTATAAATCTTGGAGTGCTTCCCTAACCTTCAGTAGGGGGTGTGAGGTGGGAGGTGAAGCAAGCTTGTCATGTGTCTGGATTTCACATTGTGAATAAATTACCCCTAAATTTACTCAGAAGGGCCGGGGATTTAGCTCAGTGGTTCCACCACCTGCCTCGAAAGCACAAGGTCCTGGGGTTGGATCCCTGGTACCAGTACAAAAAAAACAAAAAACAACAAAAAAACTGTGACCTAAATTTTCTCAGAATTTGAGAATGCCATGTTTCTCAGCTAGTATCAGAATTTAAAGTGTGTGTGTGTGTGTGTGTGTGTGTGTGTGTAATATAGGTACCTGGGATCGAACGCAGGTCCTTGTGCTTGCAAGGCAGGTGCTGGAACCACTGAGCTAAATCCCCGGCCCTGTGTACATATTTTTTAGTTGAGTCAGTAATTCTACCTTTAGGGCTATACTTTGAGAAATAGTTGTACAGCAAAGAAAAATACTTGTGTGAGATTATTCTTTACCACCTTGTTCATATCCTGGAAAATTGCCAATGACTACTGCTCACTGTGAGCTGACTGGTTACAGCAACTCCGGTGCCTCCACGCAGGAGGCTGTTGGAATGGGATAAATCTGTGCCCACTAACACCCGGGGTGGGAGTTGGCCCAGGGATATGTGCTGAGAGCTTCTTGTGTTTGGCTAGCAGGGGCTTTGGGCATACTTGATGAGAACTTTCATGGACTTTTTGCAAGTGGTACATTGTTTTTGTTTTTGATGGGGTCAAGGCTGGCTTTGAATTCCTGAGCTCAAGTGATCCTCTTGCCCTCAGTCTGCAAGCAGCAAGGACTATAGGTATGAGCCACCATGCCCAGGGGTTGGTTATTTTATTGTGCTCCTTTTTCTCATCCAGTGTTTTGGTGAAGTAGGGTGTTATGGTATGTTGCGCAGACTACTCAAGGGCTCAAGTGATTTCTGTTTTGGCCTCCTGAGTAGCCAGGACTATAGGCCACTACTCTAGGCTTTCATTCAATTTTGTTTGTTTGTTTATTTTTTTGAGACAAGGTCTCACTATGTAGTTGAGACTGACCTGGAACTCACTGTGTAGACCAGGCTGGTCTCGAACTCACAGCGATCCTTCTTGCTGTAGCCTCCCGAGTGCTGGGATTATAGGCGTGCGCCACCACGCCTGGCTGTTCGGTTGTTTTTTGAGACAGGGTCTTGCTATGTAGTTCAGGCTGTCCTTGAACTCAGTGTGTAGTCCAAGCTGGCCTCAAACTCATGGCAATCCCGCTGTTTCAGCCTCCTCAGTGCTGGGATTCCAGGTGTGCACCACCTCAACTAACTTCTCATTCAATTTGACGTGCTTCCTTTCTAAACTTAAACAAAAACTATTGTAGTGGGCTGGGGCTGTGGCTCAGGGATGGAGTGCTTGTCTAGCATGCATGAGGCACTTGGTTTGATCCCTAACACCACCCTTGAACAAATAGCAAGAAACCATTCTCCTCTTTTCCCCACGTATATACACATTTCTGTGTCCCTGAGAGAAGAGTCCTGCCTGATAATCAATCTGGTGTTCTGCCCTCTGGGGAACATCTGGGTTGAACTGGGGAGATGGAGGTGGTGTCCAAGCTAGGCCTCAATACCTAGATCATCTGATATGGGGCTTTGTGCCACTTTTACAGTTTCTAGAATTCTTGGTGCACATAGGTGTAAATAAATGTGATGTGAATTTATTTTTTGTTTGTTTGAGACAGGATCTCACTAGTTCAGCCTGGCCTTGCACTTACTTTGTAGCCCAGGCTGTACTCGAATTCACAGCCATCCTCCTGCCTCAGCCTCTTGAACACTAGGATTGCAGATGTATGCCACCACACCACTGAATCCACTTTCATTAAAAACAAAACAAAGCAGCTAGCTGACCCCCTTTTTATCGAAGTGGAGAAAGGGACCGGTATTGACTGATTGCCAAATGAGTCAAGTCTAGGCCTTGCCATAAAGGATATGGGTAAGAAATAAAGGATATGGTAGAAGGGTGGAGGGTAGAGAGGGGTGTGTCTAGCAAAGACTAGGGCAAGAGTGATACATGAAACCCCAGGATGTCCTGGGCAAGTTCCTGGGACAGTGGCTGCGGAGAAGCTTTGAAGAGACTGGAGCGGCGCAGTTGGGTGATGTAGCATCAGTTAACGGAAGTGGAGCTTCTGGAGACATGCTGGGGGGACAGGGATTTGTGGCTTTCCTGTGGGACTCTGCACTCTCATCTGTGTGGATTTTCACTTAGCAACATCATCCCCAAAACTCTGCTAACTTCTTGGTCAGCCATAATTGGCTTGGCTTTCTCCTAGTAGTTGGGCATTTACCCCTTCAACTAATCAACTTTTCTCTCCCCCCTCCTGTCTCCCTACTCCCTTCCTTTTTCTGTTTTTGAGCTGGGGATTGGACACAGGCTCTTGTGCATGCTAGGCAAGTTCTCCCTCACCGAACTATCCCCCAATTGCATTTATTTGTTTGTTTACTTTGGTAGTGGGGATCGAACTCCAGTCCTTGTGCTTGTGAGGCAGGTGGTGCCACCACAGAGCTAAATCGCTGGCCCTATTTTTGAGTGTCTACCTTGTCAAATTGGTCTTGAAGCTGGAGACCCACTGCCTGGGCCATCCATGTCATGATGCCTTGTGGTGGAAAGGGCGTGGATCTCAGGATTTGGATGAGTAGCCAGGTGATTAAAGCAGATCTGCTAAATGTTTTGAACCTGCCTTCTCACCTGTGAAAAATTAGGCTTTGGGTGAGAGAGAAAAGAAAAACCAGCCACTTAACCCCTTTATGGATAATGTTAAGGGCCTCTGGCATCACAGGTACAAGTCGAGTCTCATGCTATTGCAGGTCTGCCTCTGATAGTCGTGTGGCATTGAACTGGACTTATGGCTTTTCTTCATCTGAGAAAAATGTTTGGACATGATAAGCCTAGAAGGCCTCTTCTTTGACATTCTGCCATCTAAGGCTTAAGTGGTTTTGAAAGATTTTATGTATACTAAATGTTAATATACACAGTGCAGTTCACATATAAGTGTGTGTGTGTGTGCGTGTGTGTGTATGTGTGTGTGTGTATGTGCCTTTTTATTCACAGTTTAGGCAACTCTGGGGTTTGTTTCTTTTTTGTATTACTGGGGATTGAATCCTGGGCCTTTACACTAAGCTACATCCCCAGCCTTTTTTATTTATTTCGAGATAGGGTCTTGCTAAATTGCTAAGTTACCCAGGCTGTGCTTGAAATTTTTTTTGTTGTTTTTGTTTTATTTTGTTTTTTTTGAGACAGGGTCTCACTATGTAGTTGAGACTGACCTGGAATTCACTGTGTAGCCCAGGCTGGTCTCGAACTCACAGTGATCCTCCTGCCTCAGCTCCTCAGGCTGTGTTTGAATGTTTTTTTGTGGTTTTTGTTTTATTTCGTTTTTTTTGAGACAGGGTCTCACTATGTAGTTGAGACTGACCTGGAATTCACTGTGTAGCCCAGGCTGGTCTCGAACTCACAGTGATCCTCCTGCCTCAGCTTCCCGAGTGCTGGGATTACAGGCATATGCCACCATGCCCAGCTGTTTTGGGTTTTTGAGACAGGGTCTCATTTTGTCGTTCAGGCTGGCCCTGAACTCATGGCAGTCCTCCTGCCTCTGCCTTCAGAGTGTGGGAATTACAGGCCTGAGTTTGGGCTGGAATTTTAGATCTCCTGCCTCAACCCAGAGTGCTGGGTATTACAGGCATTTGTCACCACACTGGAATTACCTTTTTTTTACTTCGTCTTTGTTGGTTTAGTGAGAGGTATTACTAAAAGCTGTATGTATTTGGCATGGCTTTTAAAATTTTGATTAGTTAATGTTTGTAGTACATAATGATTGTATTCATTGGTGGGGAGATGATGCCTGTGCATAACACATCTTAATTCTTTTTACTTCCTCATCCCCCATTTCTTGATCCCCTTCCCATTTGCAAAAGGTCTGTCTCCCTATTTCCCATCATCTGGCTTTTATTTTGCTCTTTAAATTATTTAAATTTTGGGTTTCTCACATAAGAAAAACCATGTGATATTTACGGTTTATTTCAGTTAACATTATTGTTATAAGGTGCATCCATTTTCCTACAAATAATTTAAATTCATCCTCGTTGGCAAAGTAGTACTCCATTGTGTATAAATACGTTTTACTTATCCAGTCATCTGTTGATGGACATATAGGCTGCTTCCAAGATTTCGCTATTACGAGTTGTGCTGCTATAAACTTGGGTGTGCATGTATCACTGTAATACGATGTCTTTAAATTTTGGGGGAAGATACCTAAGAGGGGAATACATGGAACAAATGGAATTCCTATTTCTAGTTTTTTGAGGAATCTCCAAACTGATTTCCATAATGTTTGTTGTAGTTTAAAGTCCCTCCAGCAATGTAGAAGCCCCAAAATGTCATAACTTCATTTGTTATTACAGTATTTGTTTCATGAAGATAGCCATTCTTTCTGGAGTAGGTTGGAATCTCATTTTAATTTGCATTTCTCTAATGATTAGAGATTTTGAAATTTTTTTCATGTATTTATTGTCCATTTTTACTTCTGAGAAATAGCCATTCATTTCATTTGCCCATTTTTTGACTGAGTCTTTTACTTTGAGTGGTAGAGCCTAATGTTTTGAGTTCTTTATAGTATTCTAGATATTCATCCCCTGTTTGAGGAGTAGCTGGCAAAGATATTTTCCTGTTCTGAAGGATGTCTCTTCATTCTAGTGGCTTTCTTGTTGTACAGAAACTTTTTCACTTGCTATGATCCCAGTTGTTGATTGTTGGGGCTCTTGTGCAACTAGGTTTCTGTTCAGAAAGTCCTTGCTTATGCCTATGTCTTCAAAAGTTTTACCTTTTCTATCTTCTAGCAGATAGTTTTAAAATTTAGATCTTTGAGCCATTTTTATTTTAGCCTAGTACATGGTAAGAGATATGGGTCCAACTTCAGTCTTCTGCATGTGGATATGCAGTTTAAAGAAGCTCTCTTTCCCCCAGCAGTTTTTTGCCCCTCTGTCAAAGATCAGATAGATGAATGTATCTGGAGTTGTTTCTGCATCTGCTCTTCTGTTCCATTGATCCACACATGTGTTTTTGTGCCAATACCACACTGTTTTGATCACTCTAGCTTTGTAATATAACTTGAAATCTAGAATTATGATGATTCCTGCTTTACTTTTATTGCCTAGGATTGCTTTTGTTATTCCAGGTCTCCTCTGGTTGCACATGAATTTTGGGATTCTGTGATTCTGTGAGGAATACTGTTGGATTTGTGTGTGTGTGTGTGTGTGTGTGCGCGCGCGCGCGCGCATGTCTGGGATTGAACTCAGGACCTTGGGCTTGCAAGGCAGGTGGCGTTACCACTGAGCTAATTCCTGGCACTGCTGTTGGTATATTTTGACTGGGATTGCACTAAATTTATATATCAGTGTTGGAAGTAGGGGCATTTTGACAATATTGGTTCCGCCTATCCAGGCACAGGGGATATCTTTCTGTTTTCTGATGTCCTCTGATCTCTTGATTTTCAGAGCAGTATAGTTGTCGCAGAGGTCTTTCACTTTGTGGGTTAATTCTGAAGTATTTAATTTTTCTTGAAGCCATTTTGAATGGTATGTTTTCCTGATTTCTTTCTCAGTGGGTTCATTATTGGTGGTACAGGAGCATTATTGGTTTTTGTATGTTGGTTTTATTTAGCCTTGTTCTACTTGGTTTGATGACAGGATTTTCTTTCTGCACATACTTTGCATCAAAGGCATATCTCACATGGGCTTGTGCTGGAGCATGGTAACTGGAATGCTGCCAGGGTGTGGTGTGACCTGTAGGTAAGGGCGCCAAGTCCTTCCTCTTGATGTCTTCTGTCTTCTCGACATAGATGGAGTACAGTAGTGGATATTGTGCACTTAACGTAAGGATAAAATTATCCTTTCTGAGCTACGTGTGGTGGTGTGCACCTGTGATTCCAGCACTCATGATGCTGAGGCAGAAGGATTGCTCTGAGTTTGAGGCCAGCCTGAACCACATAGTAAGACCCTGTGTCAAAAAGAAAATAATCCCCAAATGAGAGTTCGCTCTTTGGGGTGAGAAAGCCTTAACACCTATATTTTCTTTATTGTTAAAATTTTTTTTTTCTGGTGTTGAGAATAGCATTTGCTTTACTACTGTTTTAGTTACTTTTCTTGTTGCTGAGACAAAATACCCAACACCCAGTAGTTAAAGAAGGAGAGGTTTATTTTGGCTTACAGTTTGTAGAGGTTTTACATAGTTGGCTGGCTTCAAGTCAGGGCAGCATAGCAGAGGGGCATCACAGAGAAGAAACAGTTCATGGCAGGCAGAAGACAGCTAGCAGCAAGCAACCTGCCTTCCCTGTCTTCCTTTCAGTCTGGGTTATAAGGTTATTGATTATTGTCACCCATGCCCAGGGTTGTGCTTCTATTATCCACATCCAGAATTATGCTAATCCAACCAGAGCGCTAATTTAGCACCCTACACCTTCATCCTAGAATCACACACTGTAGATCCAGCCAACTCCAAAAAGCCCCACCTATGAGTGCATGCGGCATTGAGGGGACATCTAGTCACAAGCCATAGCAACCACTAAGCTACATCCCAACCTTTTATTTTGGTTTTCTTTTTCTTTCTTTTTTCCTGTCTTTGTTTTTTTTTCTTTTTGTGACAGAGTATCTTTGTGACTTTATAGTTCGGGTTGGCCCTGAACTTGCAGTTATCCTGTCTTAGCCTCTTGAGTCCTCTTGAGTGAGTTCCATGTACAGTAATCTGGTGATTTTGTTTCTCAGTGGCTTAATATTTAACATTTAAGCCTTTACTGCAGCTGTAATTTATTTTGAGTTACAGTGTGAGGTAAGAATCCTGATAGTTTGGTTTTTCTGAACTGTACACCATTTCTTATCTTCTTCATGGCTTTTCCTAGACATCACATTCTCACACTGTTTTTCATGGTATACCCATGCAGAGTATCGTTATCTTTTGTTTTGCTTTTTCTTTTCTTTTTGTCTTTCCTCTTTTCTTTTGGTTTTTGAGATAGGGTTTCTCTATGTAGTTGAAGTTTGTGTGAAAGTCACTATGTAGCCCAGGCTGGCCTGAAACTTGCAGCGATCCTCCTGTCCCAGCCTTCTGATTGCTAGGATTTCAGCTGTGTGCCACCACTCCTGACCCTCAGGGAAAGTACTATATCTTCATCCTACTGCTTTAGAAGATGAACAGACTTTGTCAAGGGAAGGAGTCCTTTGAATTTCTGGAGTGGGGACAGATTCTCTCCTATGAAGCTAACAAAGTTTGTACTTCAAAGACCCTGCTGGCCCATGGCTAATCCCAGGTGCACTTCCCAACCCCCATATATTTTTTTTGGTACCCAGGATCTAACTCAGGACCTTGTGCTTGTGAGGCAAGTGACAGCACCGTTGAGCTAAATCACCAGCCCAGGGCATATATATATATCTCCCATATGTGTGTGTGTGTGTGTATATGTGTACCAGGTCTTGAACTCAGGACCTTACACTTGCAAGGCAGGCAGCGGAACCACTGAGCTAAATCCCTGGCCCAGGCTTATGTATGTATGTATGTACACATATATATATTTACTTATTTATTATTTTAAAAAAATTTTTTTTGTTGTTGTTTTTTGAGACAGGGTCTCACTATGTAGTTGAGACTGAACTGGAACTCACTATGTAGTCCAGGTTGGTCTTGAACTCACAGCGATCCTCCTGCCGCAGCCTCCCAAGTGCTGGGATTACAGGCGTGTGCCACCACACCCGGCAGGTTCATATATTTTTATACAGTTTAAGAAGTTAGGAAATTTTAAGATTAGCATGGTGGTGGACCCCTGTAATCCCAGCAGGCAGGAGGCTGAGGCAAGAGGATTGCTGTGAATTCTAGGACAGCCAGGGCTACATAGAGTTCAAAGTCGGCCTGAACTACATAAGGAGAAACTGTCTCAAAACAAAACATGACACAAACAAACCAAAACACCACCACACACACACACACACACACACACACACACACACACACACAAAAGGCAGAGATATTTTTTTAGGTATAATCAGGTAAGGCCACTCTCTTACTCCAGTATGATTTTCCTCCTCACTGTGGCCTTTGTCAGGTGGACTTGTATTGGCCCTGGGCATTTTGTGCAGCTGGCCAAAGCTTGAATTAGTAATATACTTAGTTTGGGATTCTTTATGTAGTTTGCAGTTACTTCCATAGGTAATTGAAATGTGGGGCCTGTGCTGGTACATAAGAGGTTATTGTGGCTCAGCAGAGGGGGACACATGATATTAGGGATACTTTGAGTGCACACCAGAAATGTGTCAGTAAAGAGAACCAGGCTTGATAGAACGAGTTTAGAAGCTGATTTATGGAAAGCCTAGTCCAGTAGAAGACTCACGTTTTTTTGTTTTTTGAGACAGTGCTTCAAGCTGGCCTCAGATTTACTGTGTAGCCCAGGCTGGCCTGGAACTCAACATCCTCCTGCCTCAGCTTCCCAAGTATTGGGATTATAGCTGTGCATCATGATGCCTGTTTAGAGGATTGAATCAATCATGCGATACTTGCTGAAGGGGAAGTTTTCTTGGATCACTCCCCCTTCCCCTTACTGGGGATTGAACTCGGGGAAGTTTTCTTTTTTTAGGTATGTATTTGATAATATAGTGCATACAATTATAAATGAATTGTTTTTTTGTTTTTTGATTTTTGGACAGGGTCTCACTATGTAGTTGAGACTGACCTGGAACTCACTATGTAGCCCAGGCTGGTCTCGAACTCACAGCGATCCTCCTGCCTCAGCCTCCCAAGTGCTGGGATTATAGGCATATACCACCAAGCCTAGCTATAAATGAATTGTTTTTATTAAGGATGAATTATCTTTGTTTTTTTCTTTATCTTTCTCTGTTTTTTCAATATAAGATATTACAATCCCATTGCCACATGAAGGAAAATAAAAAGGAATGCCCAGCTGGGCACAGTGGTGTGCATGTAGCCCCTGCTCATCTGGAGACTGAGACAAGAAGATGGTAGGAACCCTGGGCAACATAATGAGGCTCCATTTCCTTTTTTTTTTTTTTTTTTTTTTTTTTTTTTGAGGCAGAGTCTTGCATCACCAAAAGACCTCATTTCTTAAACACATACACACACACACACACACACACACACACACACACACACACACACAAATATGGGCATGGTGCACACTTGTAATCCCAGCACTTGGGAGGCTGAGGCAGGAAGATCACTGAGGATTTGAGGCCAGCCTGCACTACAAAGGGAAATTCTGTGCCAAAAGACCAAGAAAAAAAAGGAGAAACAAAACAAAGGAGAGCCGAGTGTGTAGTTCAGTGGTAGAGCACTTGCCCAGCATCTCAGTCGAGTCCTTGTGTTCTATCCCCAGCACTGCGGGAACTGCGGGTGCTCAGGATGAAGTCTGTTGGCAAAAGAAAAGTAGGAAAAAAGATTTAGAGAGGTGTTCCATGCAGTTAATAACAATACTATTTTATTTTTCTGGATTTGTGATTTGGTGTTTGTCAGCTTTTAAAATTTACAATGTCTTTTCTGTTTGAATAATCACATTTGTACCTGATTTTGTATATTTAACTTTATGT
The DNA here is from genome assembly GCF_012274545.1 of Fukomys damarensis. NCBI lineage: Eukaryota > Metazoa > Chordata > Mammalia > Rodentia > Bathyergidae > Fukomys > Fukomys damarensis. Next base: position 22,467,893 of record NW_022900934.1, read on the forward strand.
TCTTTTCTTTCTTTTCTTTCTTTTTTTTTTTTTTTTTTTTTTTTTTTTTTTTTTTTTTTTTTGGTACTGAGGATCGAACTCCGGTCCTTGTGCTTGCAAGGCAGGCAGTGGCACCACTGAGCTAAATCCCCTGCCCCATTTACATTCTTTTTCTGAATGAGAGTTCTGAAGTAATGTTTCAGTCCTACAAAACCTGAGTTTGCCTTCCACCTTCACTGGCAGAGATCAAGCCTTACCCCTTCAGAGAAGATTGGGTTATAACTTAACTCCTCTGGCCCTTTGGACAATTAAATTTCTTGCCTTTTACCCTGATTTTGATTAAAATAAGACTTAAAAAGGCCAAAGCGTTTGTAGTTTGAGGTGTGACAGCAAAACTAGCACCCGTTTCATTTTTTTCATCACAAATTCATAGATAGAAGTTTCTTTGTTTTTTTGTTTTGTTTTCAGTATTATAGGGATCCAACTCAGGACCTTGCACTTGCCCGGCAGTCACAGTGCTGCTGAGCTACTTCCTCGGCCCTGTGGATAGAAGTTTCATAATTAGATGTTACAGCATATGATGGCTTTCCTTTTCTTGTTTTAATTTTGCTTTGTTTTGAGACAGATCTCACTGTGTAATTCAGGCTGGCCTTGAACCTCACTGTGAAACCCAAGCTGGGCTTGATAGCAGTTCTCTTGCCTCAGCATCATGAGTGCTGGGATTATAGGCCACCACACCTGGCTTTTTCTTTTTTTTAAATGAGGTGTTTTCAGCTTTGCATTCAAAGGAAGTGCTTTATGTCTTCTAGGCAAATCTGAATTATCTACATCTCCTGTGCTTTGGGGCCATTAGTTGTACGTGTTACTTGAACACAAAGACTGTACTACCACCACAATCATTCTGATAACCAGATTGGGTACCAGCTGGTGGGTGGTGTAGACAGTGTGGATAGATGGGACAAGGGCACAGTTCACATTCCCGGCTGGACCAAGCAGGACAGTGTGAGATTTCATCACAGCTACTCAGGACAGCAAACAACTTAAAGGTTACGATTTGAGCTTTCCTGGAATTTTCCATTTAGTATTTTCTGACCATGCCTGGTTGTGGGTAATTGAAACCACGAATGAGACAGGACTACTATACCCTCTGCAGTGTATGCAAGAAAATTGGTTTGGGCTGTATGTGGTGGTTTGTTTGTTTGTTTGTTTGTTTATTTATTTAATTTTTGGTACTGGGGGCATGGATCAAACTCGAGACCTTGTGTTAGGTGAACATGATAACCACTACACTACGGAAACCACCTTCAGACCTTGTGCTTGCCAGGCAGGTGGTGGCACCACTGAGCTAAATCCCTGGCCTGTGGGTATGGTGGTTTATGCCTATGATTCCAGCACTTGGGAAGCTGAGGCAGGAGGATCTCTATTAGTTTGAAGCCAGCCTGGGCTACACAGCAAGATCCTGTCTTGCTTTGTTGTTGTAAAATGTGTGTCACAGAGCAGTTTCTTTCAGCCAGGTATGGTGATGTATGCCTGTAATCCCAGCACTCAGGAGGCTGAGCCAGGAGGATCTCCAGTTGCTTGATGTCAGCCTGGGCTACATAATGAATTTAAGGCCAGCCTGAACTACCTAGCAAGACCCTGTCTCAAAAAACCAAAACAACAACAACAAAATTTTAGTCTTTTTGAGGGAGCAACAGAGGTCTCATAATGTTGCCCAGACTAGCCTTGATCTTGTGATCTTTCCCCCTAGGGCTCCCACATAGTTGATATATTACTTACAGGTGTGCGCCACCGCTGCATCTGGCTTAAAATTTACCATTTGAAACACTTTCTTTTGTACCGGGGATTGAACACAGGTCCTTGTGCTTGCAAGACAGGTGGCGGAACCACTGAGCTAAATCCCGGGTTTGAACCATTTTTAAATGCATCCGTACATTTCCGTTGTTGTGTAACCATCCCCAACATCCATCTCCAGGACTTGCTCATTTTCTCACACTGAAACTCTGTACCCCTTAAACAGTAATGTGCCATCTCGCCCCATCTGTTGGTAACCTCTTTTCTTCTTTCTCTTTTTGAGGTGAGGGATTGAGAGCAGTTCAGGCTGGCCTTGGAGTCCCTTGCAGCCCAGGCTTTTATGTTCTATGTCAGTGAATCTGACTACTCTAGGAGCTCGTGTAAGTAAAATCGTGCAGTGAGTGAGTGGCTTCATCCATGTGGTGACGTGTGTCGGCATGTCACTCCATCGTGCGTGTGTGACACACTGCGCTTATCCATTCCCCCTCACCCTCAGGCTGCTTTCTCATCTTTTGGCTCTTGTGAGTGATGCTGTGGTGAAGTGTGTGCAGCCAGCTGATGGAGCCCTTGCTTTAGGTTCTTTTGGGCGTGTGGAGTTTCTTCGGATTTTGAAGGCATTGCTCTGCTGTCTTTCAGATGTCAGTACTGCATTCGGGAAGTCCTGGGTCATCTGGTGACCAGTACTCTGTATGAGGTGTGATTGAAAAAATACAGTACATGTTGAACTTTGAAAAACTTATTGCTCCACCTGCCTCGCAAGTGCAAGGGCCTGAGTCTGATCACACGTATCAAAAAAAAAAAAAAACCCACAAAATTTAACTACAAAAACAAAAAACTTATTGCAGGCCAGGTGTGGTGGCACACACCTAAAATCTCAGCAGTTGGGAGGCTGAGGCAGGAGGACTGCCCCAAGTTCACAGCCAGCCAGTAACTTACATAGTGACTGGAGGGCCAGTTTGGATTACATAGTGAGATCCTGTCTCGATAA
>NW_022900934.1:22470817-22505813 GCF_012274545.1 Fukomys damarensis
AAAAAAAAAAAAAAAAAAAACCCCCAATACACAAAAAACAACTTATTACCGTAAAAGACACATTGCTATTAATCCCCTTCAAAAAAAACCTGCCCCTTAAACTGGGTGTGGTGGTGCATACCTGTAATCCTAGCACTCAGGAGGCAGAGACAGGAGGAGGACCACCATGAGTTCAAGACCACCTTGGGTTACAGAGGGAGACCCTGACTCAGAAAAACCTAACCAAACAAACAAAAAGCTGCCTTTTGCTTTGAATACACTTGTCCCAGTTCTTGTCACTTTCTGAAGCAGTTCTGGAGTCCTCACCAGAGTCTAGCTGTACTGTCCGTGGTTGCCTTGATGCCCTGAAGAGATTCAAAATACTGACCTTCCGTGGTCATTTTGACTTTGGGGAGGAGCTGGACATCACATGGTGGCAGATCCAGTAGATAAGGACACACTGTAGTGTTTGTACTGCATTTAGTGTCATATAATCTCTCTGTTGTTGTCCTCTCCTGTGCTTGGAATCCCCTTTCCTGGGCCTCCTATTAGCTTTGTTTTAAAGTACATGTGTGCTGCCATGGAGCCAGAGGTAGGTTGCTTTTTTGTGTGTATCGGGCTCCAAGCTAGGGCCCCTGTGTGTGCCAGGCAAGCCCTCGACCGCTGAGCTAACCCAACCTCTACCTCCTCTTCTTTTGAGACAGGGCTCAGTTGCCCAGGGTGGCCCTGAACTCCTGGGCACAAGTGTGACCTTCCTGCCTCAGCCACTGAGTCTCTGGGGCTATAGGCACTCACTGCTGTGCAGGACTCTGGGTCTCACCCTTTTAAATTTTTAAAAAATTAGGGAGAAGGCCTAGGAAAGCCTTCTCCTTTTTTCTTGGTTAGTCTAGGTAAGAATTTGTCAAGATTTAAAAAAACTTTTTTCCCCAGCAATAGTGACAGATGCTTGTGATTGTAGCTCTTGGGAGGCTGAGGCAGGAAGATTGCCTTGAGTTCAGGGCCAGCCTGGGCTGTATGAGTTGGAAGGCCATTCTGAACTACGTAGGAGACCCTGTCTCAAAACAAATAGGGCTAGGAATGTAGCTCAGTGGTGCCTGGCAAATGTAAGGTTCTGAGTTTACTTCTTGGTACTGGAAAAAAAAAAAGACTAGTTATTCAAAACAATAAATAAAATACAAATAATAAAATGCTCCCCTATGACAGCCTGCATGACTTATTCGTCCGTGGGTGTACTCCAGCCCTCAGGCTGCCTGCTGGTGCACCTTCTGGAGGTCTTCGTGCTACACACGGCCCTCATTGCATCCTTCAGCAACGCAGCTGCTGGGTCTCCTCGGGGCACATGCACTGTGGACACTGATTTTTTTTGTTTACTGTCCACCTGGCCAGCCAGACTGTGGCAGGGACCTTGCTTTTTATGTAGCCAGCTCACTGGTATGTAAAACTGCTCGCCAAGCTGGGAATGGCAGGCAGGCTGTTATCCCAGAACTCGGGAGGATGAGGCAGGAGGAAGGACTACATAGAAAGGTCCTGTCTCCAACTTTTTCAAAGAACCAACCTTTGGGGCTGGGGATTTGGCTCAGTGGTTCCACTGCCTGCCTTACAAGCGCAAGGGCCCAAGTTCAATCCCCGGTACCCCCCAAAAAAACCCCCCAACTTTTGATTTTATTAATTTTCTATTTTTCTATTCTTTATTTTGTTTTCTTTATTACTCTGTTCCTTTTTTCCAGAGCCTTATGATAGAAGATGATGATATTGATTTGAATCTTTTTTGTTTTTGCTACTAGCAATTGAGCCTAGGGCCCAGGGCTTCCTGTGTGCTAAGCAAGTGGTTACCCCTGAGCTACGCGCCCAGCTCTTTCTTGGTATTATCATTTATAGCATCATTCTAGGTGGCCAGTAAAGAAATCTATACTTGTTTATCCATATGCTCTGTTCTTCAGAATTAATCCATACTAGTTATGCAGAATAGTGATTTTGCTTTCACTTATTTGTACATCTATGTAACGTACTTTGTTTTATTTTTTTGTTTTTTGTTTTGGTACTGGGGATCGAACTCTGGGCCTTGTGCTTGCAAGGCAGGTGGCAGAACCACTGGGCTAAATCCCCAGCCCCTTTTTGTTTGTTTGTTTGTTGTATGTAATGTCCTTTGATAACCCTTCCTTATTTTCTGATAGGCTTTGTGTTTTTCTTTTGTTTTTCCAGTACTGGGGATTGAATTCAGGACCTTAAGCTTGCCAGGCAGGTACAGCGCCACTGAGCTATATCCCCAGCCCTATTTTATTTTGTTTGTTTGTTTGTTTGTTTATTGAGAAAAGGTCTTACTGTGCTGTTGAGGCTGGGCTTGAACTTACTGTGTAGCCTGGGCTGGCCTCAAACTCATGGTGATCTTCCTGCCTCAGCCTCCCAGGTAGTGCTGGGGTTACAGACATGTGCCTCTACTCTAGCTCTTCCTAGGCCTTTGTAGCTGTGAAATTCCCTTCCAGTATTGCATCCCATTTTTCTTGTGATTTATTTGACTCAATCATTGGTTATTTAGGAGTATGTTACTTAATTGCCACATGTTTTTGAGATTTCCAGATTTTTTTATTATTCCATTGTACTCAGAATATACTTTATGTGACCTCAGCTCATTTAAATGTGTTGAGGTTCATTTTATGACCTAGCATATTCTCTGGAGAATATTTCCATGTGCTCTTGAGAAAAATGTGTTTTCTGTGGTTGCCAGGTGCAGGGTTCTATTAATGTCATTAGAGTTGGATGATGTATAGTGTTGTTCAGCTCAATTCTTCTGTTTATCTTTTCCTTTTTTCCCCCCAATCTGGGGATTAAAGCCAGGATCTTTACATTGAGCTACATCTTTAGTCTTTTTTTGTGTGTGGTACTGGGGATCAAACTCAGGACCTTGTGCTTTTGAGGCAGGCACGGTGCTACTGAGCTAAATCCCCAGCCCCAGTCTTTTTTTTTTTTTTTTTTTTTTTTGAGACAGGGTCTCCCTAAGTTGTCTAGGAGGTCTTATCCTTGCAGTCCTCCTGTCTCTGCCTCCCAAGGTTCTAGGTCTGCAGACATGGCTAATGCTTCTGTTTTCTTGTTGTTCTTCTGCCTGGTTGTTCTGTTACTGAAATTGGGGGTGGGGGTGGGGATTTAGCTCAGTGGTATTTTCTGCCTCAGAAGTGCAGGGTCCTGAGTTCAATCCCTGGTACCAAAAAAGCATACATAAAACAAAAAAAGTGGGAGACTGATGTACATGATTATTCTTGTTGAGTTGTCTATTTCTCCCTTCATTTCTGCCGGTCTTTGTCTCTCATACTTTGGTGTTTGTTAGGTGCATATATATTTTATTTTTGGTACTGGGGATTGAACTCGGTCCTTGCTTTTGCGAGGCAGGCGGTGGAACCACTGAGCTAAATCCCCAGCCCTGGTGCATATAGTTTTTAAACTTCTTCCTGATGGATTGACTTTTACCATTATAAAAATTCCCTCTTCAGGACAAAATAGCGGTTCAAACCCTGAGTGCCCATGTCCCTATACCACCCCAACTGTACTGCCTTTGCGGATGCGTCCTCAAACCTTTCTGCAGTTCTGAAACCGAGTCTATCTGGACTCACGCAGGTGTGCAGGGTCAGCCGGGGCCAGTCTGCTCCTGCAGCCCCAAGTCTTTGCCAGGGTGCCTGTGAATTCCGAGGCCTCTCTGGGGCCTGCTTGTCTGCAGCGTACCCCCATCCCTTCCAGTCTCCCTGTCCTCACCTGACACAAATGGGCTAGCCACTTTGTGCAGGAGGGCGAGGACAAGGCACGCTCTACAGCAAGCAGAGGCCTGCACTGCCCACCTTCTCCATCCTTGGCATCCATTGGTACCCCAGCTGCTGGATGGGTCCCTGATTCTCTCCCCTGTCCAGCCCTCCTTTCTCTTCCAGACCCCTTCCTCTGAAGCAGAGAACAACTCCTCCTCTACCTATGCAGAGCCATTCAATGGCTGTTTTCTTTGTCTGTTTCTTTGGCCCCTACAGGGTCAGTCTGTGAATTGTCTACCTCGGTGAAGCCCTGAGTAACTTCAGAGAAGTGTGGGGGCCTGCAGTACGCTAAGAGGGCTGTCCTGTGGCTACCCCTATGGGGTATCCTTACCTAACTCTCTGCCGTGGTTAAGTGAGACACTGGCAGTTCCTGGACATCTGGCCTATTTGGGAGTAGAATATTTGGAGTCAAGACTTTCCAGAACATACTCAGAGACCAGGGAGGGCCTCCGCCAGCTGGTGGCTCTGCCCTAAGATGGCCTGGTAGGCCCTGGTGAAGCAGATGTATGTAGAGCTTGTGCCGTTCCTTTCCTTTCCCTGAGTCCAATTTCCCATTTGGGAGATAGGAATAGCAACACTGTCTTCTCTCACAGCCATCCTGAGAGATAAATGCCCGAATGGGGTGGGAGTATAGTTCAATAGCAGAGGGTTGCCTCTCGTGTGAGAGACCTAGGATCTGATCCCAGCACTGCAAAAAATAAAAATAAAATAAAATAAATTAAGGAAAGGAAAACAAAGCAAAGCTTTGCTGGGCTTCATGGTATACGTTTGTAATCCCAGCAGTCTGGGAGGCTGCGGTAGAAGGATAAGTCCAAGACCAGCCTAGGCAACTAAATGGCTTAGCAAGACCCCGTCTCAAAATAAAAATATAAGAAATGGACTGGGGATAAAGCTCAGTGTGAAGGTCCTGGGTTCAATCCCCAGTACTGAGAAAAAAAAAAAAAAGCTTCAATTGGGCATGGAGGCATTACTGGAGTTCTAGGGTGCTGCCGACTCTTTCTAGAGATGTTTTCTAGGTTCCTGTCATCCTGAGCAAAAAATTGAGCAAAAGATAGTGAGGTTTTATGTTTGTTTTTTTTTTTTTTTTTTTTTTTTTTTTTGGTACCAGGGATTGAATTCGGTTCCTTGCACTGGCAAGGCAGGCAGCGAAACCACTAATCCCCAGTCCTACATTTATTAAAAATAGGAAAAGAGGGCCAGGGATTTAGCTCAGTCGTGCTGCCTGCCTCACTAGTGCAAGGTCCCGAGTTCAGTCTCTGGTGCAAGAAAGAAAGAAAGAGAAAGAGTGATAGGGAGGAAGGGAGGGAGGAAAATATGCTGTGCAGAGTGAGTGCAGGCTTATTAAAGTAGGAAGAAAAATATGCTCTGCAGAGTGGGCCACTGAGAGAGAGAAGGCACAGTTGCTGTGAGTTTAATGGGGACTGTCTTTGTATCTCCCCCCATTGTGGCATCAAATCTAGCTGTCCTATCAAAAACCTGCTTCAGACCGGGCGTGGTGGCGCAGGCCTGTAATCCCAGCACTCGGGAGGCTGAGGCAGGAGGATCACTTTGAGTTCGAGACCAGCCTGGGCTACATAGTGAGTTCCAGGTCAGTCTCAACTACATAGTGAGACCCTGTCTCAAAAAACAAAAAACAAACAAAAAAAACCCTGCTTCATCTCATGCCAGAAGAATTGAAGATAGCATGTTCTGATTGATCCTAGATGCAGGGCTTGGGAACTGTTCTGATCTCTGTGATTAACAGGTTTTGCCCACTTGCCCAGCCACCTTGCCATGCCGTAAACTTCTCCCTTTGGCACACTCTGTGAGGCTGAGGCAGGAAGAGGATCACAGATTTGAACCCAGCTGAGGCAGTTTTTCAATTTAGCAGGACCCAGTTTTAAAAAAGGGTAGAGGAGCCAGGCATGTCAGCACATACCTATAATCTCAGCATTTGGAGGACTGAGGCAGGAGGATTACTGTGACTTTCAGGCCAGCCTGAATTGCATAGCAAGACCCTGTATTAAAAAAGCAAATAGCCAGGCTGGTGGCACACACTTGTCATCTGGCACTTGGGGGGCTGAGACAGGAGAATCACTGAAAGTTTGGGGCCAGCCTGGGCCCCTTAGTGAGTTCAGGATCAGCCTAGTCTGTATAGCAAGACTCTACCTCAAAAATAAATACAGCTCAGTGTGAAGACATTGAGTTCAATCCCCAGTGCTGGCCCCACCCCCTGCCAAAATTCTTTGGCTATGCTTTGCTGAACGCTTGGCAAATAGTAAGGGAAAACTACAGAAAAAATCTTCACTAGTCACATTTTATGACTTCCTGCAATTACCTCATTCATGTTTCATGAATCAGTGTGTGTGTTTCTTATGGGAAAGAGTGGCTTCTGTAGTAAGTCAAGTTGACAGCAAGAGAATACTTATTTTTTGGATGGAACGGCAGGAAATACATCAGACATCTGTCCCTTTTGGTAGAGAATAAAGCATCTATCCTAACACTTGTATATCAGTGTTTGTGACAGCCTTATTCATCATATCCCAGGCTGTAAGCAGCCAGTGTCTTACTTTTCTGGACCCTGAAACACAATGCCTGACACCTGTAAAGTAAAGGAGGAAAGGTTTATTTTGGCTCATGCTAAGGGAGTACTGTACCTCGTGGCAGAGGGCCCAGCAGAGGAGAGGCCGCAGGAGTCCTGATGGTGGGGAGGCAGAGGGAAGGGAGGATCTGGGAATGGAGATAAACCCTTCCGGGTCACCCCAGTGACCCGGCTCCTTTTTTTGGTACCGGGAATCGAACTTGGGCCCTTGTGCTTGTGAGGCGGTGGTGGAACCTCTGAACCAGATCCCTGGCCCACTGACCCACCTCTTTGGACCAGACCCCACCTGCTAATAGCAAGTCAAATATAAGCCCCAGTAATCCAGTCACCTTCCAAAAGCCCCACCTATGATTGCACGAGGCTCTTTGGGGACATCTATTTATAAGCCATGAGTAGCATTCTGTCCCTGGGCCCCAAAAGATCAGGCACATCCGTCCATCTCTAAGTGTTGCCAAAGTCCTAACAGCTTCAGCATTGCTAAAAAGTCCAAGTCCAAAGTCTCTTCTGAGATTATTGACAAAATCTTAGCTGGGAGCCCTTGTAAATATCAAAAAGAAGTTAAACACTATAGACATACAGTGGCACAGGGTATAAGCATTACCATTTCAAAAAGGACAAATAGGGAATAGAAAAGAATGGGACTAAAGCAGGACTGCAACCCAAGCAGGACAAACATTAAATCCTGTGGGTCCATGTCCAGCGCCATAGGTAAGTTGTGGGGGTAAGGTGTGAACTCCAAGGGGCTTGGGTGGCCCAGACCTTAAGGCATTACCAGTGGTTATAGCCTTCATGGCTTCTCTCTTGGGCTGGCTTTGCTCACTCCTGTGTCTTCCTTTAGATGGTCCATGTTTCTGGCTTCTCCAACTTCCTACAACCTCTGTGTATCTTTGGCTTCACACTCACAGCTTCACACACTGCCCTCTGGGGCACACTGTTGTCTCCCAGGCATTCTATAATCTGGGTGGAAGCCTTCTTGATCCTACAACTCTTGCATTCTGTCTGGTCTGCTGTCAACTCAAGCAGTAACTGGGCTCTCTCGTATTATGGTGCAGAGATTTCCAAGTAGCTGGATGACTGAGTGCTAAGGACAGAGTCCTAGGGAACAAACTCCCTAGGCAGCCACCATTCTGGAGCACCGTGTCTTGGAGCTCTCTTCTCAAATCTTTTTTTTTTTTAACTGCTGAGCTACATCCTCATCCTTCTCTTCTCAAGTCTTTCACTCTTCTAAATTTGAACCTGCGTAGAGTTTAGGACCTTGCCGGTTCCTCACGTACCCTCAAGGCATCTTTTCTATCAATGTGATCCAAAGTACTTGGGCTTCTTTTTAATCCTAACCTTTTTAGCAGCAGCCTTACTGCCTCTGCTTCGTCTTTGCAGGTGCTTTCCTTCCGGCAAACTCAAAATTTCTAAAACAGGCTTTTTCTGATTTTCTGTATAAACCTCATGAAAAGCCACCCCCACGTGTGATGGTACACACAAGTTCAAGGCCAGCCTGGGCTAGATAGTGAGTTCAAGGCTGGCTTGAACTTCATAGGGAGACCCTGTCTTTAAAAAAAAAAAGCCCCAACAATATCTGTGCCACCCCCCAATATTGGGCTGCCAGTGAAATATCTTCTGCCAGAATAACTAGTCCATTGCCGTTTATCTGAGTCTCCTGTGAAGTCTTAGGGACATGAGCAAAATGTAGACACATTTTCACATGGTTTGGAATCCCGCTGCCAGTACACTTGTTCCCAACTGAAACCTCCTGCGCCTGGTCTTTACCATCTGCATTTTTTTCTTCTGTTTTATTTATTGTTAACTAATATTTTGAGATATACATAGTGATAACATTCATCATAGGGATTTTGTACCTCAATATGATGTATTTTGCTTCCTTTTTCTCATTCCCCTCCCCTGCCATCAATCCCTCTTCCCCTCCTTTTTTTACAAAAGCTTTGTTTTCATTTTTTTCCTTTTATTTTTTTCTTTGTCCCTTCTTTCCTTTCTCCCTCCACTCTTCCTTGTTCCTCTCCTTATCTGAACATTTTCTTTCCATTTCCTGATATCTATTATGCATTTTATTCCCTATTTACATGTTTGGTTTCTCATACCAAAGTTTATCTTTCTTTATGGCAGAGTAGTACTCCATTTTGTTAAAATAACCCACATCTGTATTCATTCATTGATTGATGGGCACTTGGACTGTTTTCAAGATTTAGCTATTACAAAGTATGCTGCTATAATTATGGGTGTGCACATATCACTGTGGTCTGATGCTTTAATTCTTTCAGGAAGATACCAAGAAGGGGAACAGCTGGATCAAATGGAACCTTTTGTTTTAGTTTTTTGTGAAATCTCCACCCTGATTTCCACCACTCTACCCTCCCACCAACAGTGGAAAAGAGTTCCTTTTCCTCACAGCCCCTCCACCATTTGTTATTGATTGTTTTCTTCATAGTAGTGATTCTGTAGTGAGATACAATCTCAGCATTGTTTTAATTTGCAACTCTGAAACGACCAGTGATGTTGAACATTTTTTTCATATTTTTACTTGCTGTTTCTGCTTTTTCATCTGAGAAGTGTCTGTTCATTCCAGATACCCACTTTTGGATTAGGTCTTTAAATTTGGGGGCGGTGTCTGATGTTTTTAAGTTCTTTATATGTTCTAGATAGTAGTCCTTTGAGGAATAGCTGGCAAAATTTTTTTTTTCTACACTAGGTTGTGTGTTCATTCCGTTGGTGGTTTCTTTTTTTCCCTCAGTACCAGAGATCGAACTCAGGATCTTGTGCTTGTAAGCTAGGCATGGTGCCATTGAGCTAAATCCCTGGCTCCAGTTGTTTTCTGCTTTTGCTGTGCCAAAGCTTTTTAATAAGATGAGATCCCAGTTGTTGATTCTTTGTGATAGTTCCTGTGTGATTAGGGTTTTGTTCATAAAGTTTTTTCCTACACCAATGTCTTTGGAGTCCTACCTGTTGTATCTTCCAAGCAGATTTAGCGTTTCTGTTTTAATATTTATATCTTTGATCTATTTTGATTTTAGTTTATTACATGGTGAAAGATATAGGGCTGGTGTTTGGCTCAGTGGTTCTGCTGACTGCCTTGTGAGCACAAGGGCCTGATTTCAATCCCTGGTACCACCAAAAAAAAAAAAAAAAAAAGATATAGGCCTCAGTTAAATCTTTGGCAAATGGAAAGCCAGTTTTTCTACCACCATTTATTAAAGAGCCTATCTTTCAGTAAAGGTGTTTTGCCCCTCTGTCAAAGATAAGGTGGCTGAGTGTGTGTCTGGAGTTGTTTCTGCATCTTCTAATCTGTTCATCCATCCAATCCTCAGGTCTCTTTCTTTGCCAGTACCATGCTGTTTTTTATCACAGTGGCTTTGTAGTATAGTTTCAAGTTGGAGATTGTGATACCCCCTGTTATGTCTCTGTTTCCTAGAATCGCTTTTGCTAATTTAGGTCTCTTCTGGTTCCAAATGAATTTTTGGATTGTTTTCTCTAGTTCAGTGAAATACACTGTTGGGATTTCAGTTGGGGTCGCATTGAATCTATATAGCAGTTTTGGAAGTATGGCTGTTTTCACTGTATTGGTTGTTTCTACTCAGGAACAAGGGATGTCTTTCCATTTTCTTATATCCTCTTCAGTCTCTTTTTTCAGAGTTTTGTTGTTCTCAATGTAGAGGTCTTTTGCTTCCTTTGTTAGATTGATTCCTAGATATTTTATTTTTTTGGATGCTCTTGTGAAAAGGATTGTTTCCCTAATTTCACTCTCAGTGAGTCTGTTATTTGTGTATTCAAGAAGGCTATTGATTTTTTATCTTATTGAGTTTATTGGTACTTTTTAAGAATACAGTACAGTTACATTCATCATTGGTGTCTTGTACCTTTATATGACAGATCTTGGTTCTCATTTTTTCCCCATACCCCTGTCCTACCATCACCAGCTATTGATTTTTTTGAGTGTTTACCTTGTATCCAGCTACTCTACTGAATCTGTCACTTAAGTCTGGAAGTCTTTTGGCAGAATTTTTTGGGCCTTCTATGTAGAGTATCATATTGTCAAGCAAATAAAGACAGTTTAATTCTTCCTTTCCTATCTTGCTTGCTTTTATTTCTTTCTCTTGTCTAATTGCTGTGGCTAATGTTTCCAGAACTATATTGAACAGGAGTGGTGATAGTGGACATCCTTGTCTTGTTCCTGATTTTAGTATGAAGGTTTTCAGTTTTTGACCATTTAGTATGATGTTGGCTGTTGATTTTTCATAGATAGCCTTCATCAAGTTGAGATAAAGACCATCTATTCCAGTTTTCTGTAGGGTTTTTATGATTAATGGGTGTTGAATTTTACAATTTTTATATCTTCTTGTTTCAGCTTTGGCAGTTCATATACATCTAGGAATCTGTCCATTTCTTCTGTATTTTCCATTTTATTAGAATACAGATTCTCAAAGGCAGATATTGATGATCTGGATTTCTGCAGGATATGTTGTGATTTCAGCTTTTTCATTCCTAATTGCATAGATTTGAGTCTTTACTTTTTTATATAAGGTTGGCTAAGGGTTTGTCAATTTTGTTTAATCTGAAAGAATCAACTCTTTGATTCATTGATTCTTTGTATTGTTTTCTTAGTCTCCAATGCACTAATTTTGTGGGGTTTTTTTTTGGTACCAGGGATTGAACTCAGGACCTTGTACTTGCAAGGCGGGCAGTGACACCACTGAGCTAAATCCCTGGCCCAGCACTAATTTCTACTCTTGATAGTTTCTTCCCTTATATGAGCTGTGGGTTTGACTTGCTTTTCTGTTTGTAGAAGCTTGAAGTTCAACATTAAGTCATTCATTTGAGCTCACTCTGTTTTTCTGAGATAAGAATTCACCACTGTAAATTTTCTTCACAGGACTGCTTTCATTGTATCCCATAAGTTCCAGTAAGGAGGCTGGGGATTTGGCTCACCTGCCTTGCAAGCACAAGGGCCCGAGTTTGATACCCGGTACCCCCCACCACCCGCAAAAATGTTCAGGTATGTTGTACCATCGTCATCATCATCATCATCATCATCATCATTATTTTTTGGTACCAGGGATCGAAATCAGGACCTTTCGCTGTCCAGGCAGAACCATTAAGCTAAATCCCTGGCACTGGCATTATTGTTTAATTGTAGAAACTGTCTAATTTTTTCTTTAATGTCATCAGTGAACCATTGATTGTTTAGGAGGGTGTTATTTAATTTCCATGTATTTGTGAAGTTTTTGTGGTTTCTTTTGCCTTTGAGTTCCAATTTCATTGTGTTATGGTCTAATAATATGTATAGGATAATTTCAAGTTCTTTGCATTTACTTAAGCATGTTACATGAGCCAGTATGTGGTCTGTTTTGGAAAAAGTTCCATGTGTAGCTGAGAAGAATGTGTGTTCTGATGTTGTGGGGTGGAACACTGTAAACATCTAAGTCTGTTTGTTCAGACATTTGGTTCAGTTCTAATATTGCATTGTTTTTTTAATTTTTTTTTGGTACCAGGGATCAAACTCTGGTCCTTGTGCTTGCAAGGCAGGTGGTGGAACCACTGAGCTAAGTCCCTGGCCCTCATTGTTGATTTTTTTTTTTGACTAGTTGATCTGTCCATTTGTGACCGTTGTGTACTGAGATCCCCAATTATAACTGTGTTAGTGCTTATTTGATTTTTCGTGTCTGTTAATATTTGTTTTGTAGAGTTGGGTGCACTGCTATTTGGTGCATATATATTTATAATTGTTATCTCTTCCTCTTGGATTGTTCCTTTATAAGTATGTAGTGACCTTCTTTGTCTCTCTTGATCAGTCTTGGCTTGAAATCTACTTTGGGAATAGAATACTAGCTGGACGTGGTGGTGCACTCCTGTAATCCCAGCACTTGGGAGGCTGAGGCAGGAGGATTGTTGTGAGTTAAAGACCAGCCTGGGCTACATAGTGAGTTTCAGGTCAATCTCAATTACATAGTGAGACCCTGTCTCAAAAAACAAAAAAAAAGCTACCCTTGATTTTTTCTGAGTTCCTGTAGGATGGAGTATTGTTTTTCATCCTTTGATTTTCAGGCTATGAGGTTTTTTTTTTTTCCAGACTATGAAATTTTTGGGTTTTTTTGTTTGTTTGTTGGTTTGTTGTTTTTTTTTTTTTGGTGCTGGGGATTGAACTCGGGTCCTTGCACTTACAAGGCAGGCAGCAGAACCACTGAGCTAAATCCCCAGCCCCAGACTATGAATTTTTGTTGTTGTTGTTTTTGTTTTTTCAAAGAAGGTTTCATATGTAGTCCAGGCTGGCCTGAACTCACTATGTATGTAGCCTAGGCTGACCTCAAACTCACAGCAATCCTCCTGTCTCAGCCTTTTGAGTCCTGAAATTACAGGTGTGTTCCACCACACCCAGCAGTCTATGAATTTCTTTTTGTTTTGTTTTTTTACAGTACTGGGGTTTGAACTCAGGACCTTGGGCTTGTGAGGCAGATGTGGTGCCATTGAGCTAAATCCCCAGCCCAGTATGAATTTCTTTTTGAATTCAATGTATTTCTTACATGCAGTATATTGTTGAATCTTGTTTATTGATCCATTCTGTCAGTCTGCTTCTTTAGATTGATGAATTGAGACCATTTACATTACTGGTTATAACTGATATATGTATTGAGTTATCTCTGTTATTTTGTTTTCCTGTTGTTTGTTCCCTTTTTCCCCCCACTCCTCTTTTTTTTTTGTACTCTGGGCCTTCCATTTGTGAGGCAGGTGCAGCACCACTGAGCTAAAGTCCTGGCCCTCCCTCCCTCTGTTTAATTGCTTGCCTTCCTCGGGTGGATTAATCTCTTGGGGTTTATTCAGAACATTTTGGAGTGCTGGTTTGTTGGTCATGAATCTCTTCAGGTGTTCTTTGTCATGGAAGTATCTTATTTCTCCATCAATGTTGAAAGTCATCTTTGTGGAGTACATTAATCTAGGTTAGAGGTCATTTTCTTTTGGGGATTGAGATACTGTACTCTGAGCTCTCCTAGACTTGAGGGTTTGTGTTGAGAAGTCCGCTGTGTTTCTGATGGGCTTTCTTTTATATGTGATTTGTTTCTTCCTCTAACAGTTTTTAAAATTCTGTTCTTTTGTTAAACTTCTGGATCTTGATCATTTTATGTGTTGGTGAAGTTTTTTTTTTAATAGTGGCTAATTGGAGTTTTATATGCTTCACTTATCTATATGTCAAATTTTTTTCCTTCCTTGCAAAGTTTTCTGCCATTACTTCTGTGAACAAGTCTTTTTATGTCATTTGTGCTCTCTCTTGCTTTTTCATTGAGTGATCAATTTTTTTTTTTTTTTTTTTTTTTTTTTACCAGGGATTGAATTTGGGTCCTTGGGGCTTTCAAGGCAGGCAGTGGAACCACTGAGCTAAATCCCTGGCCCCATCTTGTTATTCTTTGCATTATCTAGCAGCTGTTGGATTTACTTTTTTGTGGTCTCCTGCTATTTTTAAGATGCCTTTCTGCTGGAGGTGGTAGTGCACACCTGTAATCCCAGTATTCATTAGGTGAGCCAGGAGAATCGTGAGTAGCCTGGGCTACATAATGAATTCAAGGCCAGCCTGAACTACGTAATTAGACTCTGTGTCAAAAACCAACAGAATGGGTGGGGATATAGCTCAGTGGCACTGTGCCTGCCTTGCAAGAACAAGGTCCTGAGTTTGATCCCTGGTACAAAACAAACAAACAAAACTCCCAAAGAAAACAACAACAAAAAAAGCTATCTTTTCATGATTGCTAACCACAATCATGCCTTTTTGCTCTGATATTCAATTCTCATATTGTCTCATTCTGCTGTGTACATTTTCAGTGGAATTTTTAATCTCCTGGATATCTGTTGAATCCATTTCTTTCCTATGTTGGATATTTATGGTTTCCATCATCTTCCTAAGTTACTCTTTTTTTTTTTTTTTTTGGTACCACGGATTGAACTCAGGCGGCAGAACCATTGAGCTAAATCCCTGGCCCAGTTACTCTATTTTTAAAAATCTGTGTGCTGTAGATTCACTAACCATATCTTTCATTATGGTCACCCTCTCTGTAGTTATCAAGAAATTATTTCTGATTTGATTTTTTTCTTGAGCCTCACTCATCTTCTTTGTTACATTTGCTGTTACCACTTCAGAGAGTCCAGGTGGGTGGCTTTCAAATTATTCCACCTCTTTACCCCCTGGTTTTCTTTTGGTGAGTTGGAAGTCTGGAGTTCCATCTTGCTTAAGTGTGTTCTCATTTTCTTTCTTTTTTTTGGAGACAGGGTCTCACTATGTAGGAGACTGACCTGGAACTCACTATGTAGCCCAGGCTGGTCTTGAACTCACAGCGATTCTCCTGTCTTAGCCTCCTGAGTGCTGGGATTACAGGCATTGTGCCACCACGCCCGGCTTCATTTTCTTTTGATTTTTTTTTTTTTTTTTAGTTTAATCCCTGGTTAATGCTTGTATTTTGTTTTTGTTTTTGTTTTTGGTACCAGGGATTGAATTTGGGACCTTGCACCTGTGAGGCAGGTGGCAGAACCACTGAGCTAAATCCATGGCCCTTAATGCTTGTAAATTGTTTATGGCAGGTAGCTTTATTGACAGTATTCAGAACCCTCAGTAAATGACTACCTCTCAGAGAAGGCTTCCAGGTCTATCTGGCTTTTGGGTTTTGAGTCTGTTGCAAGATCCTACCTCTTTCTCAAGGACTCAAGTTAGATCCCTGGTACAAAAACAACAACAAACAAAACAAAACAAAACAAAAATCCTACTTCTTCAATTTATTGAGGAAAAGAAGTTGCTGCCTATTTGGCCTAGCCCCTAGTTCTTTTGTCACTGGCCTATATTATTGCTTATGACCCTTAGGCAATCTCAGTCTTGGTGTACCAGGAAGAACAACTGATTAGAACAATTATGTCGTGTTGGCTAAAGTAGTACAATCACCAATAAAGTAGGATCAAACACAACCTAGAAAATTACAAACTGTGGTAACTTTAAAAAATTTTTATTTTATTATTTTATTTATTTATTTTTTGTACTGGGGATTGAATTCGGGACTTTGTGCTTGTGAGGCAAGTGGCGGCACCACTGAGCTAAATCCCCGGCCCAAACTGTAGTAACTATTAATTTGCCACCTTTAACCATATGATCTGTATTTGTGATTATGTAACAATCTAAAGCAAATTAGGAAACTATACAATATAGATGCAGCCAATATGGTGATTTTACCTCAGGAGAAAATTTAAAAGGGTTTTGGGGAAAAAACAAATAGAAGAGGAAGACATTAGAAGCAAGGCTGGAGCACAGATGAAAATTCTGTGATCTTTGGCAATCTGGTGAAGAAAATTGGAGGGCAAGGGCAAAGGAGGAAATAACAGAACAGAACAACAACAACAACAACAAAAAACTAGAAAGAATATTTACACTCTTACAAAAATAAGAACAAACAATCCAGAAAAATAAAGCAAAAGCAAAGTAAAAAGAAGAAAAAAAGTCCATTTCATGATACATTTCTGCTGTTACTGGTAGTGAGCAGATAAAACCCAGATTCATATTGACTTGTCCCAGGAAGCCATCTGTAGGTTTCTTTCAGGGTAGTAGATAATCCTAGCAAACTTGTACCTATAGTGCCACTGAAGTTCAGGCTGGTTTCTGACTGGGAGACTAGAACCCAATTTTTTCAGCCTGCAGCACTCCATGTGCCACCTCTTGCTGGCTTGAACTTAGCTCCTTGAACTTCTGCCAACTTGAACTCAGTGCTGCCTCCCCCTGACACTGGGAGCTGCTAGATGGAGCCAGTCCCCAGCTGCTCTGTGTTCCAGGCTCAGTTGGTCTCTCTGACATATGGCTACCGTCCAATCTCCCTTTCCTGGGGGATGTCTGAACCAGAATAACTCATCAGCTATGAGTCAGTCTTCTGCTTCCGCTGTTCTTTTCTACGGTGTGTTTCTCTCTGGAGTTGCCAGTAGTCATAGTGCAGGTTTGAACTCCTCCTCCTGTGCAGTGAGTCAGGGCTCAGGGAGAATGCACTGCTTGCCACCTCTTTCTTGTGCATTGAGGTCTTTTCACTCTCCCTGTGGGCTTTCATTCTCACTTCAGATCCTTATTGGGTTCCAGGGACCCACCTTCCTCCTTCTCTTCCTCATGTTGCTGTATTCCTGTGTCTGGACACCAAATCTCAGAGAGGCTGTTTCTCTGCTGTTCATCACTCTGCCATCTTTCGAGAAGTCTATCATCTACATTTCTATCAGCATTCTGGTCTTCTGAGCTCTGACCAGAATCTCCCATCAAGCTTGGCTTACAGCATTCTAGGGCTGGTTTTCTAGCCAGCATTTCCAAATTTTTCTGAACTCCTCCTGCAAGCCAGTTCTACATTGTCTGTGCTTTTTATAGAAAAGATTGGCTTCTGTAGTAAGTCTAAATCACATGATCAAGGAGTCCAGCAATAACCCCACTCCTGGTACCAAAATGTCTTAGTCACATCCCTCATCTCTGAGACACAATGCCTGGCATGCAAAGTAAAGGAGAAGAGATTTATTTTGGCTCATTTACAATCCATGATCAACTGGTTCTAAGACAGGACAGCATGGCAGAGGGACATAGTAGAGGAGAATCTGCTCAGATCAGTTTGGGGAAGCAGAGTGTGAGGAGATGAGCTGGGGTGGGAGATTCCAGATCACACTCCCAGTGTTCTGCTTCTTCAACCAGACCATCTCCAAACAGTAAGTTTGCTATAAGCTTCTGTAGTCCAGTCACTTTCCCAGAGCCCCACTTATGAGCACATAAGTTTCTTCAGGTACATCTAGTTATAAAGCATAGCACCAAGTGTTTATCAACTGGTGAGGGCTAAATTGTGTCCATACAATGGGATTCTACTTGGCAGGAAAAAGGAACTATACACACACTGAATAGCAGGGGTAAATCTCAGAAATGTGCAAAGTGAAAGAAGCCAGACACAAAATAACTGTATGGCTGTCTGTGTAAAATTCTAGAGAAGGCAAATTCATAAAAAGTATATTGGTGGTTTCCTGGGTTGAGAGGTGGGGAAAAGGAGCACAAAGGAACATGTACCAAAATTATTATGCACATAAAGTAGGAATGCTATATTGTTGAAGAAACACAACTGTGGGATATGAGCAGAGCAAACTGGGATAAGGGGAAGCAAACTCAACAACAAATTTAAGTTGACCAGTAGCTCATGTGCTGAAATTAAACCTCAGAGTTGTGGATTAGCTTTCTTATCACCCCAGATGGAGACATTTTACAGCTTAGCATCTGAATAAACAAAATCCTTTGTTTAAGGTCGAAGTGCCTTGTGACTAAGTTTCCCTTTATCTGAAGTGAATTCCTTCATTTATTTATACTTTTGTGGTTCTGGGGATGAACCCAGGACCTTGCGCAGGCTAGGCAAGTGCTCTGCCACTAAGCTACACCCCAGCCCATGTGAATTCCTCTTTTATTTATTTTTCTTTCTTCCTTTTCTTTTTCTTTTTGCTGACAATTGAACCTAGGACCTTTGCGCTGAGCTACATTCCCAGCATATACTCCACCCGTTTTTTTTTTTTCCCAAGGGATTTTTTTTGGCGGGGACAGGGTCTTGCTGTGTTGTCCAGGCTGGCCTTGAACTCGCTGCAATCCTCTTGCCTCAGACTTCCAGTGTGCTGGGATTACAGATTTAGGCCACCACCCCCAGCTTGAATTCTTTCCTTAAAGGCAGATTTATTTCTGACTTTTTGTTTTTCTTTGTCAAAGGCAAGGAGCACTTACATTCTGTTTCTGTAGGACTTTGTCCTAAGAACAGGAGGAGGCTACTCAAAGGTTTTTCACCAGGGCAGTGTTGTGGTCAGAGACTGAAACCACTCTGTGGAGGGGCAATGAGGACACTGCCCTGGAGAACAGGAAAGGCAGGCAGTTCACAGGGGCTTGAAGTTGAGGAGCTGTGTGTCTGAACAGTATTTTTCTTTCTTTTTTTCGTAAAGACAAAATCTTGCTATGTAGTTCATTCTGGTCTCAAATTTAACGACAATCCTCCTGCCTCAGCCTCTGGAGAGAGTGCTGGGATTACAGGCAGATATAACCTTGCCCAGCTGTGGATATGTTTTTCTGTACATAACTTACATTTCAGTTTTGAAGAACGATGATCAGTTTGCCACGTAATATCTAATGCATAAAAAGCTTCTCTGGCAAGTAGAAGCCACAGAAGAAGCCTGGGTACCTGGGTGGGATTCTGGTCTTTGACCCAACTGTCAGTGTTTGGAGAGAGATTGGGAAAGGACATTGTGGCAGGGAGGGGTGGAATGGGGCAGAATGGGGAAGTCGAGGCAGGTTTGAAAAGCGAAGGTGAGGACTTCTGATTGGGGTGCAGGAGCCCTGGTGAATGAAGCTTTGGGGGTTCTGCTGCAGGCCAAGCAGCGACTGCTGCCATCAAGTGTCCTGGCCTAGTGGAGTGGCTGTGGCAGGCACAAGGACAGGCAAGGAGGCGGCCAAGACTTTGTCTTCCCCCAGACCTTTCTGCCCCTGGCACAGGGACTCTAAGAGCCGGGGTCTGACCCTCCCAAGTTTGAAAATGTTTCTATTACAACCTGGCGATGTGATCCTGGACACGTTGAGCCTCAGTTTTTGTTGGAGCCTCAATTTCTGTAAAGTAGGAAAAATAGATAATATCTCATTTGCCCCCCTTTCTAAAAAGTGGATTCTGCCATTTCTTTGCTGCTATAGGTCACATTATTGATGGAAGAAGGGCAGTACACGGTGGGGTAGGCACCCTTAATTTTTGAGGGCTCCTTGGATCTGGGGCTACTGGTGCCTTGGGATAATGCCCTCACATCTTGGACCCAGAGGGACTGTGCGGATCTGGAATGGGCCGCTGACTTCTGGGAATTCCAAGTTCGTGGTCCCTGCCCAACCCTATTCACTAGGTGACCTTGGGTGACTCCTAGTGGCAAAGTATGACAATACCACGGCAAAGATACCTGTCTTGGCAGTGTTGTACCAGGTTTTGTTGATATATTTACTTTGCACAGGCACTAGGTAGAAACTTGTTTAGGGTGTTTTTTCATTGTTTGTTCCTTAGCTGCTACTATTTTGCTTGTAAGCAAGCTCGACTCTTGGTCTTAATTGTGTATGTTGGTGGCAGCTTCATTAACCAGCAAATCCAGTATGTTTTGTTACTTCCGATTTTGTTACTTGCAATGTAATGCTACCATATTCACTGAGGTCATCTTGTTTTAACTTTTGGGATTTTGTTTTCAGAACTTGTGATTTCCAACTAGCGTCCTCTAAACTGAATTTGAATAACCAAAATGTTTTTTTCTGTAAGTCACTGTAGGGTTCTGAGTGTGTGTGTGTGTGTGTGTGTGTGTGTTTGTGGTACTGGGGACTGAACCAGCAACTTCGCACTGAGCTATATCCTCAGCTCTTTAAAATTTTTTAAAAATTTTGTTTTGAGCCACAGGTCTTGCTAGGTTGCCAGGCTATGCTCAAACTTGTGATCCTCCTGTCTCAGCCTCTCAGAGTGCTTTATTATAGGTGTGTGCCTCCCCAGCCTGCTTCTCTTTGTATATTCTAAAATTCACTTTGTATCCTTTTGGGTACTGGGCATCAAACTCAAGTCCTTGTGCTTGCGAGGAAGGCTGCAGAATCACTGAGCCAAATCCCTGGCCCAAATTCACTTTGTTTAATAACTATTGAAGGGGCATTTTCTTTGTACCAGGAACTGCTATACATATTATAAACTCATTAAATCCTATTAACAGTCCTGTGAGGTAGATATTATTCTCCCCATTTGAATAGATAAGAACCTGACCCTCAGATTAAACCACTTGCCACTGGGGGTGGGGCAGAACACTTTTCGTAGCAGGCTCTGGTCCCTGGGTTCAGTCTCTAACACCTCAAAATCACAACAAACAAAACTTGCCCACATTTACACAGATAATAAATGTTGTTTTAATGACTCCATTGTGTTTCCTCTGACCTCAGTATTACTTTTCCAAGTTTCCATGCAAAATTAGGAAGCATCTCATGTGCTCCTGTATTGCATAAGCCAATAAGAATGGCACCTGACAGCAACCTCAGGCACTTCTGTGCTGTTAGGAGAATGAGTGAGATTCCTTCTGACCGTCAGATGTAGCCTTTGTTGCTGTGTGTTTTCGGGGTGTGTGCAGCCCTGCTCTTGTGGGGCTGCGTTCATCAGGCGGGACTGAGTTTCCATGCTGCTCTCCTCCATATGTCTCACTGTTGCCCTTTCCCAGTCCAGGGGGCCCCACCACAGCCACTTCCTCCTCAGTCCCGTGATGTCATGCTGCCATCAAGACCCCTGGCCAGCAGTGTGTGTTGAGGCCCCACTCCCTTGCCCGCTTCCACTTAGAATCCACCAGGGTTTCACGATGTAGTTCAGGCTGGCCTTGAACTCATGGAGATCTCCCTGCCTCAGCTTCTGATTGCTGGGATTACAGGTGTGCATCACCAAGCCCAGCTCCACTCTAAAGGGCTTTGTGGTTCCTTGGATACATATGAACATTTATTTATTTATTTGGGGTTTTTGTTTGTTTGTTTGTTGTTTGCTTTTTCAGACAGGGTCTCCCTGGGCAGTTCAGGCTGGCCTTGAACTCACTCTGTAGCCCAGACTGGCCTCGAACTTGTGATCCTCCTGCCTGAGCCTCCCAGGTGCTAGATTTCCAGGCCTGTTTCACCGTGCCGGGCTTGACACAGGCACGTTGAGTTACTTGATGGACCTTAGTCCCCCAGCCCCTGCCAGCTCCCTCCATACAGGCTCGTGCTGGGCTTCCAGGCGTGGACTTGCGGGATCACTGTGGGTTGTTCTCCTGCTCAGGGGTAGTCTTTCCTCTCCTCACACCCCGGTACTGGGGATTGAATCGCAGGGTTTCACGCTCGGCTGTGTCCTCAGTCCTTCTTACTTATTATTTTTTCTGTTTTGAGACTGGGTGTCACTAAGTTGCTACATGATTCTCCTGCCTCATCCTCTCAGGATACTGGGATCACAGGCCCGTACCACCACGCCCAGCTTCAGCTGAACTTCTTAAACTGACTGTATTCTTTTACTGACTAGAGAAGCTGATAGAACTTCCATATCATGTATAGGAAAGACTGAAATTGTACACAACTCAAATGAATTATAATTCCAAGAAATGTTTCATTATCAGCAGAGATTACGTTTTGTGATGTGTCAGTTTAAAATGGCCATGATCCAGTTAACCTCAAAGCTTTGGACTAGGCAGGGGCACAGATCGGTGGCAGATCTTGTGTTCAGCTTGTTTAGGGCCATTGATTCCCTACCTAGCACCAGAAAACAAAAACACTTCCTAGGCAAGGCCCTGGCTTTCATAATTTCTTTTTTTTTTTGTACCGGGGATCAAACTTGGGACCTTGTACT
The DNA here is from genome assembly GCF_012274545.1 of Fukomys damarensis. Lineage (NCBI taxonomy): Eukaryota > Metazoa > Chordata > Mammalia > Rodentia > Bathyergidae > Fukomys > Fukomys damarensis. Next base: position 22,492,543 of record NW_022900934.1, read on the forward strand.
TGCGAAGCACGTGGCAGAACCACTGAGCAAAATCCTGGCCCTGGCTTTAATCTTTTAATACCACCAAAAAACAAAACCAAAAATAACCTTGGACTGATCAACTGCCTGACTGCCTGATTAATGTAGTGGTACTGGGAACTGAACCCAGTGCATGCTAGGCAAGCACCATACCTGTGAGCTACACCTTTGGACTTTAGGCTAATTTTATTTATTTATATATTTTATTGAGACAGGGTCTCACTATGTAGCCCAGGCTGGTCTTGAACTCACAGCGATCCTCCTGCCTCAGGCTAATTTTAAGGGAAGTTAATAAATGGATTAACTTTGGCAATTTGGATAATTTCTAAGCAGTATATGGAATTGAAATATTGCTTCCAAGCATCATTTTAGTGTGCATATACCTTTGCTTTTATACCATAGAGACCTGCTGTACCTTTGGGTCATGGGTCATATAACAGATGTGTCCATTTTGCCATTCAGGAAGATAGAAAAGTGTTGTGTGTTGAGGCTGTTAGATGTGTTTTAAATCGGATGTGCTCTGTTGGCTAGGTAAAATGTTTGCATATGATAGCTCTGTGAAATAAAAGTTGATTTGGTTTGAAGTTGCTTTTGATATGGGAATTGAGGCTACAGTGGGAACAATAGCAGTAAAGAAACATAATTATATATGTTATTGGGATACATTTTTTAGTAAGGCAGTAATTTGCTTAAGAGTGTTATGGCTCATGTCTAGATGTCCCCCAGAGGCCTCATATGGTCAGAAGCTTTTCCAGAGGTGGCTGGATCTAGAGTGTGTGACACTGGGACTGATTCATGGCGCAGTGCTAGGCTCGAGGGCACTAGGAGTGTGAGTGCTGCCTGCCCTAATTTCCGTAGTCTGGATAGAATCAAAGGAGCAGAAAGACACTGTTAAGAACCTTTGTTGCTTTTGCTACCGTGTGGGCACCATGAGCTGTTTCTCCTCTGCGACGCCCCTCTGCGTTGGAGCCAGCTGATTATGGACTAAAACCCCTTCTGTTTCAAAATTAAAAATAAAAAGGATTAAGGAGGTGGCTCAGCATTTCCTGAGTTCAATCCCCAGTACCAGGAAGAAAGAAAACAAAAGAGTAAAGCATTTGGTTGTGGTGCCATGTGAAAGGACCTCACTGGAGTAAACACAGAAAGCTGGAAGAGGTTGAAGAATCTTTTTCACCTCGATGTGTAAGGCTTACAGTGAGTCTGGGGAAAAAGCAGTTGCAATACATTTATGTTTTGGCAAAGTCTGTTCAGTTTCAGTGAGTTTATTTGTAAGAAAAACTTGTGAATACTTACTGCCAAATGTAATATTAAGGCAAAACTAGAATTTGTTTTTCTTCTGTTCAAATAACAAGTTGATCTTGGAGTAGTCTTGTTACCATGGCATCCATAAGACCTTTCCACTTCAAAAGGAAATCTCTGTTCTTTTCAGAAGTTAGTATGGTAATTGGTGAACCTTTGCTCTTCTGTGTATATACTTAGGGTTTTGGTGGCACAGGGGATCAAACCTAAGGACACTCTGTCACCTTGGGCTACGTCCCCAGCCCAGTTTAGACTTGAATCTTTGGTCCTCCTGGCTCAGCCTCCTGGGATTACAGGTGCACGCCGCTTGTGCCCAGCAGTATTTGAATTTTTGAACATTACTTGCAGGAATGTTAATTGGAATTATAGTGAGTTTATACTTTAGGTACAGTGTTGAGCTGCTCTATTCATGAACACAGTGCATAACTTAGTGTCTTCATTTTGTCCTTTAAGCAAGTCTGTGTCATGGGCTGGGGATTTAGCCCAGTGGCACTGTATCTCCCTGGCAGGCACAAAGTACTGAGTTTGATCCCAGTACCAAAACAAAACAAACACAAAAAAAGAGTCTATGTCTACCTCCTCTTTTTTTTTCTTTTGTTATTTTTGGTCTTGGGGGTTGAACCAAGGGCCTTGTGCATGCTAAGGCCACCTTCCACCTCTGAACTGCGTCCCCAGCCTCAACAGTGTCTGTTTCTATTTTAAATTTATTTTTTTGAGGCAGTGTCTCACTATGTAGCTCAAGCTGGCCTCTCACAGTCCTGCGTTGGCCTCCTAAATGCTGGGGTTATAGATGTACACACTACATGCAACTCATTTTTTTTTAATTAAAAACTTTTTTGAGACAATGTCTCACTATACAGTCCAGGCTGGTCTCAAACTCATGGCAACATGGCAGTCCTCCTGCCTCAGCCTCCTGAGTGATGGGATTACAGGCATGCACCACCACACCTGTTATAAAGTTCATTCTTCATCTTGAAGTTCTAAAGGATTGCTATGCTGTGTCTGGGTGTACATTTTATTTATCCTGCTTTGGGATAAGTTGTGCTTTTTGGGTAGGGTGTTGCTCTAGGCAGCTGTTATGATTGACTGATTGGTACTAAGGGTCAAACTCAGGTCCTTGCACTTGCCATGCAGGCAGCAGCACCATTGAGCTAAATCCCCAGCCCCAGTTATGATTTAAATATTGTCCCTTCTCTATTTCTTTTCTCTGAGACCTGCTTAGGTGTATGTAATGCCTTCTTGTCTATCTTTCACATTTATTTCAACAGTTGTATTTTCCTTTATTCTGTATCTAGGATTGCCAATTTCTAGATTTTTGAGTGTGGTGTTCACTGTTTTTGTTGCTTCACAGTGGCTTTTCGTCTTGCTTTTTGTTTTTTCCGGCACTAGGGTTGAACCCAGCGACTTCTCACTGAGCTACATACTCAGACCTTTTTAGTTTTCATTTTGAGACATGTTCTTGTTACGTTGCTAAGTTGCCCAGTCTGAGCTCAAACTTGCAGTCTTCCTGCCTCAGCTTCCCAGAGTGCTGGAATCAGACCTGAGACACCACACTTGGCTAATAGTATAATTCTTACTCTTTTTTGGGGGGTACTGGGGATTGAACTTGGGCCCTTGTGCTTGCGAGGCAGGTGGCAGAACCACTGAGCCAAATCCCCGCACTTATAGTATAATTCTGAGAAAGGATAAAGTGGGACAGTTTTCTCCATCCAGTTTTAGTATATGTGCTGCTGAAGTGAGCACTCTCCATCCAGTTTTAAAGCTTACCATGCAGCTGTAGTAAAGACTGTTTATGGTGGAGGGGGAGACGGGAGCAGAACAGGGAATCCAGAAGCAGATTCACACATTCACAGACGCACACTGATGCTCTCTCATGAAGGTATGAAGGAATTCAGTATTAGGCTGGCCATGTTAGTGCACGCCTGTAACCCCAATACTTGGAAGGCTGAGACAGGAGAGGATACCACAAGTTCAAGGCTGCCAGCCTGAAGGACATAGTCATACCCTGTTTCAAAAAAAATTACCAAAAAACAAAACAAAACAACAAAAGCATTGCTGGTGCAGCTGGACAGCCATAGACAAAATGGAGAGCCTTGTCCTAAACCCTACACTTTGTAGAAATTAATTCCAAATGTTCTTTGTGCTTAAGTGCAACTCAAACATTGAGGAAAAAAAACAGGAGAAATTTTTGGGAACTTAGGAATAAAAGTTTTGGAACTTGACCTAAAGTTATGGTCCACAAAAGGAAAAATTGATAAATTACTTTATTAAAATTAATAAGCTGCACCCAGCCACGGTGGTGCACACCTGTAATCCCAGCACTAGGGAGGCTGAGGCAGGAGGATCGCTGAGTTCGAGACCAGCCTGGGCTACATAGTGAGTTCCAGGTCAGTCTCACCTACATTGTGAGACCCTGTCTCAAAAAACAAAACAAACACTGTGGGAGGCTGAGCCAGGAGGATGGCCATGTTGCTGTGAGTTTGAGACCAGCCTGGACTACACAGGGTGTCCCTGTTTAAAAAAATTTTTTTAAAGAGCTAAGTACAGTAATTAAAACCATGTAACTGTTAGGAAAAAATAAATTTAAAAAATTTACATGACCTTCTAAAAATGTTTGTTGCTTGGAAGGGTGGCACACGCCTATAATCCCAGCACTCGATAGGCTGAGGCAGAAGGACTGTTGCAAGTTGAAGGCCCACCTGGACTACATAGTGAGATCCTGTCTCCCCACCAAAAAAAAAATTTGCTAAGCCCTTAAAGTTTGCATGTTTGCATTTCTTCTCCAAGTCCCTTCCATGTTACGTGCCCATTTTTTCAGCTGAATTGTCTTTTTCTACTGAATTGTTGAAAGCTTTTCTTTGGTACTGAACTCAGGATCTTGCACTTGGGAGGCAGGCGGCGGCGTCACTGTGCTACATCCCTGGACCTGTTGCAGCCTTTTTGTTTTGTTTTGTTTTTTGAGACAGGGTCTCACTATGTCGTTGAGACTGACCTGGAACTCACTATGTAGCCCAGGCTGGTTTCGAACTCACAGTGATTCTCCTGCCTCAGCCTCCCAAGTGCTGGGATTACAGGTGTGTGCTGCCAACCCCGGCAGTTGCAGCTTTTTTATGGATTAGTATCATTTAACAGGTTTTTTTCTTGTACATATATTGTCTTTTCCCTGTTTGCATTTGGCTTTACTTTTGCTTATGGTTTCTTGAGCCCCACAGGATGTATTTAGACTTCATGCTTTAAATCTGTCATTCTTTTCCTTTGTTGCTTCTGGGTTTTGTGTTAGACTTGGAAAGCTCTGGGGGTTTCTCACTGTTACCTCTAAATGTTGCCTGAGATGAACCCATCAGCTTCTTTTAAATTGTTTTTTCCTCTGCAAAGCTAAGATGTTAATACGTTGGCTCATCACCGCTTCCTTCCCTGCTCCTAACATGGGTGTGCTCTCACCCCAGTCCTCCTCGATGTCTGGGCAGGATTCCCCCAGCTGTTGGGCCTCTGCCTTCCCTACCTGCTACTTCCCTCCTCGTTTGCTCCAGGCCCTTCAGCCCAGGCTGGTTGAGACGTGAGGACGGACTGCTTTTTCCCCTCCCCACCTTGACCTGAGCTCTGTGTCATGGCCAGAGGGGGTGGCAGATGGGCCTGGACTCCCGAGGTTTGTATCTAGCACAGCCCTGTCTTCTTCCTGGAAGGCTGAGTGCCACAGCAGTTCTGCTAGGGGTATCTCCAGGCCAGTGCTGTGCTTGTTTGTCCCAGGTGGCCAGACTGAGGCTGCAGGGCCCTGCATGGCGCTGGGGCCTGAAGGCAGGGATGTGGTTGGGCCTGAGTCTGGGGCAGTATTTGGGCGCACTTTGGACCTTGATTTGGGCTGGCCTGGGGACCAGGGCTTTGCGGAGCTCAATTTGGAGTGGACAAGAGTAGCACATGCTTGACCAGGGCTGGTGTTAGGAGGTATGGAGTCCTCTTGCTGCCCGGCACCCCGCGCTGTGTTCTCTGGCGGTAGCCGTGTGCTGTGGCTTCTTGTTCTGAGTGACCCCTTCAGAGGTCAGCAGGACCACACTGGGTCCAGCAGCTGCCCCCAGCCTCTGCCGGGGTCAGCTGGGACATGTACAGCCCGCTCTGCCGCAGACCCTCCGTGTGAGCTCAGGCAGCCCTGCCTCTTCTGTCCAGCCAGTACTGCTCTCTCATGTTCCAGCCGGGGTCGTCCGTGTCCCCACCCTTCAGACGTGGCAGAGGTGCCAGCCCTGCCCACCTTGCGTATGGCTGGGTGTAAAAGGCCGTGGTCTGCTTTGCACCTCCCCTTCCCACTGTGGCTGTGGGCGAGGGACAGCTGGAGCTGGTGCGCAGTCGCTCCAGCCTCCACCCTGAGCTAGTGCAATGCCCGTGTCATCACTGCCTCGCTTTCTCCAGGGACCATGGGCCCCCAGAGTGCTGGGATGACCCGGAGATCTGCCCCGTGGGTGGACCCTTGGTCCTCCTCGCTCCGCCCTCCCTGCCCAGGAGGCCCCTTCACTGCCCCTAGCTAGCATGGAGCCCCTGCGCTTCAGGGCCTATGTGGAATGAGGGTCCTCCAGCCCAGGGTGATCAGGACAGCCGCTGGGGCTGGGAGGAAGCAGGTATTTGGGGTCCGGGGTCACACACACAGACCTAAGGCAGTGTTCAACCTTGTATTGGAGACCCCACCTCCCTGAGGGCAAACATCCCTCTTCACACAGCCTCCTGAGCTCACTCTGGTGTGCTGTGCTGTGCTGTGCTCTGGGAGCTGACAGGCCATGGGGGTGGTCTGCTGCCCTGGCTCTGAGTAGGGATTCGGTGAGTGCATGCACGTGTGGGGACGCACTGGGGTGGTGAATGGGGGCCCCTTCCTCCTGGGGCGAGTGGGCGGGCCATGGCCAAGGCCTGGCTGTCTCGAGGGACTCTAGGTACCTCCTGGCCCTGCCCTCTGGCTCCTCTCCTCAGACAGTGGTCCTTCCCTGCAGGGCTCTCCGGGTCATGGTGGAGCACCTGCCTAAGCCCCCTTGCCTGGCCCTGCGATTCCCGTGCTGTTTCCTCCCCTGGGAGCTGGGACCTGACCCCTCAGGAAAGATGCCAGGGTCTTGTGGGCATGGAGCGGTACAGAGTGTGAGGAGGGGTGCCTGGGCGGGGCCAGCGTTGGGAGGCTCGGGTGGCCTAGTCGTCTTTGTCCTTGGCGCCGTGTTTGAGGATGCGGGTGAACTCCACGTAGTTGAAGTTGCCTTTCTTGTCGATGGGCGCCTCACGGTACATCTCATCCACCTCCTCGTCTGTGAAGCGGTCGCCCATGGTGGTGAGCAGCTCCCGTAGGTGGTCCTCATGGATAAAGCCTGGGGGTTGGATGGGGGACCTTGACTTTGGGGACTCGGGCGCACCAAGGGTCCCTACCCTTCAGCCCCCCATCCCTTGCAGATCTCATGGCTGGAGAGGGGGCCAGGAAGCCACCTCCCCGGGCTCCGGTCAATTTGGGGACTTACAGCATGGATAGGAGGGCTCAGGAGGGGTCACTAGGGTCCCAGGGGGAGTTCTGTGGTGGGCCTGTCTGCAAGGTGTTTCTCTGACAATGCGTGCTTTTGGGGCAGCGCAGCTGGACTGTCCTGCCTCCAGCCAGTTTGGGCTGAGTTGAAATGCTGATCTCCGTTCTTCCTAGCTGTGTGACCTTGGGCAAGTACTTAACCTCTCTGGGCTTACTTGATCTGGAAAATGGGGATGAAAATGGGCCACCGCGGTGGTAGGGGGGCTAGAGGTGGTGGTGGGCTGTTCCTGGTAGTCTGGAAAATGTTCTGAGTGGCTTCTGAGAGTGGTTACTATTGCCTTCATTATTCTGCCTGTCCATGGTGAGTTAGAAGGATGATCTGAGATGTGGGGGGGTTGGCAGTTAAGGCGTGAAATGGTTTCATTTCCAGAAAGGTCTAAAGCGGTGGGGCAGTGTTGGGCCAGCAGAGGAGTGGCAGAAGTAGGGGCCTTGGAGGACACGGCCATTTCACTGGGGCATTCTGAGGAGACAGCAGGAGGCCGCTTGGCTCTTACAGTTGGCAGCAGCACTAGGAGCTGGTGGCGTGGGTTCTGGACAGGGGCCCCTCCATGCGTCTGGCCCGCCTGCCTGCGCCTCTGTGGTTCCCGCCCCTGGCCCTGCCCGAAGCCCCATCAACCTGAGGCCTCCTCGTCGAAGCAGGCGAAGGCGTTCCGGATCACGTCCTCGGGGTCTGTGCCGTTGAGCTTCTCGCCAAACATGGTGAGGAACATGGTGAAGTTGATGGGCCCCGGGGCCTCGCTCATCATGCCCTCCAGGTACTCATCTGTGGGGTTCTTCCCTGTGGTAGCAATGGGGCGTTGGTCCCTCCTGCCCTGACCTGGGAGATCCCGACTCCCTGGACCTCCCCGGTGGTGAGTTTTGGGAACCCTGAATTGCAGCACTGAGCAATGGCTCTTGAGCTCCTAGCCCCATCCTGGCTGCTTGGGGCACTGCTGACCTTGTCTGCTGCCTTGGTTGTCTTTCTGCGCTGCACCATCCTCACCCTCTGAAGGTAGCATTCTTTTTTGTTGTTTGGTACAGGGGATCGAACTCGGGACCTTGTGCTTGCCAGGCAGGCGGCGGAACCACTGAGCTCGGAACCTTCCTGAGCTGGAAGGTAGCATTCTTAACCCCTTTACAGCTATGCAACCGAGACAGAGGGATGAGGCAGCTTTCCAAGGTCATACAGCAGTTAAGCAGCAGAGCAGACACCTGAATCCAGGCAGCCTAACTCCATATTCCAGACTTGGTTTCCAAAGTGGTTAAATCAGTGAGCTTTGGTGACACATAGGCCTCAATTTGAAGCCCAGCTCTGTGCCTCGTTTCCTGTGTCTCAGGAGAATCATTAAGATGAACAAGACAGTGTTTGCAAAATGCAAACCATTGGCACGGGCTGTGGACTCTGGAATCAGTTGCTGCTTCCTCTCCCAGCTCTACCACTTAGGAGACCATGGACGGATTAACCTCTGAGCCTCAGTTTCCTTATTTGTAAAGAGGGAATGGCAATCACATCTATTCCACCCAAGAGGATTGCTTTCAGAATTAAGATAATACCAGCAGAGCTTATTATTAAATTGCTGTTTTTTTTTTTTTTTTAATCTAAGGAAGTTGGGTTTTTGTTTTTAAACTCACTATGTAGCCCAGGCTGGCCTTGAACTCGTAGCTATCTTCCTGCCTCTTCCTCTGGAATGCTGGGATCATAAGTATGCACCACCATGCCTGGCAAAGATGGTGTTTTTGTCTTTTGAGACATGGTCTCACTATGTAGTTGAGACTGATCTGGAACTCACTATGTAGCCCAGGATGGTCTCAAACTCACAGCGATCCTCCTGCCTCAGCCTCCTGAGTGCTGGGATTACAGGCGTGTGCCACCACATCTGGCTGAGATTGGTCCTCTTAACTGGAGGGCCACGACTGATATGTGGGCCCAGTGACATGGGCTACATGTGCATGGCTTACTGGGTACACATCTGGGGTGGTCACCAGGTCTCGGGCGTCTTGCAAATGGGTGGGAGCCTTCATGTCTCTGTGAGACCCAGAAGAGCTAGGACTCCATCAGGACAGGATGGAGGGCAGAGAGGAACAGCCCCTCTCTGGCCTTAGTCCTCCCGTTCTGTGAAGTCAGAGGACCCTAAAGGAGAGCCCTGCTGGGTGACCATTTCCTGCTGGGACCCTCCTGGGAGAGGAGGCCACGGGTGCCATGGGTGAGCTTGGCCTGAAGCCAGGAGAGGGCTGGCACCTGGAATGGGCATAGTCAGCACTCCTGCCCAGGGAGGGAAATGGGCAGGGGACAGACCCAGGCCATCTGGCCCGATGCTGGTGGCTTGGTCATCATGGCTGCCCCTCTGATACTGGATCTGGTCGAGGAGCTCTCACCTGGATGAAGGCTGTGCCAGGCTGGGGCCAAGGGAGGCTGTAGCCAGCATGTGGGGAGGGATGACCTGGGTGTGGTCTGTGGAGGCCTTTCCTCCGGGCTCGTTTGAACAGCGCCAAGATGGCCTTAATCCTGAGCCCTTTCAATTCTAAGAACCTGACTCTGCGGTCACAGAGGAGGTGCTCTGGCCTCCCCTCCAGGTCTTGGTCTCCCTGTCTCTACAATTACAATGCAGTGTGCAGCTGAAACTCTCATTCAGCTGCTGACCCCCTTTTCTAGGTGAAATGTCACTCAGCACACACACCTGGTGGGGCTGTCTCACTCAGGAGTCAGTCCATACCCTTCACAGGTGGGGCTGGACCTCAGGGAATCCCAGAACTGTCTGTGCCTTGGTTTCCCTATTTTATTTTTTTTGGTACAGGGGATGGAACTCGGGCCCTAGTGCTTTCGAGGCTGGCGGCAGAACCACTGAGCCAAATCCCCAGCCTTTCCCTATTTTAAATGGATGAAGTGAGGTCAGCTACTCCCCAGGACTCACTGCCCAGGAAGTGCTCTCCCAGGATAAGCCCCACTCACCCAGCGAGGCCAGCATGTCGTGTAGGTCCTCCTTGTCAATGAAGCCATCGCGGTTCTGGTCGATCATGTTGAAGGCCTCCTTGAACTCCTGGATCTGGGACTGGTCAAACATCGCAAAGACGTTGGATGTAGCCCGCTGTGGCCGCTTCTTGGTGGTCTTGGCCTTGGCTCGCTTGCTGGACATCTTGACTTCAGGTGGGCGGGGCTTCCCTGCAGGAAGCAGGTGCAGGGCATGACTCTGAGCCTGGGAATCCTCCTGCCTCCCCCAGATGGTTTCACTCTAGGCCTGGCATATAGGGCCTCCCACAGGCACGGGCCTCCTGCCACCCAGTTCTTCCTGAAAGCAGACAGTGATCTCCAACAGCATCCTCTCCCTCTCCCACCTGGGTTTCCTCCTGTGGGAATGGGCACACGACAGGAGGAGTGCTCAGCGATTAACACTCAGAGCCCGGAGAGCACCTGGAATGGTGCTAGGCACAGAATAAGCTATTTTTGCTGTGACTGTTTGGGTAAAACACTTTAGACCTAATAGCATTTACACTGCCCATCTCTCCCTCTGCAAGTGACAAGTGGGGTGACACGGAGGAGGCAGCAGGAGCTCTGCCTTCCAGGCTCCCTGGGCTCCAGAGGGAGCAGCAGCAGCCGCACTCCTGACATTCCTCCAGTGTCCTCCTCCTCTTCCTCCTCCTGGCCGCTCCATCCCTCTGCTGCAGGTTCTTCCAGGCTCTGAGTGGCTTGCTCCTCGGCCCCCTCTCCAGCCTTCATTCTGTGTGCTTAGCAGGGACTGAGGCTGCCAGGCTGAGGACCCCAGGTCCTTGTCACCTCTGTGCAACACTCGGCCTCTTAAGCTTCTGGCCAGTCTTCCTCATCCCCTCTGGACCCAGACCTGCACCTGTCACTTGGAAGCCCTCAGAGGTTCCCCCAGCCTAGCCTTCAAGACACTGCCCAAACCCCCCTTCCTGTGTCCCTCTGTGACCTGGCTCCGGCTGTGCTGACCGCTGCTGTTCCCCAGCCACTCCCACCCCTTCCTCCTGGGCCTGCTTCCCTCTCCAGCCCAGGCCTTGAGTCTCCCCGTCCTTGCTGTCCTCCCCAGCTTTGCTTTTCGCTCCAGCCATAGCTCACAGTGGACTCAGGAAGCTTGTTAAAGAACAGCGGCGTGAGGTTGGCTGCCTCCCCTGTAGAGACAGGGAACTTGAGGCCAGACAAGGGACTCTTTCCCCGTCCCCTTGCATAACTTGTGATGCCTAAGTGCCTGCTTTCTCTTGGCTGGCCAGGCCCCAGGATGGCTGTCCCCTCCTTTCCTCTGCTCGAGTGCCTTGGTCCAGCATCTGCTGGAAGCTTCTCTGCCTGTGCCACCCGCTTGTCACTCCAAACTGTGGGGCTGAGAGTGTGCAAGCTGTTTCTAGGCTTCTGTCCCATAACCCTGCTGAAGTCATTCATGGACCTCAACCTTTGGTCCCCCCAAATCCCTGTACCAGGGATCGAACTCAGGACCTTGTGCTTGTGAGGGAGGTGTAGTGTTACTGAGCTAAATTCCTGGCCCCCTGATTTTTTTTTTAGGATGAGGATCTTACTGTGTTGCCCAGGGTGATCTCAAATTCATATAGGCTCAAGGGCTCCTCCTGCCTCAGCCTCCAAGTAGCTGGGACTACAGTGTGTGCCACATGTCCAGGTAGACCTTGGTTTTGAACCCTGGCAGGATGTGGTGATGCACACCTGTAATCCCAGCCCTTGGGAGGCTGAGACAGGAGGACTGCCTCAAGTTTGAGGCCAGCCTGATCAACATAATAAATTCAAGGCCAGTCTGAACTACAAAGCATTACCCTGTCTCAAATGACAAAAAAAAAAAAAAAAAAAAATCTCAAGTCCTGTTCTGGATGGGGTTTGGCTAGCTGCGGCAAGTCCCCAGGGGCACAGCTATCCATATAGGTTTTTGTTGTTTCCAGTACTGGGGATTGAACTGACGACCTTGGGCTTGCAAGACAGGTGTGGTGCCACTGAGCTAAATCCCCAGCCCCTATCTGTATAGTTTTTGAGACTCTGGCTGGCTGTGGCCCACCCAGTCCATTCAGCACTCACCAGGATTTCAGTGTTTCTTGCATGGTTTGAGGGGTGGCCAGAGCCCTTCTTACCCAGGACCAGGGCGGGGTAGGAATGAAGAAGACTGAGGGCAGGGGATGCCGTTGTCCGGAAGCTGGACCCCCCTCTTCTGTGGCTCAGAGGTGCCAGATCCTTCCCAAGCGCAGTGTCTGCTGCGAGCTTGGACTGACATAGCCCTCTGGTCTGCACAGTCCTAGGGTAGGTGTGGGCCCTCCTGGCCCTTCTGCCTTCAAGGCCTCTTGTCCTCACCGTCTGCCAGGGAGCCAGAGGATGGCAAGAGCACTGCATCCGAGCTGAGTGTGCGCGGCTGCCCTGTCCAAGGCAGCAGTCTTGGGAAGCAGAGGATGGGGTTCCCACTGTGCAGTTAGGCAAACAGGCCCGAGAAGGGAAACCCAAAGAGCCTGCTGGAAGCCAGGACCCTGGGCTAGGTTGGGTCAGTGGGTCGGAAATTTGGCCCTTGATGCTGTCAAGGCCAGAACAAAGGAAACACCCACACTAAGGCTGGCAATGCACCTGTGGCAGCTGAGGGACAAAGTACGCTTCGGTGGAGGCAGTTTCTAGGGTTGCGTCCTTAGCCCTTCAGCCATCAGTGCCCCTCCCAGGTCCTGGAAAAAGGATCAGAGTGCTGGTACTTGGCCTGGCCACTGACTTGCTGTTGCTTCTTCCTACTGGTGTCTGAAATCCCACCCTCACAGAGATCTGAGCAGACCTCATTACCAGTCCCCATAGCTGGGCGGCGCCCGGTGCCCTTCTCCTGGAACCATAGCACATCTGTAATGGAAGAAGGACCCAGATCTCCCAGGAGTCCTTGTCCCCTCCCAGGAGTGAGCCTGGTGGGGCCCTTAGTAGGACAACAGCTGGGCCCAGGGCCCAGACAGGGGAAGCCCCGCCTTGGCACGCAGCACTTGTGTGTTGGAGGGGGGAGTCCTCCGGTCACCATCCCTGTGTCGTGCCCAGGAGTGCAGAGCTGAGGAAGGAGACGTCTGCTCTGAAGGATCCTGGAGCTGGCAGGGCTGTGTCCTTACCTATGACACATAGGGTCTGTTGGGTCAAGGAGCACTGAATTGCAGCCCGCCCCTTGGCAGCCTTGTGCAGGGCCCATCTAGCTCCTTGGCCAAGGGACAGTCTGTACAACCTCCATCCCTTGCCAAAGGGCCCCTGTTTGCCAGGGTCCGGAAAGGTCTCGTTGCTGCCCAGCCTGGGTCAGACCCGCGCAAACTCACAGCTCCAGCCCGCGCCCCTGTCCCTCTAACGGATCCGTGACGGCCCCTCCTCCAGTTCTGGGTTGGCCAGGTCACAGACCACCTGTCGACACCGGCACGGGCTCTCACCTGGTGTGGAGAAGACGGGAGGTGAGTGGAGCTGGCGGCTGTGCGCGCTTCTGGC
>NW_022900934.1:22506489-22519576 GCF_012274545.1 Fukomys damarensis
TGAGGCCGGGCCTTACAAGGCAGAAGAATGCGTGCGGGGCGGTACGGGGGCGGGGCCGCCGCGCCCCAGCCTTATTTGGCCTGGATGTGTGGGCAGCAGTGGGAGCGCTCCTGGGCGAGCCTCCCTTATTAGCTGCCCACTCGAGAGCGTGAGGCGTGCAGAGCCCCTGAAGGCGGGGCGGCTCAGTCCGCAGACTCCCCCTGCCTGTGCCCGAGGCCGGGTTGGCCGCTATCCGGTGGGAGGCAGGTGTCCGCCAGCCCAAGTAAGGTTTCCGGGCCAGGGGAGAGGCGTGTCACAGGCGCGCCGGCACTCGGTTATAGTAACTTGTCCTGGATCGAAGCCACTTGCCCAGGGCTGGGCAGTGGGGTCCCTGGACACTCTCGCCTGCCGCCCAGGAATCGCTGGTGTTTGTGGGTGGCAATGCCCGCTGGCCGCGGCGGGGAGGACTGAGTGGGAGGCCAGGTGACTTCCCGGGAAGTGACATCCAAGCAGGCGGCTGGGCGGGAGCCCTGAGTGGAGCTTGGGTGAAGGAGCCACGGAGGAGCGGGCACAGGAGGCAAAGGCTGGGAAGCTGCAGGAACCCGGCTGGTGGCCCCTGGGCTGCTGAACCGAGGGGCGAAGGGCCTGGCTGATGTTTGTGCCTGGGGCTTGGGGGACCTGAAGTCGGAGGCGCAGCTGGAGTGTGGAAGGGGGCGGGGCTCCGGGGACATTCGGTGGTACAGCCAATGGGGTTTGTGGGTGGATGGGAACGGGCGACGTGGAGGAGCAAGGTAGGCTCCGAAAGTGTTTAGTCTGAGCATCCGGAAAGACAGATCTGTAGTGTTCTAAAACGGGAGTGCAGCGGGTATAGGCGGGTAGGTTTTGGGAGAGATTAGAAGTTTTAATTTGGACACATTTATTAAAAAAAACAACTATTTTAAAATAATTTCAAATTTGCAGTAAAGTTAGAATTGTACCTTCATCTAGATTCTTCAGTGTAGCATTTGGCTTTATTGTATTTTCTTCACTCCATATACAGTATGTGTATATTTATCTCCATCCCAACTGTTTAAGAGGGATGGTGGTGCACACCTGTAATCCCAGCATTTGGGAGGCTGAGGCAGGAAAATCACCGTGAGTTTGAGGCCAGCCTGAGCTACATAATGAGTTCAAGGTTGGTCTGAACTATATGACAAGAGCCTGTCTCAGGAAAAAAAAAAAAAAAGGCAAACTGTACATCATGCTCTTTTACCGCTAAATATTTCAGTATATCCTAAAAAAAGATTCTCTTACAAACGTGAAAACCAGGATATTTTAAACTTGAATTACTTAATTTACAAATCCTTATTCTAGTTGTGCCAACTATCCCAATATGTCCTTTATGGAAAAAGATCATGTGTTATGTCTCTTTAGTCTGGGATTTGTTGTGTGATAAGACATACATAATATAAAATTTGTCACTTTAGCAGCCCCCCCCCATTTTATTTTTGCGGTACTGGGAATTGAACTCAGAGGCGTCGTACTGAGCTACATCCCAAGCCCTTTTATTTATTTTGGGTGTTTTGAGACAATGTCTTGCTGTGCAGTTCAGGCTAGCCTTCAATTCACGATGTAGCCCAGGCCTTGAATTTGAGGTGATCCCCCTGCCTCAGCCTCCTGAATGCTGGGATTACAGGCATGTGCCACCACGGCCAGCTAAGCCTCCCCCCTTTTTTGGGCAGTACTGAGGATTGAACTCAGGACCTTGTGCCTGCCCCTAAACCCTTTTTATTTTTTATTGTTTTGGTATTGGGGATTGAACTTGGCCCTTACTCTTCCGAGGCAGATGGCGACACCACTGAGCCAAACCCCTGACCCAAACCTTTTTATTTTAAGATAGGGTCTGGCTAAATTGCTAAGTTTCCTAGGCTGAGGTTGAACTTAAGTCTTCCTGCTTCAGCCTCCCGGAGTGTTGGGGTACCAACATGGTACATGGGTACCACCCACCATGCCCAGCTTTTCCCCCATTTTATTATTATTTTATTTTATTTTGAGACAGGGTCTAGTTGAGGCTTGCTTTGAACTTGAGGTTATCCTCCTGCCTCAGCCTCCCAAGTGCTGGGATTATAGGTATGCATGCACTTCCATGCCTGGCACTTTAGGCCATTTTATTTTATTTTTTTAATTTTTATTTATTTTTTAGTTTTGGTGCCGGGATCGAACTCAGGTCCTTGCGCTTGCGAGGCAGGCCACCGAACCGCTGAGCTAAATCCCTGGCCCTTTAGGTCATTTTAAAAAAGCAAGGTTTTTGTTGTTGAGTTATAGAATTCTTTCTGTATTTTGTATATTAGTTCCTTATCAAATACATGATTTGCAAATATCTTTCCCATTTCATGAGTGTCTTTTTGTTGTTGTTGTTACTAGGGATTGAACTCAGGTCCTTGGGCTTGTGAGGCACGTGGTGGTACCGCTGAGCTAAATCCCCAGCCCATGAGTGTCTTTTTATAAAGAAAGATTTGATGTAATTTACATACCACAGTATTCATCTCTGAAGTGTACAGTTCTGTGGTCTTAGTATATCGACAAGTTAAACAGTCGTGAGTAGAATTCCAGAACACTTCTTGACGCCCCCAAGGAAGCCCTGTACACATCAGCAGTTGCTCCCCACTCTCCCCTCGTCTCAGCCCCTGCGACTGCGGAACGCCTTTCATTCCCGCTTTTGGCCATTTACGTCCACGGTGAGCATCTGCACACAAGTCTGTATGTGGGTGTCATGTTTTCACTTCCTCAGGAGTACACTTATTCCTGTGCAATTGCTGGCTGTCTTAGTTTTTGTTACTATACTAAATGAGATAATCGATTTAAGAGATTTATTTTGGCTTACAGTGGTAGAGATTGCTGGTGTGGTGGGTACGCCTGTAATCCTAGCTACCTGAGGGCTGAGTCAGGAGGATCACACGTTCAGGGTAGCCTGGGCAATTTAGATCCTATCTCAAAATATAGTAATAAATAAGAGGCCTGAGGATATAGCTGAGCACTAGAGCACTTGCCAAACACGTGAGGTCCTGTGTTAAATCCTCAGCATGGAGGGCGAAAAGGAGGCTCCAGGCCACAATCAGTTGGCTCCCTTTCTTTGGGTTTACCATAAGGCATGTCAGCACTGCAGGAGCAGAGCAACTCACTCGGCGATCCTGATCCTGGGTCCCTCAACCCTTCCCGGGCACCTGCAGCAACCTGGGACCTCCTGTTCGGCACCACCTCTTAGACCTGGGACACCTGCAGTGATGCCCCAGGGACCAAGTGTTGACCTCTGGGCCTTTGGGGATTCTCGACATCCAGACCACAGCACGGGGCCGTTTGGCACCTATGATTAACCTTCCAAGGAACTTCCAAACTCTTCCATAGTTCTGCCTGATTTTCAGTTCCTACTAGCAGTGTGTGAGGACTAATTTCTCTACTGTGCCATCAGTGCTTTTTGCCTGCCTTGATTTTAGCGATCTAATTATGTATGAGATAGTGTTTTTCCTTTTTGACAGTGTCTCACAGCATTGTCCAGGCTGACCTTGAACTTGGAATCCTCTTGCCTCCTTACCCCAATTCTAGGTTTCAGGTGGGATTACAGGCATGTGTCTCGCTTTGAACGTACCGAATGAATAAGGGTGCTGAAGGTCCATGGAGATTTGTATATCTTCTTTGGAGAAATATTTATTTAGATCTTTTTCACCCATTTAAAAATTCTTTTTGTTGAGTTGTAATATTATATATTTTAGATAATCCCTTATCAGATATATAATTTATAAATATTTTCTTCCATCCTATGGCTATCTTCACTTTTTTTTTTTTTTTGGAGGGAGGATCTTGCTGTGTAGCCTAGGCTGGCTTTGAACTTTGATATCTTCCTGCCTCAGCCTCCTGAGTACTGGGATTATAGACGTGGACCACCACACCTGGCATCTTTTCTTTCTTGATCTTGGAGTCACAAATGTTTCCAACTGTGGAGAAGTTTTGTTTTATTTTTTCTTTGTTTTTGATGACATATATAAGAAACTGAGAAACTGTTGCTTAACCTGAGATTATAAAGACTTACTATATTCTTTTAAGAGATTTATAGTTTTAGGTTTTTTTGGGGGGGCAGGGTCTTGCTGTGTAGTTAAGGCTGGTTTTAAACTCACAGTGATCCTCCTGTCTCAGCCTTCTCAGTGCTGGGACTACAGGTATATACCACCATGCTCGGCTATAGTTTTAATTTTTAAAGTTAGGTTTAATCCACTTTGAGTTAATTTTGTGTATATGTGAGGTAATTCCGATTTTCATTTGCATTTGGCTATCCAGCTGTCCAGACCATTTGTTGAGACTTAAATCACTTGTCCCTAAATGGATGGACTTATTTTTGGGCTCTTAACTCTATTTCATTGATATGTATGTCTGCTCTTTTTTCCATTACCAGACAGTCTTGATTAATTTTGTACAAAGTTTTGAAATTGTGCAGTGCATAATTTAATTTTGTTCTTTTTCAAGGTCATTTTAGGGTTCCTTGCATTTCCATATGAATTTAGGATCAGCTCGTCAATTTCTGGAGAAAAAGCTGGGGTTTATTACTTATTTACATAGGTACTGGTGATTGAACACAGAGGTCTTACACTGTTCCCATTCCCACTTTTTTGTTTTTTCTTTTGAGACAGGGTTTTGCTTTGCAGTGCAGGCTGGCCTGCCTCAGCCTCCCGAATGCTGGGATTACAAGTGTGCATCATCACACCTGGCTCCCAGCCCTTTTAAAATTTTTAAATTTTGATACAAGTTCTTGCTAATTGTTCAGGCTGAGCTCAAACTTTCAGTCCTCCTGCCTAGAGTACGTCACCATGAACGGTGGGAGCTGGGATTTTAATGAGGATGGTTTTGGATTTGTAGGTAGATTTGTTTGGGGAAGTACTGCCATGGGATGCCTTTCCACTTATTATATCTCTTATTTTTACTTTTTATTATTTATATCTTTAAAAATTTCAAAGATTTAAAAAATTTTCAGGACACAAAGTTTTAGTAAATCTATTCTTCAGTATTTTATTCTTTTGGGTACTGCTGTACCTGAAATTGTTTTCTCAGTTTCATTTTTGGAGTGTTAAGTGGTAGTTGAACTTTTATATATTTCTTCACCAAACATGAGGACTTTCCCCTCATACCAACCAGTTCAATTCTTTGGGCACCAACTGGTTGTCTCACTATTCAGTTCTTTTCTGACATTAACTGGGGTTCACATGACACCACAGGTTTAGGGCCTCAGTCCCACAGGACTGCTTACATTTCAGACGCAAATCACAAGTATTAGGTCCAAAATAGCTACAAATCAGCTTTAAGAATTTGTTAGAATAGATCAGGTTGTCAGATAACTAGTGTTACAAATATGTTATAAAGGATATGACTCGGGACACATAAATGCAGGTGCACAGGACAGGATCCTGGGCTGATGGTACCTGTAGCTTCCCAGCCCTCTCTGGGCTGCCATGCTCCCAGCAGCTCAATGTTCCAGAGTCTGGAAGCTCTCCTCGCCCTGTCACGAGGGGGTCTCGATGGAGTCTTCATTACATAGGTGCGGTTGATTAAATCACTGGTGACTGATTAATCTCCAGCCTGACTCACTTCCCAGGGGTGGAGGAGTGGAGCTAAAAGTCCCAGTGCTTACTCACCACCTGGCCTTTCTGGTGACGATCCTGTCCAGAAGTCAGTAGGACCCAGCCTCCACTCTCACTAGCATACACAAGACAATCAGCACTAGGGACTAAGAACGTTAGAAATTAGGTGCATGGAACCAGGGACAGAGACTAAACATTCATTATATCACAGTAGGGTACAGAAATACAGTTGTTTATTTATTTGGGTACCGGGGATTGAACTTGGGTCCTTGTGCTTGTAAGGCAGGCAGTGGCACCACTGAGCTAAATCCCTGGCCCTACAGTTGTTTTTTATATATTGATACTGTATCCAGCAAACTACTGAAGTCATTCATTAAATAGTTCTTTTTATAGAACCTTAGGATTTTCTGTCTGAAAATCATGTTATATACTAATATAGTTTTCTTTCTTAATTTCCAATCCAGATGACTTTATTTATGTTAGCTTTTTTTTAAATTTTAAATTGAATTTATTGGTACATTCTAGGTAGACAGTACAGTTACATTCATTACTAGGATCTTGTATCTTCACATGCCAGATCTTGGTTCTCATTTTTTCTCCTTGTCCCCACTTATGTTAGCTTTTAATTTAAAATTATTTTCTTGCCCAGTTGCTCTGGCTGGAGCCTCCAGTGTTGAATGCAAACAATGGAGGAGGATATCCTTGTCTTATTCCTGATTTTAAGGAAACTTTCTTTTTCTTGCAAATATAGTATTAAGTATGGATTTTCTGCTTAAAGTTAATATCTTTAGAATACCATTATAGCTTGAAGAAATTGCTCTAGTTTTTTTGTTTTTGGGTTTCTGTGGATGGAGACATACTTGTCATTCCCATTACTGGTGATATTAACTTTGACCACCTAGTTAAAAGTGTCTGGCAGGTTTATCCGTTATAAAATGAGTACTTTTTCTCTTTATAATTAATTAATTCATTAATAAGTACTTTGCGGATGCTACTTTTGAGACCGAATATTTTATTCCTCTTCAAACTCTCACCCATTACTCTTGTTTGCTCTTGCAAAGCTGGGGATGCAATTCAGGGCCTCACATGTGCTAGGCAAGTGCTCTGCCAGTAAGCTACACCTCCTGCTCTTACCTGTTACTTTTAACATTTACTGATGATTCAGTTACTGCAAATGTGATTGCCAAATAGAAATTTTGTAACTTCTAAATTTCTACTTTATTAGTTGGTGGGTGTGTTAATTTTGAAACAGCCATCCAGGTGCAGATGTTGAGAAGTGTGGAGCTCAGGGAGCGCTATAGGTTGTCATTTTAGATGTAAGCCCAGCCGTAAGGCAGCAGAGGGTCTTCCATGTCCCCTCTTGGCCAGAGTGGCTTCACTAGGCCTCATCATTGCTGACCTATTTTGGAGACAAACCCTAGTTCTTGTTGGCATGAGAGCCTGGGACTGGAGTTCTTGTTTCCAGGTAGTTGTGTGTTGAGGTGGTGTTTGGTGGGAAACGTACCTGACTATTTGATGAGGTGGTGCTGGCAGTCAAAGTCCTTGCAGGGTGGCCCCTACCTGAGCAGCACAGCCTCATGCTTCTGCCTGTGTGACCACCATGTCCTGTGATGCCCTAATCCCAAGAACTCCTCATCCTGCAAATCCCAGTTCTCCAAAAAACCTGCCCTCCTCAAGGTCTTCAAGAAAGAGTTCTTGAGGCTCCACTCTGGATTAGACACTGAGATGCAATGAAAAACTTGATTCCTGCCCTCCGGGAGCCTCCATCCCCTAGGTGGAGACAAATCCTCATATACAACAACAAAGGTAGATATATCGTCACAGCAGTGAGAGCAAAGTGTAGAGCAAGGGGCTGACACAGGCCTGGCCCAGCCGTGACCTCAGTTCCCCGAGGACCTGCCACCTAGGGGCTGAGGAAAGAGCAGGTCCCAGGTGTGGTGGGAGAAACATGGCACCTGTCCTAGGCCTGGGGACACCCAGAGGGTGGCATGCAAGGCTATCATTGGAGGGGCACGTGTGGCCTCAAGGCCCCACGGAGGCTGGCTTTTCTCTGGCAGGCTGCAAAGGGTTCTGTGCAATGATCTATCCCCCTTGGCATTAAAGTCTCCTCTGGCTGCCTCAAGGCAGGGGCCAGACTGTCAGTGGGGACCATGCTGGGTCTGGCCATGGATTCACATAGGCAGGAGACACATCTTCATGTTTATCATGAGCCCTGCTGGTACAAACCATCCAGGTGGTCTGTCCTGGACAGCCTTCACCCTCCCAGGTTCCGCACGGTCCTTGACCTGCAAACAACTGGTACCAATGGCTTTGTTTTGCTCTTCTGTGCTTAAGGCCCCTGAGCTCAGTACTGCACCTGGTAGCAGCTGGGTCTTCTCTACCTGCTCTCTAGGCTGAGATGGCTGGCAACTCCACAAGACTCTGGGTACCTGCAAACTTGGGGAAGCTTTCTGGAGGTTCTAGAAAGGAAGCTTGGATCTTCTGTTTCATCTGCAACCCTGTTGGGCTTCTTGGGACTCAGGGTGTCTTACAGTCTCTTCCTTCCTTGATCACCCAACAGCCTCTGGGGAGTGCTTCCTGTTTCTGCCTTAAGTCTTCATTCCCTTAGGTACTGGGCTTTGGAATCATAGAAGCTTCTCTGGGAAGCTGCTGTAAGCCTTTCCCTTAAGCGACAACTGCCTTCCTGATGGAACAGGGTTTAAAGAGATAGGACGGCACCTAAGTCATATTCTTGTCAAAACAGATAAATTTGTTATTCAAAAGATGCTTGGATACTTAAAAAATACAACTATCACGAAAACTAAAGGAAAAAATGACGAGGAAACTGTTTTTGATTGAGACATTAGAGAAACATGGTAACCAAAAGCAGTGAGTGCACAAGATCCCAGTGATGAATGTAACTGTACTGTATACCTAAAATGTACCAGTAAACTCAATGAGTAGAAAAACAAAACAAAACAAAAACAAAAGCAGTGAGTGATCCTTAATTGGACCCTGCATGGACTAGGGAAAGCCATAAAGGCGACTGGTAACTATGTTTGGTACTTTTTAAGTAGTATTAGTGCCTGGGCTCTGAATGTCGTGGGTGAAAGAGGTATAAGTACAAAGAAGATTCCTTTGTTGAATTTGAGGGTGTTAATGGTATTGTCAGATAAGAAATGTCTCTTCAGGAATTTCATGACATTGTTTTGTGAGTGGTGGATCTGTGCCAGGAGTGCCAGGTCAGAGGCCCAGATTCTGCATGTCACCTCCCAGCCCATTCTCTGGTACCAGGAGAGCATCTCTTGAGGCCTGATCTAATCTCAACAGAAATCTTTAGGATCTGAAAGGCTAAGGGTCTCCTCAGCTCCTGAGGCCCATTGGGGTAGAGCTGGGCTGCTACCTGGCCAGTGACTCTCAGTCCAGCTTGGCCTTTTTCCCTGCATTTAGTCACAACTTTGAACAGCTGGCTCGGTGCTGGGTGTGGCTCAACACCGCTGCAACTGGAATCTCATCTTCCTCAGTTCACCCACACCGGGTCCCCAGGCAGATTAGGTCCAGGGAGCGAACAGCCCCAGACATTACTGAGAATCACCCAGGGTCACTGACACTCAGCCATCACTAAAAAATGTGTAACGGAGCCAGGCGTTGTGGTGCACGCCTATAAACCTAGCACTCAGGAGGCCGAGGCAAGAGGATTACTGCAAGTTCAAAGCCAGTTGGGGCTACATAGTTCAGGGCCAGCCTGAACTACATACTGAGACCTAGTCTTAAAAAGAAAAAAAAAAGTGCATTGGGATCTAGGAAGTACTTTGAGCACAGGTGGTCTTGGCACCTGTGTCGGGAGGGCTCAAGGGGAACTTGCTGAGCCTGGGCAAACTCCTAGGAAAGTGGGATCTGTGCCTCCCTAGACTTGAGGTTCATGGTATCTGACTGGGTCTAGGGAGGAGAAAGGGTATCTATACCTCCAGAGCTTGGCCCCGAAACCTGCTAACAGCTCTATTCCCACCACCCCAGGTTGGCACCTACTGTGCCTTCTGCTTGCAGTCCTTTCTGCATCCCTCAGGCCGCTTGGTACCTGCTCATTCTGATCTGGGCACAAGGCTCCTGCCCAGACCCAGCTCGGTGTGCTGCCTGGCTCTTGCCTCCTGTCATATATTTGAACTGTCTCCCTGGCCAATGAGTTCTGTGGGTAGGCTGTGCCTGGAACCAGTGAGTGCTTGGTGTTTGGTGTATGTATTTGTTGGAGGTGCAGTTGCTAGGGGAAACAGGCTCGCTATCCCAGATGTGCAGAGTGCAGGTCTGGGAGTTGTCTGCCCATTCTGGCTCCTGTTAGAGCCAACTACTGATGAATTTATTTCTCACAGAAATTTGGGGGGTAAATGTGCTCTCCAGATGGATTCGTGCACTTTGTTTTCTTACCTGGGATAATAGAGCTCACAACTGACAGAGCTGGAATTAGGGTTGACACTCACCAGCGGTCTGCAAAGAGAGAGCTTTTGGGAGGGGTCTGGCTCAGTTTCCTGGGAGTGTCCACTGCCACCCTCCTTACCTCAGCCTGGCCCATCCCCTGCAATAACACCATGAGCCCACGGTACACATTACCTCATTTATTCTCACAACATGCCTGTGAGGTAGGGAGGGGCAGGGACTGTCCCCATTTTACAGAGGAGGAAGTTGAGGCACACAGAGGTCAAGTGACTTGCCCAAGGTCACAGACGGCGGCCAAGCTGGAATGGGGCCTCAGAGCAGGCCCTTGGTTCACCCCGCAGCACACACCAGACAAGAGGATGTCTCCAGTGCCCCCGAGTCGTATACACAGTATAGAGCAGCCCCTCGTGTGCTGAGCTCTGCTGCACACGGCCTCTGCCAGGCTGCCTGCCCTTGCCTTGCCCTCCCCACCCCGCCCTGCAGACCTGGGCCTTTGCAGCTCAGGGCTCAAGACACCCCGGGAGTGGGGATGCGGGACAGGATGATTGGGATTTAAAAAAAAAAAAAAAAGAATAGGAAACTCAGGCGGGGCTGATAGGAGGTAAGACCCCCCCCCAAAGGCTGCTTACACACAAGGTATATATTTTTACACACACTTGTACACACACCTAGATATAGTACATGTAAAAATATATGCTATTCACACACCTGCTTCCTGCCAGGTGCCCGAGAGCCAGTGGCGGCAGCGCTGGTAGGCATGGGTGAGCAGATGGGTCTTAAATATACACTCTAAGGTCTATGTGCATATGTACACATACGTACAGACCGCCACTTGCCCTCGGGGACTGGACACAGGCGTGGCCAAGGACAGACAACCCCACCCTGTGGCCAAAGCCACAGTCCTAAATCTGCTGAAGGAAGGAGGGCTGGAGAAAAACCGCTGGAGTGTGGTAACCTGGCTTCACCTCATTTCCCCCAAGACCAACGCCTTCTTTATCTGTGGAGAGGTAAGTCCTACCTGACTCTGCCTAGGGCTGGCAGGTCATGGGGGAGGGCAGCCCCGTCTGTGTGTGCACGTGCAAGCGTGTGTGAGCGCTTGGTGGGGGAGGAGGGATGCATGTAATCTCGATTTTCTCTGAGCCCTTAGCCACAAAAGCCATTGGCCTTGATGGGGACCCCTGTGAGCTCTCTGAAGGTGAAAGAAAAATGTAGAATGAAAAATCCAAGGTCAGAGCAGGGTAGCTGGGAGAGGAGGGACATGGCAGGTGCCCAAGGCTGCCCTTGGACTGTCGTTGTCTTGTAAACAAGCTAGTTTAAGTTCTCATTAGATAGAACAAGTAAAAAGACTGAAGTCTGAGGCTCAGCTGGGGAATTGCTGAAGTCCATCTACCTAGTCCACCACGGCCAGCAAGAGGGGAAAAAAGTTTTCTAGTTTTGTTGACGGTTTTTGTGTGTGAAGTCTTCATAACCTAAAGCTGGGAGGGACCCAAAAAAGCCAAATTGTGAGCCCTTGTATACATCAATTTGAAAACTGGCTCAGGGTCTCTAGAGAGAATAACCATACTAAAGGTTGATAAAATTTTGTTCCATCTGCGTTGTTTTTGTGTGTGTATTTAATGATTTAAAATTGTTTCGTTCCTCCTTCGTGGTCTCAGAGCCTGGTCTGGGCCTCAGGGACATAGATCTCGATGCTGTCTGCGCTTTCTGTGGCTGAGTTCTGCCGCACAGAAGCTGCCCGCTTGGCTGCCAGGAGTCTCTTTCGGGCCTCCTGACGCTGTTTGTCCCCTGAATCTGAAGCCTTGTCACGGCTCACTGCCGGCTTGGATTTGGCTGGCTTCTTTGGGACTGGAGGGGGTGGTTTCTTCTCTTCCTTTAGCGAGACAGTGAGGAGGGAACAAAAATAAAACAAAGGTGCCACATTTGCTGTGGTACTAACCCCCACTATATGCTGGTGGCTGGAGCCAACCCTCCCAGCCTCCCCGCATTGGGCACAAGCAACAAACACAGTTGGAATCAAGAAGCCACAAGAAGCAATGACAGTGGGAGTGGCACAAGGTAGAGGAGCTGAAGCAAGAAGAGCTGAAAGCAAGCTATTAGAAGCCTAAGAATGTTCTAGAAGGACAGGGCAGTCAGACTGTCTGTTCCCAACCCCACTCTGAGTAGTTAGGGCACCTGGTCACCCAAATTTAGGGCTTCTGACTTCCCGCTCACACTTCACATGCTGTCGTAAGGGAATGGAACTTACAAGGGCCATAGTCTTAACAGGGTAGGTGTCACTGGGCCCAGACCCCAGTTCTGGCAGCAAGGCCCCAGGAGGAAGGACCCCTGTGCTGCTGCCATGGTTCCAAAAGCCCTGTCTCCATTAGTGCTATGGGCACCTCTTTCCCAGGACCCCCTTCCTGAACGTGCAGGGCAGGATGGCATGCGTCAGTGAGCAGCCTCTACAGAGTGAGCAGCATGCTGGGCGAGTGCCAAGCATGGACCCCGCGCAGTGATGGACGTGAGCCCAGCTCAAGACGACACACGGAGAAGGGAGCCAAGCAGCACTGACCGATGTGGGCAGCGTTATTGCCGACCAGGAATTTGTCCCTGGACTTCCCCTCCGCACTGCTCCATGCTCACCTTCCTCTTCTCCGGGGTCTCCACCAGCTGCCAGCTGTTGGCCTTGAGGTGGTAGAGTTCATCAAACTTCATGCTGATGTCCTCGATGGACAGCTGTAGCAGGTCCCAGAACCCTGCCAGGTCCTGGGCTGTTGGACGTGGGTTGGCGTCAGGGTTCTGTGGGGGCAGACAGGGATCAGTGGGGCTAGGAAGGCAGGAGATCATCATCCTACCTCGTGGTCCCCTGCCCTGCCAGCACTGGGTGGGGGCTCTTAAAGCCTAGTCCAACTCCCTGGTTCCCAGTGTCCAGGTCAGTATCTGTGAGTGAACAATGACAGTTCCTGGCTGGTGCCAGTCCCAGTGGCCCTCACTGAGGTATATTCAATAAGCAGGGACAGTCTCGGGCTGAGGATTTGGCTCAGTGGTTCCACCACCTGCCTCGCAAGCGCAAGGACCTGAGTTTGAGCCCCGGTACCAAAAAAAAAAAAAAA
>NW_022900934.1:22519658-22541692 GCF_012274545.1 Fukomys damarensis
AAAAAAAAAAAAAAAAAAAAAAAAAAAAAAAAAAAAAAGAATGGAGTCTCACCATGAGAACAGGCCCTGCACATAAGTGGACTACGGCCATCACCACTGCCATAGATCCCTAATGGTGAGGAAGGCACTTATGCCCTCAGGTGGGCAGGACCACAGTGGTTCTGTTTGTAGGGAAGAAACTCTTGGCTGGGGTTTTCCAGTAAGGCAGGGAGAAGCTAGACTCATTCCCAGAATATACATTGCTTCCCTCCCCATTCTGTGACAACACAAGCCCCAAATGCCTATAGGTCCTGGAGGCAAATGCTTTCCACTGCCTCTAGGGGTAAATACTCCTGGCTCACTTGAGAGACTCCCACAGGAAATGCTCCCCAGGGCTTTGATGAGCCGCAGCAGGTCCTCTACCAGGAGGGTCATCTTGGACGCATGATAAACTGTATATACATAAGCTGTGCTGACTTTTAAGCCTCACATTCCTGCAGCCTGGTTCAGGAGGCTGTACCTGGGCCTTTCCAGTGCCACCAGGAAGCAGTACTGTCCCCACACTACCAAGGAGATCAGAGAGGTTGAAGGCCTGACTGGTACACAGCGTCTTCCCAGGGGGTCTGGCAGGCAGCCCAAGGCTGGAAGCCTGTGTGCTAGGAGTGCCGCACTCACCAAGTTCTGCTCACAGAGTCCTCGGAACTGCTGGAATTTCTGGGACATCAGTAGCTGGGCACTGCCCACAGCACTGAGGACCTTTCCTAAGACTGAGGGAGAAAGGGGAAAAAAGTAAAACTGAGCTGAGTATAGGGCTGCTGGGATATACAGTAGGAGCAAGGTCATATCAGTCATTTGGTGATGGCAGCTGCTCCTCACTGTACGTTAATCCATTCTCACTGAAAAAAATGGAAATACAGAGAAAGTGAACTCTATTCCCTAGTTCCTAAGGACATTCTGTGACAATAAATTAGAAAAGAACCTAAATGGAATTTCCAGAAAACCAAGTTGTTACCATGTACTTGAAATAGAGAATGTGATCAGTAAGTATTTTATCAGAATTGAGCATAAGTTAAAAATCATGTCAGAGCTGGGCTTAGTGGTACATCCCTGTAATCCCAGTACTGAGGGTGAGGCAGGAGGATCGCCACGAGTTCGAGGCCAGCCTGAACTATATAGTGAGACCCTGTCTCAAAAACCAAGACAGGGCCAGGGATGTAGCTCAGTGGTGCTGTGCCTGCCCGGCAAGCATAAGGTCCTAAGTTCAGTCCCCAGTATGGATGGCAGGGGAGGGGGGGAAGCGCGAAAAACAAAATCTCAGAAGAGGAACCTTGCTTAGTTGTCCCCAGCTTTGGGGTCAGTATGTGAGTGAGTGAAGCCAGCCTGGTCAGTGGCAGCATCAGTGCTGGGGTCCTTGGCAGAAGGAACAGCCTCATTGGGTGAGGTTTTTACAAAACCTTCAAAAACAGATAATCCCCACCCTACATATTCAGACCTTTGCAGAGATTATTTAAATAGACATGGAAGATACAACTTTTTTGGGGGGGGGTGCGGTACCGGGGTTTGAACTCAGGTCCTTGTGCTTGTGAGGCAGATGGCGCAACCACTGAGCTAAATCCCTGGCCCCTAAGATACAACTTTTTTTTTTTTTTTGGTACTGGGGATTGAACTTGGGTCCTTGTGCTTACAAGGCAGGCCACCAAACTGCTGAGCTAAATCCCCGGCCCAACATACAACTTTTTTCAGAACCCTGAAGGCAGGTCAATTTGCCAAGAACTCTTAGAGCACTTTGATTATTAATGTAACTGTGAAATTCTTCAATAAAACGTAAGGAACTGAAGACTCCAGCTAAACATCCTAGGAAGCACTCAGCCCAAGAGTATGAGGTTGATATTTTAGCATCACTTCCAATTTTAAAGTGATGGCATAAATAGTATCCCTCACCCTACCAGAAATTACTGAAAAGCAAATTTAAGCAACAAATTCAAGTGCAAATCTCCCACGAAGCTCAAGCTTGATGTAAGAGGAAGGTCGTCATGTGCAGTGATGGCTGGTGTAGATCATGGTTAAAGGAGGGAGGTTTGAGTTTTCTAAATGGTGTGTGTAAGTCCCTGGGTTTGATCTCTAGTATTCCCCCAAAACAAAATATATGAACTAAAAAGAGGCATGGACTGTAACTCCGAGGACAATGGGGGGGGTGCTTTGTAGTTCTATGTAGTTCAGGCTGTAGAGTGCCCCTGGGTTCAATATCCATTGCCACAGAAAGAAAAACAAAAGCCAACTACAAGGGGCTTAGGACATTGCTGAAACGTTGGTTGATAGTGCTTGCCTAGCCTGTACCAGGTTTTATTGGAAATGAGGAAGAGGAGGCGGATACCTCCTAGATTTCCAGGAGGGGTCCTGAATGGCTGTAATATGTTGTTTTGCTGCCTAGAGGTTTGTGCATGACTGTTCCAGGGGCAGCTTTTAAAATTAATCCTATTAGTATGAAAAGATCAGTGAAGGTGTTTAGATCCATCTGTACCAACACTGGTACCAGTGGACAGTCATACATGTACCACTGGAGGTCCAAGCTGGCAGCAGTGTGTCAAACAGCAGACTTCTCAGCCAGAAAAATGGATGAAGACAATTTAAAAAATATATAGAGTGTCCACCAAAACAAATGTACACACACTTCAGCAGTTTGCTGTAGTAATAAATGTCTGGAAGCTGACGACTACCACTTTGAGCACCTCTTGTAACAGAGGACAAAGGTAACTTGTATTAATCTCATGGTGTCAATAAATTTAGTATTAAAATATTTTTACAGGTTTATATAGTTTCTTGGTGGACTATATTTTTGTGTGTATACACACATATATGTCTGCAACATTTTTTTCAAAGTACTGAGAGAAGGCCCTGTCCTGTCGCTATCAAGGGAAGGTGGGCTGTGAGCTCACTTAGAGCTAAGTTCGGTGCCTTCAATCCATTTCCATCACTTGCTTCTGTCACTCATCAGACCTCCAGCAGCCAAAATGGTGAAGCAGATGGACAGCAAAGAAGCTTTTCAGAAAGCCTTGGCTGATGCAGGGGATAAACTTGTAGTAGTTGATTTCTCAGCCATATGGTGTGGGACTTGCAAAATGATCAAGCCTTCCTTTCATTCCCTGTCTGAAAAATATTCCAGTGTGTTTTTTTTTTAAATTAAAAAAAAATTTTTTTTGGTACCGGGGATTGAATTCGGGTCTTTGCACTCAAGGCAGGCCACCAAAACCGCTGAGCTAAATCCCCGGCCCTCCAGTGTGGTTTTTGTTTGTTTTTTTTGAGAGAGGGTCTCACTATGTAGTTGAGACTGAACTGGAACTCACCATGTAGCCCAGGCTGGTCTCGAACTCACAGCGATCCTCCTGCCTCAGCCTCCCGAGTACTGGGATCATAGGCATGTGCCACCACGCCCAGCTTCCAGTGTGTTCTTCAAGTAGCCTGTCTCTCCCCCTTCCACGTACCAAGGATTGAACTCAGTGAGGCAGGGATGGTGTCACTGAGCTAAATCCCTGGCCCCCTCCTTGAAACAGATGTCGATGATTGTCAGGACATTGCTTCAGACTGTGAAGTCAAATGCATGCCACCCTTCTAGTTTTTGAAAAAAGGTGAAAAGGTGGGTGAATTTTCTGGCGCTAATAAGGAAAAGCTTCACACCATTAATGAATTATTCATTAGTCTAAATGTGTCTTCTGAAGACCATAACCACCTATCAGCTATTTAAAATTTTTAATTAAAAAAAAATAAGTATGAAGTATGGAAACTATATACACAACTGGCAAAAAAAAAAGGACTGAGAAGAAAGTACTTAATAAGTGTGAGTATGAAAGTCTTCCATAAACAGTTCTGGGAAAGCTTGACATTCACATACAAAAGTTGTTTCTCTAAGGACACAGAGAAGTTATAAAGAAAAAGGTACATCTGGTGAACACTAAAGCTATACTAATACAAGAATGGTGGGGCACTGCAGAGCGCACCTGTAACCCTAATACTCAGGAGGCTCAGCCAGAAGGATCACATAAGGTCAAATCCAGCCTGGGCTACACAGTGAGTTCAAGACCAGCCATATATATAGCAAGAGTCCATCTCAAATACAAAAAAATATGAGACTGGACTCTGAGCCAAGAAATAGAGATTAAGTCATTAAATATTGGTAAAAGGTTCAATTCACCAAGAAATTTAAGTAATTCTTACAAGCATGTAATAACAGCTTCAAAAGTATAAAGAAAATACAGTAAGGTCCCCAAAATACAGTAAGGTCAGAATGTTTGCTTCACTTAAGCTAGATTTAATGGATATACTATAGAACTCACAACCCATTACTTACAAGCTATGTCTCTGTCTCACACACACAAGAAACATTCACTAAAACTGGTCACATTTTTAGCCATAAAACACAGCTGTTAAAGAAGTCAGGGCTCGGAGTGTACTTCAGTGGTTTAGCACTTGCCTAACAATGTGAGAGGCCTTGGGTTCAGTCCCCAGCACTGCCAGAAAAGAAAGAAAAAAGCCGATCCTAAAATTCATATGGAAATGCAAGAATAGAGTACATCCTTTAGAAGTTCTTTGATGAGAACCTGATCCTAGATAGGAACTTTGATTTTTTTGAATGCACAGAGCTCTATCTCCAGCATCCCCAACCCTTTTTTATTTTGAGGCAGGAACTTGTAATCCTCTTGCCTCAGGTTTCCAGGGTATAGGATGAGATGTGTGTGCCACCAAACCTGGACCCAAGCTGGTCTTAAATCTCTAGGCTCAAGTGATCCGCCTCAGCATCCCTAGTAGCTGGGCTCTAAGTAGATACCATCATGACCAGCAGTGGCTATGAATTTTGCTTTTTTTGGTACTTGGATAGAACTTGGGTCTTTGTGCTTTGCGAGGCAGGTGGTGGAACCATTGAGCTAAATCCCCGGCCCTGGCTGTGAAATTTTTAAACATATTTGAAGAACAAAGTTGGAGGACTGTCAAAACTTGTTACAAAGCTATAGCAAATGGAACATTATGGTACCAGTGTTAAGTATATGCATGTACATCAGTGTTATGGAGTAGAAAGTTCAGAAATAAATTCTTCCATTTATGGTCCACAGACCTGTGACTAGGGTGCCAGCAATGGGGAAACAATGGTGCCTTAAAAATTGGTGCTTAAGGGGTTCTGCTGACTGCCTTGTAAGAGCAAGGTCCCAAGTTTGTTCCCCGATAAAAAAATTAAAAATACCCCCAGAAAGAATGGCTGCTATCAAGAAATCAACGAATAACAAATGTTGGCGGGGTTGTGGTGAGAAAGAAACCCTTCTCCATTGTTGGTGGGAGTGCAGACTGATGCAACCACTGTGGAAATCAATATGGAGATAACTCAAACAACTAGGATTAGAGGTCCTATTTGACCCAGCCATCCCTCTGCTGGGTATCTTTCCAAAAGAATTAAAAGAATCATACCACAGTGATATATGCACGCCCCTGTTTATAGCGGCAGTTTGTAATAGCTAAAATTTGGAAACAGCCCAAATTGTCCATCAGTTGGAAACTGGATAAAGAAGATGTGGTTTTTCTATAAAATGGAGTACTACTCAGCCATAAAGAATGAGAAACTAGAGTCATTCATAGGAAAATGGATGCATATTGAGGCCATACTCAAGTGAAATAAGTAAAACACACATGTAAATACCGAGTAGTTTCTCTGGTATGAAAAACAAAGTGTAAATAAGATCCACATTGTATGACTGACAATATGAAATAGGAAGAAAAAAGCTAAAGGTATAGGGGAAGTAGGAAGGGTAGGGAAAAGGAAATAAGGGAAAAGAAAAAATATGAGAAAATGAAAAAATCTTCGTAAATAGGGAAGGGTGGAGGAGGTGAAGGGAGACCAGGGAAATGGAGAAAAAAAATGAGAACCAAGATCCATGTAAAGGTACAAGATCCAGGCCGGGTGTGGTGGCTCATTTGGGAGGCTGAGGCAGGAGGATTGCTATGAGTTCGAGACCAGCCTGGACTACATAGTGAGTTCCAGGTCAGTCTCAATTACATGGTGAGACCCTGTTAAAAGAAACAAAAAACAAAAGGTACAAGATCCAAATGATAAATGTACCTGTACTGTATACTTAAAAAATACCAATAAACTCAATGAGGAAAAATAAAAAAGTGCTTAAAAAATGGTGAACGAATGTCAGGCTCATATTTTATACCATATATAAAAACCAATTAACATGACTTAAATGTAAATTAAAATTATTAGAAACAAGCAGAAGTAAATTTTCATGACTCTGGATTAGGAAATAGTTTCTCAAATCTGGTATCAAAAACAAGTGATAATCAAATTTCATTAAAATTAAAAACAGCCTGGGTATAGCTTTGAATTTTGGGGGGTATAGCTTTATAATTAAGCCCATGCTTAGTTAGCATATCTAGGACTCAAGTTCAAACCTCAGCACCACTAACAAATTAAAAAAAAAAACTAGCCAAAAAGTGGAAAAACCCATTGTCCTAATGACTAAACAAAACATGACACATCATATGATAGAATATTATTAAGTATGAAAAGAAATAAAGTTCTGATACATACTACAACATGGATAAGACTCAACATTATAAAGAAGCTAAAAGAGCACATTATGATTCCATTCATAGGGAATACTCAGAATATGCAATGATACAAAGAATAATG
The DNA here is from genome assembly GCF_012274545.1 of Fukomys damarensis. Lineage (NCBI taxonomy): Eukaryota > Metazoa > Chordata > Mammalia > Rodentia > Bathyergidae > Fukomys > Fukomys damarensis. The sequence goes on from NW_022900934.1 coordinate 22,526,317, forward strand.
TAGATTAGTGCTTGTCTGGAACTGGGGGACTGGAAAGAAGAGACTAGAAATAATGGTTAAATGGTATAACGATTCTTTTGGGGATGATGAAAATGTTACAAAACTAGACAGTAGTGATGATTGCGCAATGTAATAAAATTCACTGAATTGTATAGCTTAGAGGGGGTGAATTTTATAGTATGTAAACTGTTTTGGACCTAGGGGTCTAGCTCAGTGGTAAAGTATATGCCTATCTAGTATGTGTGAGGCCCTGGGCTCAATCTCCGGCACTCTTCTCAAATTATACCTCAGTGGTGGATTTTTCATAGCAGAGTGCTGTAAAATGTGGTAGTGAGAGCTTGGGATTTAGCTCAGTGGTTCCATCGCCTGCCTCGCGAGCTCAAGGACCAAGAGTTCAATCCAAAAAAAAAAGTGGTGGTGATGGGGAAGAGTGTATCGCATTGCCCCCACAAAGTTTAGAACTGAAACTATAAATCATTCAACTACACATCAGTGGAATGGATTATTCATATAGCAGAGTACTACAAATCAATGAAAAGAAAGAACTAGAGAACAGGCATTAACATGGGCAAATCTCAGAAACAATATTGAATTAAAATAGGCAAGCGTCACAAAGACACACTATGCTTCTACTAGTAAAAACTTCACAAAAAAGCAAAAGGAAAACAATAAATTTCTTTGAGACACATGATACGTACATCTGTGGTAAAACTACAAAGAAAAAGCAGAAAATAAATTTTAACAAAATTTAGGATCATGCTCACTGCTGTGCCAGAGGAGACACCTAAGTGTAGAATTTATATAAGACCATGTTGTGTCATTCTAAACTACAAACCAACCAGATAAAATCTAAAACCCAGGTGTCATATATATGCTGATTACAAGCTGTGACTGAAACAGACAGTGAAAGGAAAAGGATGTAAAGATACATAGTGGGAAGCACTAAGGGAAGGCTGCTCAGCATCACAACACAGAATGAGATGCTCAGGGAAAACATACACATTTTGACTAAGGGTAGATCACTAAACATTCACCAGGAAGCTGGGCGTGGTGGCACATGCCTGTAATCCCAGTGAAAGGCTGAGGCAGGAGGATCACCTTGAGTTCAAGGCCAGCCTGGGCTACATAGCAAGATCTTGTCTCAGAAAACAAAAATCATTCACCAGGAGTATCATAATTCTCAAGTTGGTGCATTTAATAAATTTTCAATGTAAGCCAAGCCAAATTTGACGGAATTTTAGAAGTGGACAAACATAATTTTATAGAAAGTGGTATGAAAGATACATTGCTAAAACAGAGTGTAACTAAACTGAAAAAAAAAAAAAAATATATATATATATACTCTTGGGGGCTGGCGTTAACAAAAAAACCCCCCAAAAAACAAAACTCTTGGCCTCCTCTCTGCAGCTGACAGTGACCTCCCATACCCCACTGCTCCTCACCTGCATTTCCCAAATGCCTCTGCCCCACCTCACTTTGAGATGATGGCCTTGCTTCTACCTGCCATTAGTTTTCTTCCTCCTCCCCATCTATGGACAACTCCAGCAGCTGATCCTTTTATGTGTAATTATGTATAATTTCCCTTCTCTTAATGAGTACATTCTCAACACACGAGCATGCTTATATTGCTCTCTAAAAAACAAAACAAAACAGCACAATGAGCCACCCTTCTCTTTGTATCCCTTTTTCTGCCCTTGTGTACAGGAAAACACAACACAGCTGTCTCTACTTGTGGTCCCAATTGCTCTCCTCTTTTCTCCTACTCCAATCAGGTTACTTGCCCTTGTCCTCTCCCTTACCACACCATTCCACCAAAATGGCTTTTCAAGGTCTCAGTATCCTGCCATCAGTCAAAATGACGAGGCAATTTCTTATCACATCACAGTTGTCAGTTATATTGAAATATTGTTTATGGTCATTACTACTTTGAGATGACAGTAATTAGATTCACTGATCCTGTTACTTAATTCATTAAAGAACTACATGTGTAATACCACAAATATAATGTTTTTTAACAATAGAATTACAGTTAAATGGTTTCTTTTATAATTCGGATAGAATCTTTCTTTATATATATTATTCTGGGAAAGTGTCCTTAGAAGCCTGCTGTGATGGTTAATCTTGATTATCACTTGATTTGACTGGTAAATGCCTGGGGAAATTAGTAAAGTACACTTTTGAGTGTGGTGTTTCCAGGACAACTAGATCAAGAGCACTTCAACTTCATCAGTAGATTACTCCACTGATGAGACCATAGTTTAATGGCACTGTTGAAGGTAATGGAAACCGGGAGTGGGCATGGCTGGAGGGAATGACCCTGGAGGCCTGACCCTGAGGACTATATGCAGATCCCAGCCACTTCCAACAGTGCTTGCTTTCTCTGCTTCCCAGCTGCAGGACATGAGCAGCCTTCCTGAAGTGAGGTCTTCACCACCATGATGTCTCTGCAGCACTGGAGCCAGCGGACCACGGATAGAAACCTCCAAAACCATCTGCAAAAATAACTCTTTTCTCTTCTAACATGTTTTTCTCAGGCATTTGGTCACAGTGATGAAAAGATGATTAACATACCTGCTTTCAACAAGCTCTGCCACACAGAGCAGCTGTGAGTTTCTCACTGCCTCAATCACTTCTATTCTAACTTTAATTTTAATCAAGTTAATGAGTTCATACTTTAAGAAAATGTGTATCCGTCACCTTTCTTGTTGCTGGAACAAAATAACTGACACCAGCAACTTATCCAGTATTGAGGAGGAGCAGCTTATTTGAGCTCTCAGCTTCAGAGTTTTCAATCCCTGGTCACCTGGCTCCAGGCATAAGCAGTAAGGCAGAGGGCATGGTGGAGCAGAGCTGCTCACTTCAAGGCAGCTGGGAAGGAGAGCACTGGAGAGAAAGTGAACAGGGACCAGATAGAGTCCCCACGGCCGTGACTGAGCCAGACACACTCAGAAATGAGACTACTCTCAAGCTGCCAATCAAGATTAACCATCATAAAGTGAAAGCACAGCAACAAAATAAAAGTAGATGAACTGGGTGTGATGGCACAATTTACAAGGCCCTGTATCAATTAAGAGGGGGGGCTCAGTGCTGAGTTCAATCCCCAGTGCCACAAAGGAGAAATGAGTAGAGCGTGGTGGCGCCTGCCTATAATCCCAGTACTTGGGAGGATGAGGCAGGAGGATCACTGCAACTTTGAAGCCAGCCTGGACTACATAGTGAGAAGTGTGAATAGATAATTCACAGAATATTTCCAGAATATATACGACTCATATAACTCAATGAAAAGACAAATGACCCCATTTTATTTTGTTTGTTTTGTTTTTGGGACCAGGGATCGAACTCAGGACCTTGTGCTTTCAAGGCAGGCGGTGGAAGCACTGAGCTAAATCCCCAGCCCTAATGACCCAATTTTAAAATGGGTGAAGAACTTGGGTATTTCTTTAAAGACTATAAATGACCATAAAGCACACAAAAATATGCTCAGTGTCACCAGGGAAAGGCAGATCGAAATGAAATGATTATTTCCTACCTATTAAAGTATTTACAATTTTAATAGACAGGAAGTGTTGGGGAAGATGTAGAAAAATGATTTTTCATGCCCTGCAAATGGAAATCTAAAGTGATGCAAGTACTATGAAAAAATAGCAGTTTGGAAATTCCTCAAAGAATTACCATATTGTCAACAATTCTCCTGGGTGTTTATCCAGAAGAACTGAAAACTGGCTCATATCTGTACACCAATGTTTGTAGCAGCATTCTCAGAAACAAAAGGCAGAAACAACCCTGTTATGGCTTTTGTCTAGATGTCTCCCAAAGCCTCACGCAGGCAGTGTAGGTGGGGCTTTTTCAGAGGTGGCTGGATCTACAGTGTGTGTCTGATTCCTGCTGCAGTACTAGGATTAAGGGTAGGTGATTATTAAATCAGTTCACTCATTGGTTTGGCACTGTCCTAATCTCAGTAGCCTAGATACAATATAAGGGACAGAAAGAGTCTTGTCTGGTCACTTGCTTGCTTTGCTTCTTTCTGCCTGCCATGAACTGTTTTCCTCTGCAATGCCTGTCTGCCATGCCACCCTCCCTTGGAGCTAGACAATTTTTTTTTCAGAAAGGGTCTTGCTATGAGTTCAGGCTAGGCTTGATCTCATTATGTAGCTCAGGCTGGCCTTGAACTCAGTGATCTCCTCTTGTCTCAGCCTCCTGAGTGTTGACTTAGAGCTAGCCAATTATGAACTGAGACGTCTACAAACTTTGAGCTAAATAAACTTTTCCTCCTTAAATTTTGGGTATTTTGTCTCAGCGATGAGAGAAAAGTAAGACAAACCCAAAGGTCTATTAGTAGACAGATGAATGAGTAGAAAAAAGGTGGCATATATGTATAATGTATTATTCAGCCATAAAAATAAATGAAGTTCTGACATATGCTACAAAATACATGAACTTTAAAAACATGACAAACCAAAAAGACTAATATTATAAACCTCTCAATTTATATAAAATTTCTAGACCTAGTAAATTCATGAAAACAGAAGATTAGAGGTTATTAGGGCTGGGTAGAGGGTATGGTGAGTTATTGCTTAATAAACAGAGTATATGTTTGGAATGTTAAAAATGTTTTTCAAACAGCAGGGTATGAGGGCTCATATGCCTGTAATCCCAATACTCTGGTTGTCTGAAGCAGGAGGATCTAAATTGGAGCCCAATCTAGGCAACTTAGTAACTTAGTTGAGACCCTACCTCAAAATTTAAAAGAAAAAAATATTAAAGGGCTGGAGGCGCAGCTCAGTGCAAAGGCCCCGGGTTGAATATCCATACCCTAACTCAAAAAATGAAGAAAAAAAAAGTTGTGACAATTACACAACATTGTGAATGTAATTATAGGTTTAAAAAATGGTTAAGGTGGAACTAGGGATTTAGCTCAGTGGTTCACCTGCTGAGTTCGATCCCCAGTACCCAAAACAAAACAAAACAAAAAAATGGTTAAGGGAGGCTGGGGATTTAGCTTAGTGTCTCTGCAGCCTGCCTTGCAAGTGCAAAGTACCGAGTTTGATCCCCAGTACCAAAAAAAAAAAAAAAAAAAAAAAAAAAAAAAAAAAAAACGGTGCGGGCTTAAAAAAAAAAAAAAAAAAAAAAAAAAAGGTTAAGGGCTCGGGAGGGGATGTAGCTCAGTGGTAGAGTGTTTGAGTGTTTGCCTAGCATATACAAGGCCATGGGTTTATTCTGTAGCACCCCACCCCTTGTCTAAAAAAAAAGTTACAAAGGTAAATTTTATGATACATATATTTTACCATAGCCCCACCCCTAAAAAAGTGAGAAAAGTTAAATATAGAAATATGACACCACAATTTCACTCCTAGGTGTACACTAAAATGAACTGAAAACAGGTATTCAAACAAAACCAAAATCTGTCCTCAAACCCATAATCCTCTTGTATCAGCCTCCAAAGTGCTGGGATTACAGGCATATACTATCATGCCCGGACATAATAGCTTTTATATTGTTATAAAAGAGTTCTTGTCCTGATGCTTAAGTAATTACTTAATCTTTGATGTTATTACCAAGACACCAGTATATTATCATGACTTCTGCTATTTTTATTGTTCTGTATTATTTCCACACAATGAGCTTGTGCAAACTAAGTTTTATTTAAATTTTAAAAATTTTTTAATTTAAATTTCTTTATGGAACTAAATTATAAAATTACACAATAAAAGGTGGAACTACTACGCTAAAAGTCAGCAGTCTCCTGCTCCATTCCTTCCTGTGACTCAAAGCTTCACTTTTCTCTTTTTTTTTTTTTTTCTTTTTTTTTTTTTTTTGGTACCGGGGATCGAACTCTGGTCCTTGCACTTGCAAGGCAGGTGCCAGAACCACTGAACTAAATCCCAGGGCCTTCACTTTTAAATATTAATAAAAAACCAGGTGTGGTGGCACAAGCCCTAGTCCTATCCACTGTAAGGCTGAAGCAGGAGGATCACAGGTTTGAATCCAGCCTGGGCTATATAGTAAGTTCAAGGCCAGCCTAAACTACATGGTGAGACTATCTCAATAAAGAAAGAGAAAAAGAGAAAAGAAAAGAGGAAAAGAAAGAAAGAACCAAGTCAATGGACATTCTAGGAGAGCCTTCACTCCAAAAGATAAGCTGAAAAAGGAACCTAAAGACATAGGAAAGCCTCCATTTAAAAAAATTTTTTTTTAAAAAAAGAAACCTAAAGAAAGAGAAACAAGACAGGGATACAAGAAACAAATACATGTGTGGTCTGTGTGTGTATGTGTTTGTCTCAGATAAAAAAATCCTGTATCTATAAAATCAGGACAGAAACTTAAAAGTCAAGGGCCGGGTATTTAGCTAGTGGTTCTGCCGTCTGCCTCAAAAGCACAAGGACCCAAGTTCAATCCCTGGTACCAAAAAAACAAAAAAACCCTTAAAAGTCAAGAAAGCCCCCCAGTTTAAACAGATTCCAACAAATACATATAAAAAAGCCAATAATACAAAGATACTCAACATTACTAATTACCATGGAAATGCAAATCAAAACCACATGAGAAACCACTTTATACCTAGTGGGATGGCTATAATAAAAAAGGTTCTGGGGAATTAGAACCCTCACTGCTGTTGGAAATGTTAAACGGTACAGTTGTTTTGGAAAGCAGTTCTGTTTCTCTAAAGGCTAAACACAGAAGTACCCTATGATCCAGCAATTCCACTCCTAGGTTTATACTGAAGGAACAAACATGCATCCACACTAAAAAGTAGTACACAATTGTTCTTAGCAATATTCTTATTAGCCAAAAAAGGGACATGACCCAAAGCATCCATCATCAGATGAATGCATAATTAAAATGTAGTGTATCTATAAAGTGGAATATTTGGGAAGAAAAATGAAGTTCTGATACGTACTTTAACATGGAAAAGCCTTGAAAACATGCTATGTGAAAGGAGCCAGACACGAGACCACATATATGACTCAATTTTTATGAAATGTCCAGAACATTTCAGAAAATGTTCTGTAGAGACAGAAAGTAGATTAGTGGTTGCTTAAGGATGGGGAAAGTGCACTGCCTGCCTTGAAAGTGCAAGGTCCCAAGTTTGATCCTTGGTAGCAAAAAAAAAAAAAAAAGGGGGGGGAAATATGGATTATCCTTTTATAGTGATGAAAATGTTTTAAAGTTAGAAGTGATGGTCATACAACACTGTAAATGTCACTGAATTTACACTTAATAAGGTTTAATTTTATGGTATCTAAAATATCTCAGTAAAGCTGTTAGGAGAGTTGAGCATGTGTCTGGTAAAGTGCTTGTATAGCAGGCAAAAGGGCCTGGGTTCTTTCCCCAGCACTGCAAAGTAAAAAAAGCTACTGTAGAGTGAATGACAGTTGGGCAGGTGGTGCACACAGTTGATCCCACCAGTCTGGAGTGAGGGAGAATAATCCCACACGAGCCCATCCTGGGCAACTTACTGACTTAGTGAGATCCTGTCTCAAAACAGCAATGAAAATGAAAACAGTGAATAAAAAAAGGAAGGAAAAGAAAAACCTTTCAGAATGTATGGAAAATACAAAATAAAAAAAGATGAGAGACTGATTATTTCATCAGATCCAACATCTGAAAGGAATTCCAGAGAGGAAAAAAACAAATAGAAGCGAGGGAATTATTTGTAAAAATTAATACATGTCTGGTTTGTATGTGTGTATATGTATATGTGTATGTTACTGGGGGCTCTACTCAGGGTTTTTTCACTGAGCTAAATACCCAGCCCCCTTTATTTATTTATTTATGGTACTGGGATTGCGCTTGGCAAGGCAGGCAGTGGTGCCACTGAGCTAAATCTCCAGCCTTTCCAAGCCATTTTTTTGAGTCAGGGTCTTACTAGGTTGTCCAGGCTGGGCTCAAACTTTCAGTCATCCTGCTTCAGTCTTCCAGTGTGCTGGGATTATAGACATGTCACTGTAACTAGCTCATAAGAAGATTTCAGTATCCAGGTGGAACCAGCCAATTAATTACTAGTACAACAAATGCAAAAAGCCCCATCCTATGGCACATCACTAAGAAATTTCAGAAGACAGATATAGAATGAAGATCCTAAAAGCTTCCAAAGGTAACAAAAATACAAAGTGGGAAAAAATGGAATGGCATCAAACTTTTCAGTAGAAATAATGGAACCCAAGCACAGTGAAGACTATAGGATTCTGAGGGACAATTATTTCGACTTTATATTACTTTTACATTTACATTTAATATATAAATATATTTGTTTTTTATGTATTTTTTTACATCTATTTACAGTGTTTGAGCATGTGAGGCAAGCTCCCTATCACTGTACTACTACATCTCCAGCCCATATAGATCACACATATACATACACAGACAGACATATCTATATTCATTATTTCTGAATATCTGTATATCTGAATAAAGATATACAAAGTTTCCAAAAAGTTCCTTCTATTTTGAGATGTGTGCTAATAAAATTATAGACAAAAACCAAGAACACTGAACATCATGGGGAACCGCAGTCTGGTGAGTCTCAGGACAGTAGCTAGATCACAGGCCTAGTGAGCAACCTGACCAGGTTTGAACAGAGGTCAATGGGACTGTGACAAATACGAAATAATGAGGTTAACTAATGTGTTTGCACATTACTGATGAGGGTTGGCAGATCCAGTGGAACATGTAGAAAAAGTGTAAGAATTTAGGGGCTAGAGACGTAGCTCAGTGGTAGAGCACTTACCTAGTATACTGAAGGCCCTGGGTTCAACCCAGTCACTCACACACACACACACACACACACACACACACACACACAGAGGAAAGTGAAGCTGGGTGAAGTGGCATGTGCCTGCAGTCACAGCTATTTGGAGGCAGGTGATGGAACCACTGAGCCAAATCCCCAGTCACAGCTATTTGGAAAGCTAAGGCAGGTGGGTAACCATGTGAGTCCAGGAGTTTGAGACCAGAAGTTCTGGGCAATATAGTGAGACCCGATCTTAAAGACAATCTAGAAAATATTGTATATAAAAGTGAGGTACCATTTGTTCTAAGAAAAAAAAAATGTATTAGAAAGGAAAATAAAATCTTAATATACTATTATGTTTTGCATTAAACAGTACTTATATACTTACAGTAAACTGAGTTACTTAACCAAAATCCTTGAGGTCGTATGTGGAAGCAAAGATGGGGAGGTGGAAATTGTGTGGTACTCCTCTCCTCTATTTTACCAGGAAATCAACACATAATGACAGGTAATTTTGGAAAGGAAATGGAAGGGAGAAAGAGGCTGGGAATTTTCCGTTAAAGACACCTTTGGTGCTCTCTGATCCTTATCTCTAGCTTGATTTTTAAAATATATTATGTAAACAGTTATTAGGCACATAGAGGCTCCCCGAATCCCAGTGGGTGTGCCATCAAAGCAAGAAACTGCCCTAGAAGACAACGAAAACAGTGACTCCAAAGCACTCTCTAAATCATCAGGTACAGGGGCAGAGGGTGTAGGTCTATTCTACTGGACACTCTGCAGACCTGTCCTCTCTGAACCTTGTATGGAAGAGGCACCAACTGGCAAGAGGAGCTCTGGCTGAATCAGTCAGTGCAGGGTGATAACCTACAGCTTCCCAGGGGCCTCTTTTTTTTTTTGTTGTTTTTCCTTTCTTTTTGTAGTGCTGGGTATTGAACCCAGGGCCTCCCACATGCTAGGTAAGTGCTCTACCACTGAGGTATACCCCTGTTTTTATTTCCTGTGACGAGGTGCCAGTTTATATCTGAATGTCCTCCCAAAACCTGTGTTTACAGGATAGTGTGTGACATCAGTGCATTAGTCTACTGATAAATTTACAGCTAAATGTAAGGATGGGAGGTGAAGCCCGGTTGGTGGTGGAGCTGTGACTCAATGGGGGGTGTGGCCTGGAGGATTTATCTCCTTCCCTCCTCCCTTGATATCTCTCTGCTTTCTGTCACCATGCCACGAGGTATTTCTGAGACCATGGACTGAAACCTCTAAAAACTGAGCCAAAATAAATCTTTCCTCCTTTAAATTGTGGGTGTTGGGTATTGTGTCTCGGTGACAAGAAAGTAACTAAGAAACAAGGTCTAAACTGCCCAGGCTGTTATCTTCCTGCCCCAGCCTCCTGAGTAGCTGGTATTATAGGCACATGTCACATCTGACCCCTAGTTCTTTCTAAACTTATTTCTTAGGGGAATTTTTGGAAATAGGCCCTGTATATCTAGAAATGTAATAGGGAAAGCAGGTAACTTGTATGTCACTCATGGATAGATCCTCCATCCCTGTTGAGGCCCAGTCAGATCCTAGTGGTTGGTACACGGTAATCATGTAATAATAAACAGCTGCTAAAGGCCGAATACACCACCTTTCTCTGTGCCCATCATTCCACTTGGTGCTTTATGCCGATCACCACACTCAATCCTGACAACATGTTTATGCAGTTTCAGAGGGGATTCAGAAATGGAGGCTTGGGCCGGGATGCAGCCAACGGTACATCACCTGCTTAGCAAGCAAAGTAACCTGACCAAGACCACACTAGTAAAGAAAAGCTGGGAGCCAATCCAGATAAGGCTGAGCCCACAGCCTTCACAATTAGCAGCTGCTATTTGGAAAGAGGTTGTTATGTCTGTGAGTGGGTGGTAGAAAGGAAAGAATGAAAGGTGAGCTCCCAAAAACTGGCCCAACAGCAGAACCCAAGTCCCTTCCCACTAAGCAGCCCTGAGGCTGGCTGGCCCAAAGCTGGAGACCAGCCATGTAGCCCCGCCCTTCGCCCCAGGGGATCATCCTTGTAGCACCCACCTTCTTCAGAGAGGTTGTTCTCTTTGGTCTCCTTGTCCATCTGGCAGCACCAGCCTTCTAGCCGCTCTGTTTCTGCCTGAAGTAGCTTCAAGAACCAGTAGCCATCTCGGCGGCAGGTCCCTGGCTGTGCCGGCTCTGCTGGGGAGCTGGAGGTCGTCTCAAGCCAGGGGTCAGGCGGGGGCAGTGAGGATGCCTCCAGGGCAGGGTCACTGTTGTCTCCATAGGAGAGGTTGCGCTTGATTTGGGCAATCTTGGAGGCCTGCCGGGGGCCAGCATCGATGCTGATGGAGTTGGGGTGTGGGGTACAGTCTGGGAGACTCCTCTCAGATGACTTACAGCTTGAGTCATTAGCATCCTGGGTATCCGAGTCCGTGTCCCGTCGGGAGGACATACTGTGAGAGGGGGCGCTGCTTCTGTGGGTGAAGGATGGATGGGGTGGGGACAGGAGAAAGTGAATCACCAAGGGGGCAGAGACCAGAGGCTACTCCACCCGGACACACGGGAGACAGAGAAACAGATGCATCATCTGCTCACCATGCGCCTGAAGCGGGTCCCACAGCCCCCGTCTCATTCTCTGCTCAGCCCTTGCCCCATCCCGCCCACGACCACACGCACACACACACAAGGACGAGGTCATAAGGTTGCCTGTTTACTGCAGTGGGGCCAGAAAGACCACCAACATCAGGGTAGCTGGGCTATGGTCCTCACATGCCTGGGCCACCACCCGCACCCCAAACCCAGCTTGGTTATCGAAATCCAGCAAGGAGAAGTGGGTTAGGGAGAGCAGGAGAGGTGAGAGCAGAGGGAGGGAGAGGAGAGGGAGAAGCAGCCGCCACCTCTGTCCGACTTACCGCCAGTCGTCCTCTACCTGAACCCCGATGGACTGGAATTTGGTAGCGGGACTGGGCATGCCTGGGCCACCACCCGCACCCCAAACCCAGCTTGGTTATCGAAATCCAGCAAGGAGAAGTGGGTTAGGGAGAGCAGGAGAGGTGAGAGCAGAGGGAGGGAGAGGAGAGGGAGAAGCAGCCGCCACCTCTGTCCGACTTACCGCCAGTCGTCCTCTACCTGAACCCCGATGGACTGGAATTTGGTAGCGGGACTGGGCTCCTCTTTTGGCACTGGCTGAATGCAGTCAACCTTATTGAAGGACAACGACAGCAACGGCACGGAGACAAAGACAAAAATAAAAAACAAACACCACACTTGCTGCTGAAATTCACATTAGTGGGATGATGCAAACAGACGTGTGGACAGACACATACAAGGCATGCAGACACTGCACATGGGCCCGAGGCCGGACCAGGTTAAGCCGGGCACTGCTCATTCGCACGGAGGCGGGAGGGGTGTGGGTAGAGATGACTGGCTTTCCCTACTCTGAGGAGGGTGCCATCACATCGATCGCTTTGGGTCCGTTGTCCTCCAAGAGGTGGGAACCGTTCCTTCTAGTCCTCTCCTTTACACGCATCAGAGAGAAGAAAAAAAAGGACGACGACGAAAAGAGAAAGAGAACACACACACACACACACACACACACACACACACACACACACAAAGCCACAGCCGTTACTGGTGTAGTCATAGCTGGGGGCTGTTCTGAGTCAAAGACCACTCCCCCAACCCTGAAGCTGAAGCCTGGAAGGGCAGGCTGCAGACGCTCAGACTGAGGCAAACCAGGGACAGCGCTGGGTTTGGCAAGAGCCAGCGAAGTCCCTGGACACTACAGGATGCCATCCTGGGCCTTCATCACACTTGTTGAGCTGAGGCTACTTTCAGCAGCAGGCGACCCTGGGGAGCGCCAGGGCCAATGCCACAGCTAGTATTCACTCTGCAAAAGGGAAGAAACACGGCAACAGGAATGGCCCTGGGGGTCCCTAAAGGAGCCTGGCCAAAGAACAGCCAGGCCAGTCATCCCACAGTCGCTCAAAAATGAGGGAGAACCCATACTTGACCGAGGACTTGGGGCACCAAGAGGTAGAATGAGGGTTCAGGGTAGTCTCAGAAACAGACTCTCCAGTGTCTTGGCGTCTTGGACACATGCAGGGGCTTCCAGGAAGGCTTTCTGAGGCAGAGATGTAGCCACATTTCCCCTCAGCCCAGGGAGCACAGCTGCTTTATCTCCATGGAGCTCAAGTGAGAACACAGACTGGGGGAAGCCAGAGGAAAGGATTCCCAGAATGGGCCCAAGAGCTAGTCTTTATCCCAGCATCAGTTCTGGGTGGGAGGAATCCAGGCCGCTCCGTACTCAGAGCATCCGGTTTGGCAAACAAGAGGGTGGGCTGCCAAAGACCTGAGTCCTGGGACCAAGGTCAGGGACCCCATGGGGAGACGCTCTAGAGGGCGAGGGCTGGACCTTACAGAGAGGCCCACTGGATGGAGCTAAATGGAGCCTGGAAGGCAGAGGGCCAACTTTCTTCCCATGTACACCTGGGGAATCTGACCTGGAGCTCCCTCTGGGGGAAACGAATCCAGGCAAGTACAAAGAATTGCCCAATGAACCTTCTCTATTCCATTCAGTGGCCCCTATGATCCACCTCCCTTCTGCATTTTAGTGCTTTGTCTTTAACTTGGCTACGTTCACTTGCCTAGGGTTGGCTGTGGAAACGGACAGCCCTGCAGCCCAAAGGCCCACTGTACACCACCCGGTCCTTCTTGCTCTACCTTAGGACTTGGAAGGGCTGTCTCCCTGAGCCCTCTGCTCACTACAGCTAGTCCACCCTCACTATCCTGAGTGTACTCGACTTTCAATTTCACTCTACTATCCCTATGGGTAAAAGGTCCTTTCACTTTTTTTCCCCCTCAAAACAACATTGGGGACTGAAAGCATAGAAAGCAGAGCTACATCCCAGCCCTTTTAAAATTTTGAGATAGGGTCTCAATACCTTGCCTAGGCTGGCCTTGAACTTGAAACCCTCCTGCCTCAGCCTCCTATAGAGCAACTCTTAAGCAGGGGCAAGTTTGCTCTGCTCAGCTACTGTAACAGAAAATAAGACTACCGAAGTTTGGTACATGCAGGAGGTACCTTGAAGCAGCAGAGGGGAAGCTGGCACACCACTCCGCTGTGTGCTGCTGATGTGCAATGAGGTTGGTTTCTGAATAGACCTGTTGGTGTGGGCCACATGGCCCTGGGGAGCCACCTGCCCGGACCCTTTCCCATGGAGGGAGGCACTGGGACAGGCATTGCATGTCTTAATGATACAAACCTGGTGCTTCAAGCCACCTACCTGTCCCCAAGGTCCGAGAGGGCTCTGGGCAGTTTCCTTGAACAACCCCCATGAAGAGCCCTGCGTCCGGGGCCACTGGCCCATCAGCATCTATGCTTCATGTGGCTCCCCCTGCCAAGTGGGGCTATGGCTTCCATACCCAAGTTGATCTCGAGTTACAGAACTGTTAGGCCAATCCCACCTCCCAGGGGCAGGCTGGCAGGGCAAAGGGTAGAGTGGACAGACAGACAGTGGACAGCAAACAGTGGACAGGAGGTGGCTGACTGAGTGTAACTACATTCACTTGGGCAACCAACCAGAGGAGCAGCACCATATGCCACAGCTGCAAACTCTGAAGTGGGGGTGTGTGGACAAGGTAGGTGTGGCTAAGGGCTGAATTTGGTTTAGCCACTTGGGATGTACTCCCCAAAAGAGACAACCTTTTCCCAGGAGACCTAGTGGTCCTCCTCCAGATGTAATTACACGCAGGCAGGTGCATGGAGCAGACTGAGGACAGTGCAAAAGGGGTCCCTACTTGTATTCCTATTGATGACAGTTTCCTTTTGGGGATGATCTCGGAGTGGGACTCAGAGCTGGTCAGTGTCCCTTGTTCACTTTTCAGAGCTGCATGTTTTGGGGGTGGCTCCGGGGCTTCAGGGGCTGGGGCAACTCCACCCTGCGTCACGCTAGGTGGTCGGGTACTGCTGTCCAGGCTGTCCGACGAGTTGCTCAGGCCTGACTGGCTTGTCACTTCGCTCTTGTGATCCTGGCTGTCCAGGTAGGTGTCCTGAGCAGATTCAGTACTGCTCTGGACTGTGACTGAGATGAACGGCTTTGACGTGGTTCGTGGAGGGACCGGCGGTGGGGTCTTCTTATACGCCACTAGACATGATGAACCTGTAGATGGGTGAGAGGACAGGGGAGAAGGTGAGGCCTCCAATCCTTTCCAGCCCTTTTCTGGGCTAAAATCCTGCGTCACTTGGTCTAGATCTGGCCTTAGACATTTTCTGAGTGAGGACTCGCAGAGCAAGAAAATGAGGGTCAGACAATGCAGCAACCAAGACAGACACATGTAGGTGTCGGCTCCACTCACCCTCACAAGAGGTCAAGCGGGAGTGTGGTATTACCCAAAGACGTCTTCGATCTCATAGTCACACACAATGGTTTTGTCCAGTCAGGACATGGGCTAGACAGACAGGTGCATGGTGCCACAACACAAGGTTGAGTCTAAGAGGAGATGGTGATGACAGCTGAGCTCAGATAGCTAAGGAATGGTTAACCTTGCTTTCCTCAAAGTCCATGAGAAATCTACTGCTCCCTTGGCTTTTTCTTCTCCATCTTCCCTCCCACTGTGTGTGTGTGTGTGTGTGTGTGTGTG
>NW_022900934.1:22541736-22547692 GCF_012274545.1 Fukomys damarensis
CGCGCGCATGCGCGCGCCCTTCCCTAGCTGATCAAAGACAAAGAATCATAGGGCCTGGCTAACCACACCCTATTTTCCCTCCTTCCCTACACTAGTCTGCTGCCCCTATGATTCTATCATGCCCAGCTGGACTCCCTGTTCTCCACTGAGATCAGAAAATCAGGAACTCCCACTGAGTGTCATCTGAGTCATCTCTGAACTGCACTACCAGGCCAGCCTGGTGCTCAGCAGGGCACAGGACACCAAAGGCTGGCTGGTTGCTTGCTTCTTAGATGTGGTCTGAAACAGAAGGTGCTTTTCTGGCTGTGCAGCACCTGTAAGGATGGAGCCAGACCAGCAGTGGCCTTTCCTAGTAACTTAACTACTAGTGCTCTCTTCCGGGGATCATGAAACAAGGCCTTGCCCTGGTTCAGGAAGTCAGGTGAGCTCTGCCTGTAAGGACTACCAGTCATGGAGATGGTGAAGTCCAAGGGCAACCCACCAAATGAGGCCCTTTGCCACAGGGGACACAGACAAGGGACTGCAGAATCCTCCTTGCTACTACGAGCTATCATAACAAGCCTATCAGAATGGTTATACAGAGGTGATGTCATCAAATGCTGAGAAGTGGAAGGTCTGAAGATACAACCACCCTGGAAGCTGGACTGTTTTCTTATAAAATCAAACATATAATTTACCATATAATCCAGCAATTGTACTCTTGGGCATTTATCCCACAGAAATTACAACATGAATGTTCAGGGCAGCTTTATTTGTAATAGTGAACAACTGGAAGCAACCTGGCAACAACTCAGATGTCCTCAGTGGGTGAATGGTTAAATGAGCTGTGCAACATTCATGCCATGAACTACTCTTCAGCCAAAACAAGGAATAAACTAATACTAGTAATAACTTGGATGAATCCTGAGCACATTATACTGAGCGAATAAAAAGCAATCCCAAAGGGTATCATATTGTCTAATCGATTCTATTTGTATAACACTATTTTTTTGTTTGTTTGGTTTTTTGAGACAGGGTCTCACTATGTAGTTGAGACTGACCTGGAACTCACTATGTAGCCCAGGCTGGTCTCGAACTCACAGAGATGCTCCTGCCTCAGCCTCCCGAGTGCTGGGATTACAGGTGTGTAACACCACGCCTGGCTGTATAACATTCTTGAAGTGACCTAATTTTCGAGATGGAGAACAGATTAGTAGATGCAGGGATAGGGTGGAGTACTCAAGGGACAAAGTAATAATATGGGCTAGAGGGAAGTATGTGTGGTTATAAAACACTAACAAGAGGAACCTAGCATGTGGCAATGGAATACTTTAGTATTTTGTGTTTTTTGTTGTTGTTGTTGAGACAGGGTCTCACTATTTAGTCCAGATTGGCCCTGAACTCACAGTGATCCTCCTGCCTCAGCCTCCCAAATGCTGGAATTACAGGTGTGTGCCACCACACCTGACTTACTTTAGCTACTTGACATGGAGATCATCACTTGAACCTACACATGTGATAAAATTGCACAGAAAACACATGATCAGGAGAGTATGAGTTAAACAGGAAACCTGAAGGTGAGAGGTGGATTCTATGTCAGTATTCTGGATATGACATTGTATTACAGTTTTGCAAGATTTTACCAGCAAGAGAAACTAGGTAGAAGGCAATACTACAAAGAAGTATTTTGCATTCCTTTTTTTTTGGGTGGTAATGGAGATTAAAAACAGGGCCTTTTCACTGAACTATATCCCCAGCCCTCTTTTTTGGAAGACAAGGTTTTGCTAAACTGTCCAGGCTAGACTCAAATTTGAGATCCTTCTGCCTCCCAGATTGTTTGGATTACATGCATGTGCCATCACATATGACTCCTTTGTGTTACATCTGTATGTGAATTTAAAAATAAAAAAATTAATTTATGAAACCTGTCCATTCATCGCAGAGACATCTATGAAGCCAACCCCTGTAATGAATTCCAGAAGAGCTAGGAGTGCTCATCAGCATTGAAATAGCTGTGGTGTGAAAGGTTCTCAAGCACCAGAGGCCACAATGGAAAAGCCCAGGAACTGGAAGTAGGCATTTTGCCCAATGCTGTCTCAAGGTAACAGGGCTCTGGGAGCTCTCAGTCAGGAGCACTTACTTCCCACTATGTTCAAAATTGCTCAGGCTTGGAAGACTTTTTTAAAAAATAAATTTTATTTCATTCCTCCCTAAATGTCCTCTCCTCCCTATGTACAAAAGCTGTTTCCAATTTTTCCTTCTATTTTCATTTTTTTCTTGTCTCTTTCTTTCTCCCCCCGCTTCCCTTTTGAACATTTTCTTCCCATTTTCCAATATCTATTATCCATTTTAGTCCATATTTCCACTTTTGGTTACACCAGTGAAACAATGCGGTATTTAAACGTGTCTGATTTATTTTACTTCAGAGTATGGTCCCATTATTTAGCTGTAAATGTCTGGAGCTCATCCTTCATGACAACAGTACTCCATTACGGAAAAAAAAAAAAAAAACCCACACAAAAGAACACAAAACCCCACAACCCATATCTTTATCTACTTGTTGGCTGATGGG
Organism: Fukomys damarensis; assembly: GCF_012274545.1. Lineage (NCBI taxonomy): Eukaryota > Metazoa > Chordata > Mammalia > Rodentia > Bathyergidae > Fukomys > Fukomys damarensis. Next base: position 22,544,288 of record NW_022900934.1, read on the forward strand.
CATTTGGGCTGTTTCCAAGATTTAGCTATTACAAACTGTGCTGCTATAAACATAGGTGTGCCTATATTGCTGTGGTAGGATGCTTTTAATTCTTGTGAGAAGATACCAAGAAAAGGAACAGCCGAGTCAAATGCAGCCTCTAGGTTTAAGTTTTTTGAAAAATCCCCACACTGATTTCCACAGTGGTTACACCAGTCTACACTCCCACCAACAGGGTGAGAAGGGTTCCTTTTCCCCTCCAGCACCTCTACCATTTGTTACTAATTGCTTTTTCTTTTGGGGGCCCATATTGATGTGGTATGATTCTTTTAATTCTTTTGGAAAGATACTCAGCAGAGGGTCAGCTGGGTCAAATGGGACCTCTAATCCTAATTGATTGAGGTATCTCCGTATTGATTTCCACAGTGGTTGCACCAGTCTGCACTCCCACCAACAATGGAACAGGGTTCCTTTCTCCCCACAACCCTGCCAACATTTGTTATTGGTTGATTTCTTGGGAGCAGCCATTCTTTCTGGGGTGAGGTGGAATCTCAGTGTTGTTTTCATCTGCATCTCTTGAATGACCAGTGATGCTGAACATTTTTTTTCATATATTTATTTGCTGTTTTTACTTGTCTGAGAAATGTCTGTTCAATGAACTACTGAGCTAAATCTCTGGCCCCCCATTTTAGTATTTAGATCTTTAATCCACTTTGATTTTAATTTAGTGCATGGTGAAAGATAGGGGTCTAGTTTTAATCTTTGGAGGCTGAAATCCAGTTTTCCCAACACCAGTTATTAAAGAGGCTATCTTTCCTCCAGAGAGGATGGTTGGCTCCTTTGTCAAAGATTAGGTAGCTGAATATGTCTGGAGTTGTTTCTGCATCTTCTAATCTATTCCACTAATCCTTGCTTGGGTCTGTTTCTTTGCAATAGCATGCCGTTTTTATCACAGTGGCTCTGTAGTATAGTTTCAAGTTGGGGATTGAGATACTCCCCATCATGTCTCTGTTGCCTAGAATTGCTTTTGCTATTCTAAGTTTCTTCTGGTTCCAAATGAATTTTTGTTTTCTCTAGTTCTGTGAAATATACTGTTGGGATTTCAATTGGGATTGTACTGAATCTGTATAGCAATTTTGGAAGTATGGCCATTTTCACTATATTGGTTACGGGTTGATTTCTTGATAGCAGCCATTCTTTCTGGAGATGGACTCTCCGCATTGTTTTAATTTGCATTTCACAAATGATCAGTAAGGTTGAACATTTTTTCATATATTTATTTGCTATTTCTAATTCTTCATCTGAGAAGTGTCTTTTCATTTCAGATGCCTATTTTTGGACTGGGTCTTTAAGTTTTGAGGGTCTGATTTTTTTGAGTTCTTTATATATTCTAGATAATAGTTCTTTTTGGGGGGGTATCAGGGGTCGAACTTGGGCCCTTGAAGTTGCAAGGCAGGCATTAGAACCACTGAGCCAAATCCCCAGCCCCTAGGTAATAGTCCTTTATCTGATGAATAGCTGGCAAAAATTTTTTCCACTCTGTGGGTTGTCTCTTCACTCTGTTGGTGGTTTCTCTTTCTGTGCAGAAGCTTTTTAATAAGATAAGGTCCCCATTGTTCTTTGTAGTATTTCCCATGTGGTCTGGATTTTGTTCATGAAGTCTTTGCCTACTCCTATGCCCTCAAGCATTCTACCTATTCTCTCTTCCAGTAGATTTAGTGTTTTTTTGGCAGGGGGTACTGGGGATCGAACTTGGGTCCTTGTGCTTGGAAGGCAGGTGGCGGAACCACTGAGCTAAAATCCCCAGCCCTTAGTGTTTTTGTTTTAATATTTACACTTTTGATCCATTTCGATTTTAGGTTAGTGTGTGGTAAAAGATGTGGGTCTAGTTTCAATCTTTGGCATATGAAAAGCCAGTTTTTCCAGCTCTATTTATTAAAGAGTCTTTCTTCCAGTGAAGGTGTTTGGCTCCTTTGTCAAAGATAAGGTGGCTGAGTATGTCTGGAGTTGTTTCTGAATCTTCTAGTCTGTTCCACTGATCCTCAGGTCTATTCTTTTGCCAGTACCATACTATTTTTATCACAGTAGCTTTGTGGTATAAATTTAAGTCAGGGACTGTGATACCCTCTAACTTGCCTTTGTTGCCCAGAACTGCCTCTGCATTATTCTAGGTCTCTTCTGGTTCCAAACGAATTTTATGATTGAAACTTAAGAGACTTTGCACACACCTGTATTCCCTGGTTACCAACCAAGAAAACAAAGCATGGATGGGATAGCTACATCTCTGGACAGAAGGGGAGATGGCAGGCAGTGCTCAGGTCTCCAAAAGAATGATCCTCCAATACACCTTCCCTGCACAAGGGGCAAGCTTGCCCAGAGAAGAGGAGCTGCTGTGTTTAGCTGAACCTAATGATCAGGCTGACAGCCCAAAGCTGGGTCATTTACTAAGCTGTGCTCAGTAGTTGTGTGGCTTGGTAATTAAAGCCTTGAGTGACTCCATAAGGTAGGGATATTGATCATACCCACTACATGGTTGAAGCACATGAGGCTCAGAAGGGCTAGATAACATGCTCAGACTTGCCAGTGGTCACGGCAACCACATCTGCCCTGAATGCATAGCCCCTCACTCTGCCCCTCAGGCCCTGAGCCCTCCCACTTGGGCAGGGGCTACAGATTTGAAGCTTTTCACTTTATACCACTTCTACAGCATCCTACTGGGACCTGCAGCCAGTAGCAGAGGGACACCACAGCCAAGATATCACTGCTGGGGCAGGAAGGGCCAGGGCCTAGCTATGCCTCAAGCAAGCTCCTACTTGCCTTCTGGCCTTTGCAGCACCATCATCTGTTTAGTGGGCAGAGGTGGGGACAATTATAAATGGCCAACGGCACACTATAGCCACATGCCTTTGGCAGACTCCATTCTCTTATTCAAGGCCAGACATAGCCTCCTATCACTGCAACTGGGAGCAAGATCCCTGCTGTGGGGATCCCTTCTCCCCATTTTTCTGAAATTTACTCTGAGTCATTCCTTTGGCACTAAGAATCCAGAAGCCAGGGAGCGGTATGAACCAACAAGCCTGAGTTCAAACCCCAGCCCTGTCCTGTACTAGCCGTGTGGCACTGTCTCCTTGTAGGTGTAGAAAGGGAGGGATGACATGGGCTATACCACAGAAGCCAGCCAGGTTGAGGCTGACCTGGGGATGGCATGGTCCTACTGGTATCTGGGACAGAGAAAACCGGGACATTATTTCTACCATGCCCGACCCAGCCCAGGGACAGTTTTCCCTAAGAACTGGATGCTTACAGCAATTGTTGAAGCCAACCACTACCAATGCCTGGCAGGTAAGAATGAATCACTGAGCTCTCAGGCATGGATTTGTTTGGCCTAAAAGTCCCAAAGGAAGCAGGTTTTTTTTTTTTTTTTTT
>NW_022900934.1:22547732-22575618 GCF_012274545.1 Fukomys damarensis
TTTTTTTTTTTTTTTTTTTTTTTGGTACTGGGGAGCGGACTTGGGATCTTGAGCTTGCAAGGCAGGTGTCAGAATCACTGAGCTAAATCCCTGGCCCAGAAGCAGGTTTAACTGTGTGTGTTTCTGACCCAGCTCAGAATAGTGAAGCCTCCATTTTCTTACAATGTTTAAGGGAGAATCTGTCCTTTAAGGGAGTAGCAGTTAAATGTTGGGTAGCCAAATCTGGCTGAGGCTGAGACCGCCCCCAGGGTCTTGTCTTTATTGGTGGGGTGGGACTGACACTGGCTATGAGGAAGTCAGCAGGCGCAGTGGTCTCCAGGATGTGTCAAGGCACAGGGACCCCTTCTCCCAGGAGTCAACAGGGCTGGTCACAGTCTGATGAAACTAGCCACTCAGGACTGCAGAGGCCCAGGGTCATGCTGAAGCACACAGAGGTCTGATCCCCCTACCAAGGCAGCTGGTGGGTCATTAGAGGTAAAATGAGACGGACAAGAGGCCAGGCCAAGCTGGGCATGATGGTGCATGCCTGTTATCCCAGCACTCGGGAGGCTGAGTCAGAAGGATTGCCATGAGTTTGAGGCCAGCCTGGGCCACATAATGAGCCTGCACTACATAGCAAGACATTCTCAAAAAACAAAAAACAAACAAAGGGCCAGGACAGATGCAATAAAAGCAAAAGTGGACTTCTCTCAAGATTCTCTGTCTCCTGGATTATAGGTCACATTGAGATAAGTGGTGTGAGTAGCAGAGGATTTTGAGGCCTTGGGAGCTCCACAGGGGATGGGCATTGCTCTGCTCTTCAGTCCTGTCCCCTGGAACAGGAGGGTGGGGCCAAACCTTATGGAAGACCCTCATTTCCCTCTTACAAATGCGGGAAACAGAGGCTGACATCTCACTTTGCCCCCACCCGGACTTGTCAAGTATTTTAAGTGTCCCTTCCTCTGAAAGGCCACCCTGACTGTTCCCTTCTCTTCTATCACTCAGGAACCTCCATCGGAGCAACTTTCCCAACTGTCATCAACTCCTCTAAGAATATACGTGTTGGCTACAGGCTGGGAGCAGAGATGGGAACTGCACTTTGGCACAGGCCCAGGGTAATGACTCAAGCACAGAAGGCTGTCAATAAATATTTGTTGAATGAAAAAATTAACCTCATTACTGTGACTGAAAACCTTTGGATGCCAAAAATCAAGATTATCTGACTACTGTAAAGGACCCTAACACTTTTAATATCCAAGGTTTTAGGCCACCTCCCATTATGAGACCTTTATGTTCGGTCACATGTCCCACTCCCTCAGCACACCACTTCCAGTTTGAGAGAAACAAATACACCATGCACTCAGCCTTTATATGTGAACTGCTTCCTGTTGGAACCCTTTCCCCTGTCCTCTGTGCTCTTGTTCTCCTGCCAGTTCTCATCCCAGCTCTTTCTAGCCCTGGCCCTCTTCTTTTTTATGCAACTGTTGGAGCACTCAAGGCTGCCTCTGACTGAACATATCCCATGGGTGCTGCATAGCCCAGAGAGTGCACAGCTTTTCATCTGCCAATTAGACCCACAACAGGGCCATAATTCGTGTCTTGCTACCACGAGGCTCTGATTTACATTACGTTCCTGCCAGCTTGAACAGCCATACATGTTCCTGACCGATGGGACAGTCATACACGTACCACAGGTAGTTCAAGCCAGTGGGAACATGTTAAAACTTTAGAGAGCAGCAGCAACTGCCAAGGTGTTGGAACTGTGCATCCCTGTATCCCTCCCCCAGGCAGATGTTCTATATGCCACAATTTATACGACCACATGTAGGTCTAACTCCTGCTGGCTCTCATATTTATTTTCAAAGATCCTGCCAAGTGTGGTGGTGCACGACTGTAATCCCAGAACCAGAAGGCTGAGGCAGGAGGGTGTCTGGGAGTTCAAGGCCAGCCTGGGCTACATAATGAGTTTAAGGTCAGCTTGAACTACACAATGAGACCCTGTCTCAAAAAAAAGGTGGGGGGTACTGGAGATGTAGTTCAGTGGCATCATGCCTGCCTGGCAAGCGCAAAGTCCTGAGTTCAATCCTGGTACTGAAGGGTCGGGGAGATCCTGAGTGAAGCACATGTTAAAGGAACAGAATTCTGAACCCTGTCCCCACAGTCTGCATGTTTGTCTACTGATCTCAGCCATGCAAGTTCCTCGTGCCAGAGCTCAGACAGGTGCTGGCAGTACAACCCAGCCTCCTTGCAGCCTGCCCTGGACCCAGACATCTAGTGTAGTCTCCGTGCCACCATAAGTCCTTACTTCTTTGAGGTAGAGGCTCCTTCTGTCTCATTAGTTTTGCCTTCTGCACCAGATTTTATCCACCAAACTAGCCAGTCAGAATGAATTTGTTTTCACATTTTGTTTTATAATGTCAAGGTGTTTAAGATGGCCAAAGCTTCAGATACTCAGGAGTGCCTGTGACTTCATCACAAGGGATCTGGAAGAAACCACAGGCCCAAGAATTTGGCTCCAACAAGTGTCTTGGAAGCCTGGCTGCACTTGATCCTGAAGCTAGCCCAGTCCTCATGCCTGCTGGTTCAGATACCTGAGCCTGGCCAGTAGACTAAAGAAAGGTCCTAGACTCCTCAAAGAGGAGTGAATGCCATGAGCCACTGACAGTGTGGGAGGTGTAGCAGTGGGCCTTACAGAGAAGGCAGGGGCCAGCTCCAGGCCTTAGAGTGGACATGGCTTGTCAAGAGAAAGTGCCAAAGGCTGTAAGATCCCATTTTCTCTCCCATTCAAGGAGAAGCCTGTGAACCATACAGCTGTGGTAAAAACAGATCTCAAAGATTCTCCCCACTAGGCTACAAATTCCTCACTTCTTCCCTGTCTGCCCCCTACCCACCCAAAGCAGGGGGACCTGGGAGAGAATTCCTAGGAGCTAGGTCAGGAGCAGGGCCAGACTGACCTGCACAGCCACTCCTCTATTGACAGCCCTCTGTTGCAGTCTGACTGCCACCTCCCTTGCTGTGCCTCAAGAGTTAGCACCAATGGACTGGCAGCACCTCTCATGCCAATATCCTCCTAAGCTCTTCTGGGGATCTTCCACTGCTCCCACAGCCAGGCTCTCCATAGCTTCCTTCCCCATCTTTCCCTTCTCCCTGGCCTTTCAATTCCTGTCCTGCTCTTCCTGACCCCCTTCTACCCTGGCCCTTTGAGGAATCTAACCACACCACTGATTTTGGAACTTTCAATGGTGCCACATCCTACCTAGCAGACTTTGAACAAGCTCTTCAGTGAGGGCATTCAGGGCTTTCTGAGTCTGTGCCTGCCTTGTGCTTCAATATCCACAAAAGCCAATAGGTTACAAGGATGAGGTGCCATACTAGTGACAAGAGTGTAAAGGTGAGGGAGCTTACCCTGTCCTCAGAGCCTTGCCCAGAAGCCAAGCCTTGCAGTCTTTTGGTAACGATTTTGCAGGAAAAGCAAACCTCACTGAGTAGGGCCAGTGTTGGAAAAGCACTTCATGTCCAGTTGACCCTCACTTCTTATGGAATCTGCATGTGTGAGTTTACCCATTCACTTGATTTACTTGTAACCACAGACCTTACACAGACATGTGCATCCAATACACATTATAGCTGAGGTAGAATATGGTAACAATGTTTTCTCATCTCAGCTCTCACACAGTAAACAAATGTCCTTTTCATGGACTGGTTAGGGCTATAATTTCCCTTTTGTTCTTTGCTGGTAATTTCTTTAAAATAGCTCCTAGAGTAACTGCTGAAGGACTGCCTAGTGTTCTAAGTTCAAGAAGGCTGAGACATGTCTTGTGAAAAAAGTATGTGTTAGACATGTCTCATTCACGCACAAGTCACGGTGCTGTTGGCCGTGAGTTTGACATTAATGAATTAATGTGTCTTTAAGAGCCAGGCATGGTGGAACATACCTGACCAGCATGCAGGAGGGTAAGGCAGGAGGATTGAGTTCAACCAACCTGGGCTTTTCAGCAAGACCTTGTCTACTCCCCTCCCCACACAAAGAACTGAGGTTATGTTTATTTACTGAATGGCCAGAAAAATATGGTGACCAGGGGCTTGCAGGGACCTTGTTATTTCCCATGGGAGCAATGGCTTGGTATTTGTTATGACTATAACATAACTACCATGAGTAACAAGAACTGACTTGAGCTGTAGCATAGCTTAGTCCTCAAAACCATGACACACTGGGTATGTCCTACTATTGCCCCATTTTATGGAGAGATAAGGTGATTTTTCCTTGCTTACCTTCCAGCAAAACAGTGTTGGGCTGGGAGTGGAACCTAAGGCTGAGTACTATCCTGTTCCTCCTATACCACACCAAGTCCAAAATTAGTAAGGAGTGAACAACCTTGGCCACCCACAAAATGGGATGAGGTGATACCCAATGAACTCGGGTGTGAGGCAAGGGTCTGATAGATACAAGGCATTCTGTGATCAAGGGTGGGAGGGCCCCTACCACTCCTTTACCATGGCTTCTGGATGTAGGAGAAAGTGATCACTTCCTCAACGACATGAAGTGTGGACAGATGACCAAATCACTTGACTGGCAAGGAGATGGGAGGGCTTGTGGTGAAGGGATCTCTGTGAGCAAAGGAGCAAGACAGATAACCTAAGCTCTAAGGCATAGAGGGGCAGAAGTTGAGCAGGGCACAATTTGGCAAAATAAAATTTAGGCAGTTTAGCTGGTAGAAGGCAAGGAGAGCAGGAGGAGGGCTGTCTCCATTCATTGGGGATCCTTGGCTTCCTGAGGCTGTCTAGAGGGAAGATACCTTCTTCCTGCCCAAGGCAACTCCCAAAATCCCTTCAGGCTAGGCTGCAGTGAGAGAATCAATTTTACAGCACACAGGCCCAGCAATGAGGGTACATCCTCTATTGCCTCAACAGCCCCAGTGCACTCAGCTCTGCAGACAAATCCAAGAACATCCATCTCAAGCTAAGAGTCCAGAATGAATCTGAATCCTTTTCTCCCCAACATCAGCCTTGCTTTCCATAAGGGGACCCTACATACTGACAACACACTCCAGAAGCCTGGGAATACCCTTTTCCTCACTGGCAAAGCCTCATCCCTTTGTAAATGAAAGCACATTTTACAGAGGCCCACTTCTCCTCACACTAAAAACAGCCTAGTCTCCTCCTTTCAAGCCCACTTTATCTTTAGCCTGCCTTACCCACTCTCAATCCTGAGATTTCTGCAAGTGCAAAATGGATGCTTCTTTATAAAGATTATGCCCCCTCCATGAAAAATAAACCAACATTGCTCACCTTGGCCACAAGAAGGGGAGCCACGTCCCACCCTCTGTAGCCTCACTCACTTCTTGCACCGTGCCCCCGCTCATCCCAGTCCAGCTGCACCAGCCTCTTTGCTGGTCCTTTAATGCTCCAAGCACACTCCTACCTCAGGGCCTCTGAGCCTCATTCTCCCTGTCTTCTCATCTTTGCACATCTGCTCCTTCTCATCCTGGTTTCAGGTCTCAATTCAAGGGTCATGTTCTCAGTGAACACCCCGACTACCCTATGACTGTTACTCCTTCTTTGAGGATCCTGTTTGTTTCATTCAAGCACAGGTCACTTATTAGTTCTCATCTTTTGTCTTTCTCCCCTACCAGACAGAGATCGCAAATATCTCACATAGGTCCCTGACTGAGGGTGAGGACTTAGGTGTATAATTATGATGCTTGCCCAGCACGAGGCCTAATACTTGGCTGGGCTCAGTAAACTGAATGAATGAACAGATCTTTATTTGACAACTGGGCAAACTGAAGCTACGGGAAGAGAATGATTTCTTCCTGGCTCTGAGCTAGAATCTAAGGCCCAGGGCTAGGACTCTGAAGTCCCTTCATATCTGTCCCCAATACACATATACAATACTCCAACAGAAGCACAATCTGGTGGGAGGTAAAGCTATGAATAATTCTCCCTGCAGTTGGGCAGTGAGGCTGTAGGAATACTAGGTCAACACACTCTAAGCACCAGGTGTCAGAAACTGAGAAACTACACTTCTGAAAGGTTGCGGGGAGAAAGCAAGCAGGCTTCCAGCAAGACTTTGCAGGCAAGGGGTATTGTGTGCATACTGAAAAGAACCATCACTGAACAAGCCCTGGGTCAGATGTGACTTTATCCAGACAGCTCCAGGTAATTATAGCTCTTGCTTTATGAACGAGAGAGCAGGCCTTTCACTCTTAGGAGTGGCAGTGGAGGAAGTTCTGCTCTGTGAGTCCAGGCTGTTGGGTCCTAAAAGTCAACAATGGTCATGGTGGGCTGCATACCCACCATGTATGTCCCTTTATGGGCCTTAGCTTCCCCAGGTAAAAGTGGGTTGGCTTTGAATGGGGGGGGGCATGTCTAACCCATAGCTGTCATGTGGTGATCTGGGCCCAGCCTTGTTAAGGCTGCCAACTGTGCAAGAAAAGAGACTTTTAAAACTATGCAAAAATATGTAAAGCTTGCTGCCACATTCCAGTAATACTAGCTCCTTGGGAGGCTGAGGCAGGAGGATCAAAAGATCAAGACCAGCCTGGGCAAATTAATGAGACCCTGTCTCAAATTTTTTTTAAAAAAGGGTGGGAGGCTGGGATGTTGTTTAGTGGTAGAGCACTTGCCTAGCATGTAGGAGGCCTTGGGTTATAACCCAGCACCACATAAATACCCTCAGAACTTTCAAATGGAGTTAGTTCACAGTTTTAAGAATTATTACAAAGTACATGTCTGCCATCCAACATGGCCTGTAGCACACAAATCTGTATCAGTGGTAGCAGCTGCCCTCAGAGCTCCTGGTTCCTCTGGAGCTCCAGTTCCTCCTCCTTGCTCCCCAGGATGCCTGGCAGTAAGTCTTCCCTTGGAAAATCAGGAGCCCCATGGAAACCTTGTAATGGAGGTAGCCACAAGCACTTTTGGTGGAATCTCAGTTGTGGCTAGGTGAAGGAGAAAAAGCCTCCTCTGGGTGGTACACCAGGACTGGTCTCAGACTCTGGGTACCAGGCCACAGGCTGCAGGAGAATCTGGAGTACAGATGGCCACCCCTTCACAGGCTAGAATAGCTGCCTGAGAGGTACCCGATGATTCCCAGGGCAGTGCCCACACTCCAGTAGCTCTTTAGAACTATTCACATCCAGTTGGGGTCAGGGAAGCAGGGAGTGAGTTAAGCAGTATCTCCAGGTGGCCCCACAGCTCAGTTCAGGGCCAGAGGGTGGGGAGTTGCTGGCCTGGAGCCTCCAGAAGATTGAGGGCTTTTCCAACTGCCCAAGGGATGGTTTAGCATGAAGTGCCTCAAATGTGTCAACTCTCTAACTTGTCAGCAGGCCTAGCACTTATTTCACAGAGGAAAAACACTGAGACTCAGAAAAGTAAATGGCCCAGGACCACAGAGCCAGTAACTGGAAGCACCAGGATTGGGGCCACGGTTTCTAAGAAGAACCGGCACTTTTATCAACTGCTTAGCCACATGGCTTCTGCTGAAAGTCAGGTGCCACATGCCAGGAGGGCTGGCTTAGATCTTAGCCAGATCCCATTCAAGAGTACAAATCAGCTCTATCCTAGAATCCTTGAGCAAGATTTGACTATTTCCTCTGAGTGGGCTGGATAGTGTGGCAGCTTTTGGTTTTGCTGGCAATAAGACAGGGGCCCAGTGTCTTGTGGACTAGAGCCCCACCACACGGCAAAAAAGGCAGCGTCTGGCCTATGACCACTCCTGCTTACTTTGTTTCTTTGGGCCCTAATCTCCAGACACATGAACCCAGATACTCCTGACCCTCTAGCTAGGAACCCTTGATATGGGTTTCCAATCACCTAGGACTACTCCAGCTTGGCTGAATCTCACCACAGCCTATAAAGTAAGGCCCCACTTGGGCCAGGCCACAAGTTGGATGATGGGATGTTGAGTCTGAAAAGGATGTAGGCCTCTAAATTCTAGAGCTTGAGGGGCCCTAGGAGCTACTATAGTAATTCCAGTGATTTTCAAACTAGGTTCTGGGGATTTCCAAGGAGGTCTAGGGAAGGCTCTGGGGACTCCCACCCATTCCAAGTCCTTGAAGTGAACTCTCAACGCATCCATCTCCACATAGCTGGGGATTTAGCTCAGTGGTTCCACCGCCTGCCTTGTAGGCACAAGGACCTGAATTCGATCCCCGGTACCAAAAAAAAATACATAAAAATAAATAAATAATCTCCACATAGAGCTGGGCTTGGTGGCTTACTCCTGTAATCCCAGTACTTGTGAAGCTGAAGCAGGAGGACTGTCATGAGTTCAAGGCCAGCCTGAAATGCAGTGAGACCCTGTCTCCAAAAAAAAAAAAAAAATCTCCACATGGTATTTTGAGGGTACTAAACAAATTCAGCCTCTCAGTACACAACAAAAGAATCAGAAAGGCAAATGCACTCAGGCAGCAGAGCAGCAACCCTAGTCTGGCTCTGAGTATGGGGGTGTTTTCTGATCCCTCCAGATTGAGCTTTTAGGTTCCCCAGCCTGGAGACTACCAGCTCTAGGCATTCAAGGAAAGCACCAACCTGTAGCTGAATCCCACTTCTTCCTCTAGCACCAGGTAAGACTCCTCACAATATTTCCACTACAATCTAGAATGTGTTCAGTAAGCAACTCAAGGGGCCACATTCATCTCTCACCCATTCTGTGCTGGAATCTGCCACAAACATCTTGGATATCCTCAGAGATCCACCTGTAGCATCTGCTCTATTTCCTAGGATACCTTATCACTTTCACTTCCAATAGTCTAAGCTTTGAATCAAACCATCTCCCAATCATGACTTTCTCACTGTATATCAATGCTATAACCACCAGCAGGGGGTATCAATAAGATGGTCAGATTTGAGCCAGGCGTGGTTGTGCACTTGGGAGGCTGAGGAAGGAGAAATGCTGGGAGGTCAAGACCAGCCTGGGCTACATAGTGAGTTCCAGGGCAGTCTCAACTACACAGTGAGACCCTGTCTCAAAAAAAAACCAAAACAGAACAGATGGTCAGATTTACAGAACAGCCATGGCTCCAGTCCAACTGGACATGTACAGCCCACCTGGCCTCATGAGGACCTGGGAGTGAAGAATGCATGATGCAGCTTTTCAAATACTGGCCCCACCAAGCATGTCAGCCTTGCTGCTACATATCCAAAGCCTGAGGCCCCAGGAGCCCAGCATGGGAAGCAATACTTAAGAAAAGAGAATAAAAAACTACCCTCATTTGTGGAGGGCAGACGTCAAACTAGTGACAGGTCATGAAAGCCTAGCTTTTCAGAAGCTATCACAGGCTCCATGCCCAGTCAAAGCCAGATACTACTGGCCTCGTGCACTTAGATTGCTGGTCTCTTTCATCATTCTGAATGACCAAGTGGAACTCAGAATAGAAAGATGGTATTAACAGGCTCATTCACTGTGTCTGGAGAGACAGGTGCTTATACTGGGTGATAGAAGCAGGAGCCAAGAACCCAGACCAGCCGAGAGACAAGATGAAAGGAGCAGCGCAGAACTGAACAGGGAAAACCTCGAGTTCAGCTCAGGTCAGCACAGGCGATGCTACTGGCTTCTGTGCCAAGAAGGCCCATGGGACAAACACACAGGAAGGGAATGGCCTCTGCCTCAGATCTTACACCAAGATTCCAGATTTGGGAACCCATGTAAGACAGCTGTGGAAGAAATACCTTAGTGACTCTGGCTGACCAGACATCTCAGACATTGCAAGGTGAAGGTAGGCAGAGGGACAGGGAGGGGCTGCCCCCACTGAACTTTAGATGATATTATGGTGCTGTGGGTGATTCCAGAGCAAGGGATGTGGTCAAATTGGAGCCTGATGAGAAGGGGACAGCTGGGTGTGGTGGTACACACCTGCAATCCTAGCACCTATGAAGAAGCAGAGGCAGGGGGACAGCTGCGAGTTCGCGGTCAGCCTGTGCTATAAGTGAGATCCTGTCTCTAAACAGCAATAACAAAAACAAACAAAAAAGAAAGAAAAAGAAGGGAATAATCCAAAGAGATGCCTCGAATCCATCCCGTCCCATACAGCAAACATTTATATTTGTAGTGAGAATGTCATGCCTGGGGCACTGGGCTAGCAATTTGTCCCCCCAAAAAAGCTCACAGTAAGGTACAGAATACAGTGATATACCGCCTCTGTTGACTGGACACCATGGCAGCCACATGGAACTGACCAAGGAAGCCTGGAATTGCTTAACAAGAGTGACTAGGATATCTGTGACAGACTTGTCACAAATGAAGCGACAGAAGTATGTACCATTAAATTGTGCCTAGTGTGATGGAAGAGAAGATAGTTCAGAAAAAGCAGGGCTATTGTCCTCAAATACCTAGAAGACGGTCACATGCATGTGGTCCCAGAGTGAAGAAGGGAAGGTGAGGGTTAAGAAGATCCTGCCACATTATCAGAAGTAGCTTTAAGAGGTAAAGATGGCCAAAGGTGGGAGAGGGGGCTAGAAGATGGTCAGTCAGACTAGACACAGGCATAGTGGATACCTGGAAAGGGACTCAACCTCTCACAGGTGTGACCTTCCAAAATCCTTCTAGGCCTGAGATACTCTTTGCTCTCCTACTTCATGTCCAGTTCTGTGTGTGACATTAGATGTCATCTTTGTGGGCGTGACCATCACAGTTCAAATGTTTTTGCCTCTGGAGAAATACTATCAATAAGCAAAAAAAGAAAGGAGAAACAGTCACACAGCTTGGACACACAGGCCAACCACTAGAGCTCAGACAGCAAAGTCAGGGCTTCCACAGCTTCATCTGGGGAGTCCACCTGTACAAGGGCTCCCCATCAGCTGACATTTGCTGTTCCCCTATCCCTGTACCTGGTTCTGAGTTACAGACACTCCTTAGTTCCAGCACTCACTCACTGTATAACAAAGACTTCCTGGGCTTCAATGCCTTTTATCTTTAAAGTAAGAGTCATACTGGCTTGCCCTGTCCACTGCTCTGGGGATGCTAGGCGAGTCTTCTGGGAAGACACGGGACTTGGCAGGTGAGAAACTGTCACTGCCATAGCTTGAGGGGCCCACATATCTCCTAAGCAAGGAGCCTACATACCTGCTGCCCACTTGTAGGCTCTCTGGGATCTCTGCAGGCCAGATGCCAGGGTCTGTGTTGAAGAAGGTCCCGTGCCTTGCCTAGGCACGCACAGGTGCCTACCCCTCTACACCATGCTAGTACCAGCACAATCTTCATACTTTAGTGTACGGATCCCTGAGCTCGCCTTGCCAAGCATTCTTCCAACTTCTCTCCACCATCCTCTTCATGCCACACAGTATGCTCTGTAGCCTCCAGGCCTCTGTACAGCCTACCCCTGTCTGAAATACCCTTCTTCACTAATTCTGCCTTCTCCTTTAAGTCTAGGTTCCAGCATTGCTCCTCCAAAAAGTCCTGCTGCATAGTATCCCTAGGTCTTGCACTGGCTCCTCACTGGGTCAATAAATCATGTTAACACATTGCCCACCAGTTTGATAAGCCTGTTTACTTTCCATTTCTGACTTTAGGCCAAGCCTCCTGAAGTCAGACAGTGATTTACATCCCTATAACACTCACCCCCACTCTATCCGCCGCTGAGAAAAGAAGAGCTGCCCTGATGAATGCCTGCTGATGCTTTTGGAGGTTAGGACCCCACATCGGGTTGTTCTGGAAGTTCCTGGGACACACCATATATAATCTGTGACAGGCAACAGCATGAAGGAGGTGTGGAATCACCAGAGATATGGCTCAGCAGCATAGTGCCTGCTTGGGAAGCATGAGGCCCCAGTCTGATGATGGACTACATGTATCCCTCACACACCTCCTTGGGCATCAGGCTGTCCCGACACAACCTTTTATACTCTAACAAAGAGAATTATGATATCATTACACTCTTGAACAGTCCCTTCCCCTCTCAAAGTACAGCATGGTAAATCAGGGAAGATCTCCTTGAAAGGTCACTTGAAAGGTAACCACCCCATCCTGTTCATACAGCCCTGCCTCCACAATAGCCACACTCTAAGAACTGGCTGAATCTTAGTAGCTAATACTTAGGGTTACCAGATGTTTGTCATCTGCCAGGAACTGGTGGATATTGCAGTAGCCCACTCACTTTCCAAGATCCTTATACTGCATCAAATAGTTGATCTTCACCTCCAGATTTTTTTTCACCATCTCCCTAAGTGAAATGGAGGCTGGGAGAGGTAGGGGGATTTGCTCAGTGTCACACAGCAAGTCATGTTCTATCTTAGCGGTGGCAAACCTATGGCATGTATGCTGCATTGGGCTGTATCACAGAAAACTCAAAAAAGGTTCACCATCACTATCTATTGAGTGCAAATCTTACAGATTTAAACCTCTAAAACCCAGCCTCCATGGCACCCAGTCTCATTAGTAGCAAAAAATATTAATCTGTGTTAGCAAGAACGACACATATTCTTAAAGAGCTTAGGAGCTGTTGCTGAAAGACAAGTTTGCATGCCTTTGGCAAGTAAAATGTGACTAGTGCACTTTCACAAAGACACTGACCCCAAGCCAGCATCTCAAGGAGCACATAAAGCAGACTTTACCTTGACAACTTCTACCCCTCTAGGGGGTATCTGCCCTGATGTTTTTGCTAATACACTTGCTCAGGCATCAGGCTGTCCTAAGACACCCTTTGCTACTCTCACAAAGAGGACTATGACATCACTACAGTCTTGAACAGTTTCTTTCCCTCCTAGGGCTGCCACCCATCTGAAAAAGTAGGGGACTGCACTAGGCTGGGATGGTACAGGTTCCATTGGGCATGCTACTTCTGGTTGATTAGTATTGCCTGCTTGTATTAAGACTGAGTGGGAGTGCTGTGATTGACTGATGCTGTCTGCCATGGGTTCCATATGAAGAGTTACTGCAAGGTATCTGCTGTCCCCGAGGAAGATGATCACCATGGAAATACTTCAGGACTCTAGTGGGGTTTTTTTTTGTTTGTTTGTTTTTGAGACAAGGTATCGCTATGTAATTCAGGCTAGCAAGGCAATCCTGCCTCAGCCTCCTGAGTGCTGGGATTACAGACATGAACCACCACACCTGGCTCACGACTCTTTTTATGGTACTGGGCACAGTGCCACTGAGCTAAAATCACTTGCCCAGGGCTCTATTCTTATGATGCAGAATCATCATTCTTGTTTCCCTACCCTAACCTTTACTCCTCTTCCCTTCTCTCCTGAAGGCTTGTCAACACTGGAGCTTCTCATACAATGTCTTAAATCCAGTAAGATGGAAAAGCAACCAAGTGCTCCCCAAGTCCACCATCTTTGGAAAGACTAACCAACAAGGACCCTCAAAGAGCTACAACTTAGAGTGAGGGTGGCTGGGTTTCAATTTCCCTAGTTAACCTTTTATACTCTAACAAAGTATAGGTCTGTGTGACCTTGGGAAAATCAACTTCTGAGTTTCTACTTCTATTAAATGACAACTGTAGCTGGGGATTTAGCTCAGTGGTTCTGCCACCTGTCCCGCAAGCACAAAGTCCCGAGTTCAATCCCCAGTACCAATAAAATAAAACTAAAAGAAAAGTAACAATTAGAAGCTTTAGCTTCCTTGCATTTAACCATTATCCGAACACTGACTTAGGATTCTCAAGGTTGCAAAAGAAGTTTATTATCTGTCTCACTCTAGAAAGTACTGTCTCATTTCCCAGAGAGGAAGCTCAGAGGTAGAAGGGCTTGCAAGTAAATACTGAGTGGCACTGGAGCAAGTTAGTGGCTAATGGAGGAATTACACTGGGGCATATGGTTAAAGCCACGGCCCTCCTCAATCTAATTCCTGCTTCCTTAGAGGGGTTGTAGCCAAACCCCTCACAGCCACAGTGGACTTTGGAGGCAAGGCTGCCTCTGTGTAGGACGCCCACTCAGGAGTCAATCAGTCCTTTAACAGCTCTGCTGGAATAGGCTTAGCTTTGCAGTGTGCATTAACTTGGAAAATTAATCACTACAAGAGTCCACTATTCAGAGACCTCCAACTACCCCTTTTTAAATATACATTCTTAAAGTGGGCTAGTGAATAAGGTGCTCAAAGTAGTCACATTTACAGAGCTTTCAGGGGCTAGAGGAGTAGGGAATGGAGAGTTAAATGTTTAATTGTACAGTTTTTGCTGGGATGATGAAAAGTTCTAGAGATAGATGGTGACGGTTGCTAAACAATGAGAATACACTTAATGCCATTGACCTGCACGGTTATGTGTATTTTACTAAAATATCCTAAAACTTCAAAATAAAAGGAAAGGAATGTACTATAAATTTGTTTATGATATACAAGACAGAAAAGTTATTTTAATCCTATTGCCCTAATGCAATTAATCTTATGCCAAACTCGGGACGTTGTGATTGCAAGGCAGGAGGTGGTGCCACTGAGTTAAATCCCCAGCTCCTTATGCCAAAATTTTTTAATGGCAACCATTTTGGAATGGTAACCTTTCTAAGAAAAAACAGTAACTTCTGCTTTGCTCTTCTTAAACAGAGGCAATGTGGTAGAACAGAAAGAACAGTGAACCAGAACTGCAAATCTTAAATGAGCTGTGTGACTTTGGGGAGGTCAGTTTACTTCTCTATTTTATCATCTCTAAAAACAGTAATAAATCCAACATGCCTCCCTCAGCAATGAGGCTCTATGAACTATGAAGTATGTGAAAAGAAGTAGAGCAACAAGGAGAAAATACTCAAGAAACTTTACCTAATGAGCATACAAAAACCAGTAATCAGTATTTGGAAGTACTGATATTAACTGTAAAATAAAATCACTTGCAGAATTTCAGTATCACATCTTTTCTTTTAGGGGATGGTGGTACTGGGGATTGAACCCAGGGCTTTCCCACTGAACTCCTGATCCAGCTTGCTTGCTTATTTATACACAGGGTGTAAGTTCCCCAAGCACAAACTAAATTTGCCATCCTCCTGCCTCTGCTTCCCAGAGTGCTAGAATTACAGTTGTGCACCACCATGCCCTGTTACTATTAACCTCTTATCACATCAATGCACTTGGCTCCCACAGGGGAGCCTGTCTGCCTCAGACCTAACTGGCTTACTGACCCATGCAGATATAACCAGTACCTCTCCTTGTTTCTGCAATACACAAATATTCTCACCTCAGGGACTTGCTATTTCTCACCTGAGGTACCTCAGGGGCCTAACTGGCCCATCAATCCTCAAGTCACCTTTCCTGAGGTTTTCTCCCCAGCTTCTCTGATGAGATCCCTTGAAGAACCTACTAGTTTCCTTAAGACTTTTTTTTTTTTTTAGTACTGGGGATCAAACTCAGGACCTTGCACTTGTGAGGCAGGCGGTGACACCACTGAGCTAAACCACTGGCCCTCTGAGACTCTTATTGCAATCAGATAATATATATCTTGTTTACTTGTTACCTAGTGCAACCAGACTCTAAGCTGGATGGATCAATTGTGTTCTCCGTTCTCTCCCTGGCTCCCAACATGGCCCCTGGCACTGAAGGTACACGATTGGCTGTTTGGTAAGAGAAGTGGAGGTGAAATGGGGGAGAGGGAAAATCCAGGTCTGAGGAACCCCGATCCTCTCATAGACTGTTCCCACACACTGTCATATGCACTCTTTGAAAAGGCTGCTGAGGCGGCAGCAGTGGTGGCAGCTGCACCTCTACTGGGCATAGACAAGCACCCTCCACCCCAGCCTGTACCTGCTGTAGGCAACAGACACCTTCTGACTGCTACCACACCCATATGCAGGATAACAGCCACATCATCAAGCGTGGGAAGCTTGGGACGCAAGAAAGTTTCAGCAAAGTCTGAAGTTATCAAATCTATTCACAGCATATTCAATTAACAAGCTCCTCCAGGAGAAAACCATCCAGATGTAGTGAAAACCCTGCAAAAATGAACTATAGCTCTGGGTGTCCAGCAGATTCAAGCCCTGGACAGACCTCTCTAGCTGATCTTGGCTGTCCTAACTCATGAACAACCTGTCCTTGCCTCCCCTCAAAAACTTCAAGCGGGGATTTAGCTCAGTGGTTCTGCCACCTGTCTCTCAAGTGCAAGGTCCTGAGTTCGATTCCTGGTACAAAAACAAAACAAACCTTCAACTACCTGAGCCTACTCAGTTTAGAGGTCCTGAAGGTCCCTCCTCCTTAAAGCCTGCCTCAAGTCACTCACTGTACACTCCTCATCAGAACCTTCCACCTGGCGTACCCAGCCCATCTTTCCAGGCTGGGTACATGGCAGTCCAGCTAGGCTAAGTCTTCTCTCACCCTGGAAGTCAGTGACAGCAGCACTCTTTCATACAGGGTTCCCTCCCTCCACGAGGCACTATGCTTCCTGCTTTTACACAATCTTCCTCTTGCCCTCAGGCTGAGACTACAGTCAGGCAGTACTGTCATCACTATTTGCAAGTGAGGAAAATGAGACAAGAGGTTAAGCAAAGGCTCATGGCTCTCAGTGACAGGGCAGGATCTAAACCCCATCAGTCTAGTTATGTTCTTAACTAAGGGTCCATATGATTTTTGGGGTATGGGCTTCTTACTGGGCCCAGCTCAGCTGTATAACCAAGTGGGCTTAATAGAATTATTTCTATTTCTGCAGGCCAAAAGAATAACACAGCCAGGGTGAATTACCAATTCAGCCTTCCAACAAAAGGCTTCCTGATCACCTACTATGTACTCACCAGGTAACTCAGGGAGTAGACACCAGACCTGTGCTTAGAGACCTTGTGATTGTATAAAGAAAGTAAAGTACATAAAAATCTTATTTGTTGAAGCAACCAAATTGATTCCCTACCTTCTTTGGCAAGTCTGACCATTTTCTTAGAAAAAAGCACATAGAAGAGGAAGTTGAGACCCTGGCTTGCTTAGATAACAAAAAAAATTTTTTTTTTTGTACTGGGGATCCAACTCAGGACCTTACACTTGCAAGGCAGGCGCAGCACCACTGAGCTAAATCACTAATCTTTGAAATACAAAAGCTGACACCAGACCAAAGCCAGGGTTGTGAGATTCTCACCAGCTTCCAGGAAACAAAATCAATTCAACTGAGGAGCAGAGCTGGAAAGAATTGTACTCACTAATACAGACTCTGAAAGCCACAGCAGGGAAGATCCTGCCTGAAGCTACCTATCAACTCAGAGACACAAAGACATGAGAAGCTAGGGTTCCTGCTCCACTATTTCTTGTCCTGAGACCAGGAATGGGACCAGGGCAAAAAGGCTTTGAGGCTGGCTAGGCCCTGAGAAGAAACTGCTATGGGTTGGGGTAGGTGCCAATGGTGGTTACCCAAGGTCAAGAGTTTTCACAATGGAGATGGGTGTGCATGCTTTTACCTTCAGGGAGAGTGAACTGCTCTTAGAAAGCTGGATTCAATAGACCATGGTTTCTTTTCTAAATCAAGGCCAGCCAAGATCCGGCCCTGTCTCGTCCCTGGAATAGGAGTTTAAAAGGCAGTAACTTCCAACCCCCAGCTCAGGGCTGCACCACACCCGGGGAGGCTGATTTCATCCAGGGAACCTGCCCTACTGGCCTGCTCCCAGATGGCCTGGCCAGGACAGCACTGCCAGTCAGCAGCCTGGCACCTCTCATAGGGCCCCACCTAGCCTGGCCAGGCCTCCAGAACAAGGGTGGAAGTGGGTAAAGAAGAGGCCTGCTTAGCTTGGGTCCTACAACATTCCCCAACCCTGAACTGGTCTGAAGTAGCTGCTTCCTGCTATGCTGTTTTCTTTCACTCTGGTTTGTAACCCCAAAGTGAAACTAAAGCACTAAAGCCTGGGACAACGTGGGGGAAGGTAGTGAGTGCCAAGAACTGTGAGAGCTAAACCCTGCTTTCTAATCTCAAAAAGATTGCAGGCTCATACCACACCGTTTCCCACTAAACTACACTAGTTACTCAAGTATCAGACTTCCTCTTCCTCAAACGGGTCACCTTGCTGCTGGGATGAAAAGAAGCTGCAAGATGACCTATCCCCTAACCCAAGGGGCAAGCCTGTTGGCCTGTGCAAGGAAGCAAAACTGGTGGCAGTGCAGACACCTTCCTGGACTCCCTGACTGCTTCTGCCTCATCTGCCAGGTCCTGAGGCAGAGCAAATTCAGGAAGCTACTAAGCACGACCCTATAACCATGCCTAGGCACATCGACAGCAGGTATCCACCAACAGTTGCACTGAAATTCCCAGCCCAAGGTCTCATCAGGCCATCGTGACAGCAGCCCACATAGGATAGGACCAAATTTCAGACCCTTACCTGACAAGGTGCCCAAATAGTACCTAGCTGGAGCCACTGTAATCAGTTTTACTATATTTCCATTGGCTGGCTTACCAAACCTTCCCATTAGCCCAGGGACAAGAGAAAGGAAGGTATGAGTCTCCTGACCATTCAGATAAGAAAACCTGAGGTGCAGAGATGGCAGGGGCACAGTGACCAAGTCAGTACAGGAAGAAGCTGAGTAAATGTCTGAGTGAGCTCTCTTATTGGACTGGCCCAGCTGCTGCCAAGCAGGTGCGGCACACTACAGAGGCTCATGATGGACAGACAGGTGAAGGCCTTTCCCTGAAGTCCAAGTCCCAGAGACATCCCCAGCAATCCAGAACATAATTCCCTCACCCTCAATGTGGGCTTTCCTCCTGCCACTGCTCTAGCCCATTTCTTTCCTTCATGGCTCACTTCTTTCCACCTGCACCTTAGTATGTAGGGAAAGGAGTGACACTGACCACTTTCTTCCCTCTCTAGACCTTGCTCCATCTGTAAAACCACGGGTTGGATTACAATAGTGATTCTTACTCTAGTTCATGAAACTAAATCTGGGGGGTACAATTGGAATGTTTTTAAAAATATATACATGTTCAGAATAGAAAAGAAGGCAATTCAAAAATATCTGACAAGGTCAAGGTACAAGATCCTAATGATAAATGTAACTGTATTGTTTGCTTTAAATGTACCAGTAAACTTAGTGGGGGAAAATTTCTGACAAGATTTTAAAAGTGCAGACTCTCAGAAACAGCATTTTCATTTGCTGGAAGGAAGGGCTCTTGTGGCCACACATGCAAACATGCATGCAGACATGTGAAGAAGGCACTCACTGCAGTACTGTTTCCCTGGTGAGAGGACTTGACAAACAAGTGATGGTCTATCAATGGAAAGCCACATGCTCATGAAAAAATGAGGCCATGGATGTGTGTGTGCCAACAGAGAGTAAGCTACAACAGATAGACTTTGTAATAAAGACAAGGACACAGTAACAGATACAGGGGGTACCACTGCTTGTGTAATAAAAAGGGATGCTTCTGAAATAGTTGCCTGTGCAGCAGAGAACTTGTGGAAAGAAATATCTGGTCACAGGTGTCCAGGTTAAGAGAGATTTTTTTTTGGTACCAAGGACTGAACTCGGGACCTTGGGCTTATGAGGCAGGCGGCAGCACCACTGAGCTAAATCCCCAGCCCAGGAGACATTAATTTTTTTATTGGTCATCTTCTTTTTCAAACTTTGCTTAGTACATACAAAGCCCTGGGTTCAATAGCCAGCATCATAAATAAGTTTGAATTTTTAAACCACACATTATGTATTACTTTTAATAAAAAATTTGATTTTTACATATAAAAATGTAAAAATGTACATAGATACCTACCACCAGATCTCAAGAATCAGACTCCTAGGAATCAGGACTCAGACAGCCAGATCTGAAAAGTCTTTGAGGATCAAAAGAGGTAGCCTGGACACTGCATAGCTCTGGGGTGGGGGTGGGGAATATCAGTAAGTCTGAAGACATGGGGCCAGGGATGTAGCCCAGTGGTTCAGTGGTGCTGCCTGCTTGGCAAGCCCAGTGTCCTGAGTTGGATTCTGGTGTGTGTGTGAAAAACTCAGCCTTCAGGCATAGGAAGGCTTTTAAGTTGAAGATGTAGGGCTGGGAAAGGAAGGTTCCCTACCAGGAATGACTAGGGAAATAAAATCGGGCTGGTAAAAGGAGGAAGGGAATCTCTCAGTATGTCATTCTCAATAAGTCCCTTCCTATCTAGGTTTGGCTCCCACTCAAGGAAAGTGAGAGAACTGGGGGCCAGAATTCTTTCTAGACTTGCTATCTTAGGACCTGCCTTTCTTTCATTTAATATTAAAGAAAGCAGAGAGGGTCCCCAGCTCAGCACATGGCCATAGGGCTCCACACCTGTACAGACTGTAATCAAATATTTGGAGGCAGCAGAAGTCAGTCCAGGATCTTAGGCACAGCAGCTTTTGGATGAATTCCCCCTGGGGAGAGGGAGCAGATGGTCCTTTGCTAAGATGCCCTTCCTCACCTTCTTGTCAATAATTAAGACATTACTACAAACCTCTTTTGTCATTTCTTAAGTCTAGTCTGCAGAAACCTACACCTTGGCTTGCTTTACCGTGATGTTCCAGGTGGATGGTTCACAGACTGTAATGGTCCAGATCCATAGCCTTAACCAGAGGGATCTGCAGTGGAAAGCGCCTCGTGTGGAGGCAGTAATCCTGGATCCTGGCTAGACCTCAATGATGGTGCAGTCAGTGAATGAGGTGAGAAACTATCTCTTCAAGTCTGCTCTGCCTGCCAGCACATTTCCCAGACTGGTTCATCACCAGGCACATAGCAGCAATAAATATGTGTTGGATAAATGTGCAGCTCAGCCAGAGTGACCTTGTTCAAGTCACTAAGTCTAAACCCTGGTTTCCTCTTCTGAAAAATGAAGATAAGAATAGTAATGACCTGTCTGGGTTATATAAGGTGCTACTGTGATAACGTGGATAAAAGTCCTCTACAAAGCAAAACAGGTTAAACAAAGAAAGATCCAGAACCAATATGCTGAAAATAAAAAGAGAATAATATATATATAAGAAGCAAATTTATGAGAAAGCACATGGCAAATGGTAATCAAAGGAGTTACAATTGAAAGGTACAGTAAAGGGCACTCTAGTCCACTGTTTCAGTGTCCAGATAACAGTTCTCAAGCTGTTTTTGTTCTAAAGGAACATAAAACTCCCTCTTTAAACCTTTAAGACTTTGATATGAAAAACATGGTTAACAGTTACAACCATACTCTGTACATAGCTAGGCTTAGAGAGTATTTACCAAACCAGACTGGCATTTGGATGCTGACAGTGTTTAGGGGGGATAAGGTAGGAGTGGAGTGAGTGGGGCCTGGAGACTGGGCCTGCCACGTGGTTATGGCAACTATGACCAAGTTCATGCACATGGGGGCATGTACTGCACACACAGAATGGCTGTCTAGCAAGGCCTTGGGTAAGTCATCGATTTCCTGCTGTACACTGGGACTAATCAGTGTTTCTTCTTTCCACAGTGGCCACTCTGTAAAGTACTAGTTTTTGTTGGGAACTCTGTTGTAGATCACTATGGCCAGGTCTAACTTGCCTCTTTTTGTGGATGAGGCAGGGCCCCAAGTGAAACAAGAAACATGCCTCTTGTTTCTCCCACCATCATTTCTCACTCCATAAACCCTTCAGCCACTCTGGTCATGGCAAGTTTCCTCTGCTTGATGTATTCTCCTGGCTATAGCCCAGGAAATCAAACCAGGGTTCCATCACCTGGCTTTTTCTGTGCTAATAAGTATCTGGGACAAGTCTCTTCCTGCCTTTGTGGGTGACTGAACCTTTTTGATGGGGACCAATTGAGGACATGCCCACTGATGGACTGGGCATACAAGGGGCACAGTTCTGGAAACTTTGTATATCCTGGGGTGTAAGCATGATGTGAATATCCCTAACTCCTTCCATTTTCCCACCTTGAAGAGACTCTAAGCTGGCATCCAATCCTGACCTTCAGGATCTTCAGAATGCAGAGTTTTACAGGCTTTACATGTCCCCTGTTAAAGGGGCAAGCAGACTCAGATCCCCGAGTTTCCTTTCCAAGGAGCAGAGCTGAACTGTGGGAAGAGACAGGGTTTAGAAACAGCTCTGGGTTTGAGCCACACTTTCCTTATCTGTACAGCAGGAATGCTAAGTCCACTGGCTTCTGGCTTCTTGTACAGATTTCTTGAGGTGCCAGTGGAAGCCCTGGCACACAGCAGGTGTACAAACAATGTGCTCAGACTGCCACTTCTTGCCCCAGCCCACCAATACCCATCTTTCCCTCTGGTCCATCAGGCTGTGGTGGGGTGTCCTCAGGAAACACAATGTCCTCTGCTCCTCCATCCAGCTCCTCCCATACCCACAGGTCCCACCTGAACCTCACCCTCTCTCTCATCTGGATGCTTGCAAAACCTCCTCTGTGTCATCATTTTTATTCATTTCAATTTACTCAGCCTGATTCATCTTCTTAAAAAAGTTTTGGAGCTGTGCTACCCCTGTTCTAAAACTTTCCAGGGTCCTTCCACTGCCTGTGCTTTTCTGCTAATGTTCAATGCAGCCTACAACCTCTTGGTCCCTTCTAGATTTTCCTGTCAAAGCCTTGAGGTATCACACAGCAAACCTAGCCTACTAAACACTCTTACTTCTAGCCCCCTCCCCCACCTTTAAACCAGTCTCCAGAATGCCAGCTCCACCCTCTGCCTCTGCAATCCACGCCCCTCGAAAGGCTCTTTTTTCCTCTGGCTCATACTCACATCTTCCTTCTCAGACAATGCCTTTCCTCAGCAACACTTAATTACAGACTGTCACACAGTCTCTCATAATTGTAGGCCTTGTCTCCCTAGTTGGACCATATGTTCTCAGGGGCAGAGGCCTTGTCTGTCTGTTCCTCCCTTTCTCTCTCTGCCCAGCCCAGGCTGGGAGGGCAGGCCGCCAGTAAGAAAGTATTTCCCAGGCCCTATTCAGCTCTGGGCTGAGCTAGCTTCAATGCTTGTGACGGCTTCTCTCGCCCTGTGAAGACAGTTTTGCTGGAGTTGGTTTTTCACCTGGTCATAAAGGCTGAAATACAAGGGGTGAGGGAGCCCTGGGGATAGGTGGGGTTGTGGCTGTACCCTGGCCCTGGCAAGGTCTTGCTTTGGGACCCTAGGTACCTCCTTACCAGGCCCGCATCCTTACTGTGAGACAAGTCAGGAAGCATCTTTTAGCTCTAGAATTTGGATTTATTTGTTTTTAAAGCAGCCTTGGTTTCCAAG
Source organism: Fukomys damarensis (assembly GCF_012274545.1). Taxonomy (NCBI): domain Eukaryota; kingdom Metazoa; phylum Chordata; class Mammalia; order Rodentia; family Bathyergidae; genus Fukomys; species Fukomys damarensis. The sequence goes on from NW_022900934.1 coordinate 22,570,746, forward strand.
AATGGGAATGGGGGTAACACAGCTGATTCCAACTCCAGCTGAGTATGGAAAATCAAGCCACAGCCAGGAGTGGGAAACCTGGGCACCTGAGAGGTATTTACACTGCACGCCTCATCAACCTCATTAAATTCTTGTTGACAACTGGATTTCATTCCTGCTCAGGTGTTTTGATTCCACAACCCTCACCCTGGCCAGATCTGCCAGTGCCTGCTGCCAGGGCTAAGCCAAGCAAGGGTGACTTGTTTCTGCAAACAACCAATGCTGCCCAAAACAAATATGATGATGACGATGCAACTGTCATTTCTTGAGATGTTTTTATTACATGAGTTTTCATCTCACAGTTACCTGTGAGGTAGGTCTTTCTTTGTCAGATTAACAAGGAAGAAAACTGAGGCACAGAAAATGGTCAAGGTCACACAACAGGAACAAGCCAGACTGTCACTTAAACCCTGGAAACTCTCAGTTCAGCTTTTCTCAAAGTGTAGCCAACACGCTCTCAGCATCAGAATCCTTTAGAAGGCTGGCATAAAAGTTGTTTCTCAACTAGGTGGGGCAGAGCATGTATACAATCTTAGCATTTAGAAGTAGGAGGATAGAAAGGTTGAGCCCAGCCTAGGCAATTTAGTGGATCCTTATTTCAAAACAAAAGCAAAAAAGGCAGGAGATGCCAAGGCCTTGAATTAATTCTCTACTACCAAGGGTGAGGAAAAAAAAAATTGATTCTTGTTCCCATACCTGCCAAATGAGAATCTGCAGAGATAAAACTGAAGAACTTGAACTTCATAAAGACTAAATTTTATATTAGAGGAAATTGAGGCATAGAGATGTAAAAATGACCTGATAAGGTCATACTTTAAGCGAGTATATGTACCTATGACTGAACCCACAGCTGGACTCCAGGGCCAGCAGTTGAGACCTCCTGGAAGAGGCAGTGCTTGACAGTGTGGGCTCTAAGAGAACTGGACACCAAAGAGGTAGATCTAACAATACCTTCTCAGTGTGGCTTTGGAAGCCCTGGCGTGTAACAAACTATGTGTAGAGCAGCCTTTCCCTAAGAGCTTAGGGAGACACCATTCAAAGCCCATCTGAGCTTCTGGGAAGAAAGCCTGTCTCTACAGCCAGTAGGTCTCCAGCAGTGCCCTAGAGGTACGTCTAGCTGCTCCTTAGGGCAAGAAAGCCAGGGAAGTTGTGACTCAGTCCTGGCCCCGCCCCCAACTAGCATCCTTTAAAGGTGAGATGAACTAAGACAGTCAAATGTCAAGCAAATCCTCCTAGAACAGATGTCAAAGTAGGAGGTCTGCTGGATAGGTTCCCAGGTAGAAGCAGGAAACTTGGAAAAAACTGCGAGGGAAAAAAGTTGAGAGCCCTGGGCTCCAACCCTATCTTGACACTGCCATGATGGGGATTCTGAGCAGGTCCCTGTCCCTCTGTTGGCCCCCTACTCTTCATTCACTTGTGAAACAGGCAGAACTCTACTGACTTCTGACTTCCTCTCAAGGCTGTTTGGAGGAATAATGGTCAGGAAAGAGTCTGGCAGATTATACAATGCCTCACACAGTTGTGGGAGATTAGAGGATTACTCCTATTATTACTAGAATAATCAGAAGGTGATTTACATGTTACCTGAACCCAAACCAGGGGGTGGTGGAGTTAGGTGAGAGGCTGGCCTCTATTGTGCTCCTAGAGACCCAGGTATTACTGGGAAGGGAAAATTTACATTAAGTGTCTACTACGTACCAAGTGCCTATATAAAATCTCATTTAATCCTTCTCACAATTCTATAGTATAAATGATTATTTGAGCCATGATGAGGAAAATGAAGATCAAAAAAAGTAATCTGCCCAAGATTACACAGGCTGTGAGTGATGGAGATTAAAACCACATGTTTATTGCTAAGCCACACTACTTCCATCTCTGCAACAGCTTTGGAAGAGACAGAACACATGCCTGGTATAGAGACTCAGCTTGAATGCCACCTCCTACTAGAAGCCTTTCTGATTTCTCTGCCCAGACAGAACATCTCTCTTATGAAACCTCATGCATCTTTAGCATACATTTGGCAGCATTCAGCACATTTTTCCTCTTACTTTGTGATCAGGCACACTTTTTTTTTTTTGGTATTGGGGATCAAACTCAGGACCTTGTACTGTGAGGCAGGCAGTGGCACCGCTGAGCTAAATCCCTGGCCCCAAACGCTTTTAAAAGGTAAAATGAGACATACTGGCCTTTAAGTTACTTTAGAATCCTCCAACGTCAGGGCTGGAAGGACCCAAGAGACCATGTCATCCAAGTCCCTCTTTTTTTAGTAAGAAAAAGAGGTCCAAAGAGAGGAGAATAATTCAAGTTACACAGGATTGTTTCAGAGCCAGAAATAAAACTTTGGCACTATGCCTTACAGAACTTTAGGGACTCCATGATTTCAGAATCAACCTTAGGAAAAGGATCTCTATTCCTATTTACATATTTTACATATAGGAAACTGACACCCAAGGAAAAGTGACTTTCCTGAGAATGGGCAAGATGTGGGTGAGGACCAGAGCCCTTAACCTCTCACTTCCAGTCAAGTGATCGTGCCCTCTCTCCTCCCCACTGTAAGGAATCCATGTAATATACCAAACACAGGGCACACAGGACGAGGCTAATGGATGTGAGAAATTGTCATTATATACTGGGGCAGGTGACACTTGACGACTTCTTCAGAAGCAGTGCATGGAAGAGGACCGAGGAGTCTGGTTCAAATCTCTACTGGACCCTGGCCTTTCTGAGCCTCATTTTTCTCATCTGAAGTACTAAATGAGGGTTACAATAACTGGTCTTATTCCCTGCTCCAGAGTTCGAGGACATCCTAGAGTTGCTGACAGCAGATCCCAGCTCTCTGAAGCCTCCTCTCTCAGCTGGGGTCTTTATTTCCCCATTACACAATGGAAGAAGGAAAAGCAGCCATAGTTCACAACTGCGAACTGTGTGCCCAAGTGCCATTGTTCAAGCACTACTAAAGAACAGTGGGGAAGCACACAGAAAATCCAACTGTCCCCCAGCAGCGATATCTCACCGGGTACACACATCCATCTCTCCAAATTGACTGACAATGAGCAACCAGGAACTGGGGCAGCATAAATAAGGGACAGCCCTTCCCTACTCTCAGAAGAGCAGGTGTGTTTCAGAATAACCAAGCAGCAGAGGAGTGGACAGTAAAGAACTCTGGACTGTGTAGTCTTGGTCCCAGATTCCTATGCCAGCTGACATGAATTTGTGCTCTCGGGCAAGCTACTCTCCCTCTCTGTGCTCAGTTTAAAAATAGGCAGATAGTTCACAAAGTATATATACAGATATTTCATCTGATCTTCATGACAAGTCTGTGAAGCCAGCACATAAAATTTTCTTTTACAGATAGGAAAACTGAGGCTTGGAGAGATCAAAGGTCTCACGCAAGCTCACATGTATTAAAAACTGGCAAAATCCAAGGCTCCAGAGTTCTTAACTGCCAAATACTCAAGGGTGGTCAGCTTAAGAATTCCTTCCCCTCTGCCCCAACACCTTGAATCAAGTCTCAACAAGACTAAATATCATATGCACTGCCCACTCTGGTGGCCTGCAAAGTTCTGGCAACAACCCCACAGCCCAGCTGCCTAGAAGGTCACACCCCCCTGCAAAATGTCATTACTCTAGTTGGCAAGAACGCAGCCCCCACCCCCAGCTGGGTCTAAACGCCCAAGTGATATCACATCCTGCCGGCTCCAAAATAGCCCCAGCCTGCCCACAAGCGATCACAGAGTGCCAGGCCATGCAGGGCCAAGCGGGCAGGAATACCCAGCCCGGGCACCCTCCACACACTCAAGCAACTAAAGCAGAAGCCTCAGAGCAAGAAGGCCCCTCATTCCCTCCTCCTCTGCCAGAAAGCCTGGCCCCTACCCCCCAGAGGTCCCAGAGCCTCCTTGACCCAGCACCAGCCCCTGCCCCAGCGCCAACCCCATGGAGCCTCAGCCGCGGCCAGCCTGCGGGATGACTCCGGCCCGACCCGGACACCCCACCACTCACATTGCTTCAAGAGCTCCAGACACAAAGCCATGAGGGCCAGATGGGGGTCAGAGACCCAGAGACCGGGCAGAAACAGAAGAAGGGAAAGGGAGAGACAGGGAAAGAAGAGAAGGGAAGACAGACCAGAGAGAAAACACAGGGTGGGGTGGGGGCAGCGAGAGCCCTGGCCAAAGGAGCAGGCTCAAAGGGAGGCCTTCAGCATCAGAGAAAGAGTGATGAGACCACCAAGGCAGATGTGGGGAGCAGAGCAAAGCAGGGGACCGCGTCCAGAGAGGTGGGGGTGCTGGCAGGCCTGAGTGAGAACAAGGAGGTAGCGACAGGCAGAAACCAAGGGAATGAGGAGCGAGGCTTTGAAGTCAAAGAGCTGGAAAGATAATGGGCGCCCTAAAGGAGACCCGAAGGCACCTAGGAAGTCCAGGCAAATACGGGGGACACCCAGAAGGGGGAAATTCTTGGGGACTCAGAGGAGGCGAGACGCCAGGGACTGGGGGATACAGATTGAAGGGAGGACCCCCAGAGGATGTGCGGGAAGCTGGAGGAGGCCTGGGGGAGTGTTCTGAAGGAGACGCCCCAAAAGATCTGGGGGCGCTCTGAGGGGGGCTCCCAAAGAATGGAGGCAACCAGGAAGGGAGGCTGAGAAAATAGAGGGTTTCGAGGTGAGACTAGGGATCTGGAAGCGAGGGAGGAGCCGAAGGAAGCGCGAGGGTAGAGACAAAGAGACAGTGAGCCGGGGAGAGACAAAGCAGGCGAAGCAGGGACACTGGCTGGAAAGCTGGCGGCCGGACAGGAGGGCCGAAGCGCGGGCGGGCGGCGGACTGACGGACGGACGCACAGA
>NW_022900934.1:22576138-22588782 GCF_012274545.1 Fukomys damarensis
GGACGCGCAGGCGCGCGCGCGGCTCTGTGCAGCCCCCTTCTTGGGCGGAATGGCCCAAGAAGGAAGCGCGCGTCCACGTCGGCACGCGCATGCCCGAGGTGTGGGCCACGCCCCTTGAGCCGCCCAACCAAACCGGTTCCAGCTGGAACGTGACGCATGCTCCTTGCGGGAGGAGAGGGAGCTCGCCTTAGTTCTCTGTGTGACACTGTAACCGGGAAACAGGCTCAGAAAAAGCACCCTGAAGTGACTTTCTCGTCCTTTAGACTGATTCTCGTCATTTAGACATCTTAGCGACTTTCGTAGGAGTTTCTAGTTGCCCCCTCCGCTGTGTGCTTAGTTCACCCATAGAGATGGGTTCCAGTCCTGTTCCTGTGTGACCTTGGATGGGATGAGCTTTCCACCCCCCTGAGCCTTCCTATGCTCGGTAAAAACCAAAAGCACATTCATTCCGTGGCCTCTCTAGCCAGTTGAGGCCCGGCTGGGCCGCGTCCCTGTGGGTAGGTTCCACGCCTACTGCAGACTTGCTAACAGCGGACCCAGCTGGGTCCCCGCTATCCTGGGTAAGTCCTTGCCCAGTCTCTCCATCTATTTTCTGGAAGATAAAAGTCGGGAAGAGAATCTTCCATGCCTCCCAGGTTTGTTGTGAGGGCTGAAGACAATAACGGTGCTTCCAATAGCATTGAGAGTTTTGCTCTATGAAGGTATAATAAACGCCATCACGAACTATTGAGCTCCCTCTCCTCCCTTTTTCCCCCTTGCAGTACTGGAGAAAGAACCCAGGGAGTACTGAGCTACATCCCTAGCCCTTTTAATTTTTTGAGACAGGGACGTGGTAAGCTGTCCTGGCTGGGTTCAAACATGTGATCCAACTGTTTCAGCCTCCTGCTGAGTAGCTGGTAATACACGTGCACCACCAAGCCAGCCACTGAGGCCTTTTGATGCTGGCCACTGTGCCTTAACGCTTTCAGAGTAGTTTACCTCACTCTACTCTCAGTCACTGTGCCAACTTTATCTTTAACTTGATTTACTTTGGAAAAGCCATAGTCAATTCATCATGGGCCTTGAGAACCCAAGGCAGCCCAACATGAGCTCTCTCTTAATAATGCACTCCCTGTGTGACCTTGGGCATGTCCCTGTCTGGGACTCACAGCCCCAAGTGTCCCCTGGAGAGAAACTGGATCAAGGCAGGATTTCACAGTGTGGTCCTTGATTGAACCCCTGGATCCAGGTCCCTCAATTGAGAAACAAAACTCTTGCAGGCACTTTACCAAGTTTGAGATCCTCGGTCTGGGTGTACTAGGTACTTTCCCCCAAGCCCTCAATCTGGCAGGCGAGTTGGCTGGACTCCAGCCTGAGGTGGGGGATAGGCAAGACTCAGACATACCAACCTGCAGGCTCCATCCTGGACTGGAAGTTTCTCTTCTGTGTGTGTGTGTGTGTGTGTGTGTGTGCCCCTAAGTCACTGTCCTGCCTCAGGCAGCCAGAGTGGCAGGTAGGCGAGTGAGGGGTCTCTCCACTCCACCTGGCTGTGGAACACCCCTTGGCTGCTCCCCTTTCCTTGCACTGTCCAGTCCACCCAGGAGTTTCATTGACTATTTTGAGAACCCATCTAGGACTGGGCTTGATGCCATGACCTCCCTCACTGCTGCACTGCATAGGCCATCACTACTGCCCCAGCATTACTTCACTACCCACTTCTTGCCTTTCAGTTAAGGCCCTTCACAGCAGCCTGACTGTTTAAGATGTGGAAAATGATTTTCCATGTTACTCAGAGCAAAAGCCAATGTCTTTTTCATGGCCTGTAACCAGCCTAACACCCCCTTCCCCCACCCATCTCATCTCTCACCCCTGCTCTGTTTGGTCACCCTTTCTCTGTGCACACACATCAGCACCCTCCTTGCTTGAAGCACATTCCCCTACTCCACTAAGTTCCTCATTTCCTTTACGACTGTCCCAAATCTCATTCTCACTGAGCTGTACCCTAGATAACTTGTTTACACATCAGTACCTCTCCCCTCATTCTGCCAGTACTCTCTGTGCTACTTTCCAATGAGCCACTTATGTTTATTGTCTGTTCCCTCCACACAGTACAATATACTGGCCGAGAAAGCAAGGGTTTCCATTTTGTTTATTGATGTGTTCCTGGTGCTGTAGCACTCACTGCCTGGCCCATAGAAATTGATCACGAAACATTCATGGAGCTGAGTGTGGTGGCACATGCCAATAATCAGCACTCTTGAGTGTTTGAGGCAGGAAGATCAAAAGTTCAAGCTGAGCTTGGGCAACTTAGACCTTGTCTCAAAATTTAAAATATTAAAAAAAGGGCTGGGAATGTAGCTCAGGGCAAAGGTCCTGGATTCAATCCCCAGTGTTGTAAAGCAAGAACAAACCCCCAAATATCTATGGATAAAAGAGCCACCTGACTACAAGGTTTATGTCCTTAGCCATTATAGGACTTCGAAGGTTTTGTTCTGTTTTTTAGCTTCTCGGTCTCCGATCCTTTAGGATGACTTGTCTACCTCGTGAAGGTATAAGCAATTCCTGTTTTGTCCAGTTGTCTCAGTCCTGGTGTTGGAGGCCTGCCCATCAGTCCTCCAGTCCTAGTCACTATCTCCCCCAACTGTCTGCTTCGAAGCATGATGATCCATGCACCTAGCACATAGCAGGCACTCAGCCAGGAATGTCCTGGTGATACTGCCCAGGAAAGAAGTCTGTCCGGTGCCCTCTGTGGAGAGATGCCCATGTCAGCAGCAGGGGATTTTGGCATCTCATCTCCCATTCTGGCAAGGCCTCCTGAATCCATCTATCGCTCTCTGTCTCTATGGACCCTTCTCAGGCTTCACTTTCTCTTGCCTGCACCACCACACCAGCCTTTAATCCATCCTGCATGTGCTGCCAGGTGATTCTCCCTGGAACAACTGTGACCACACCACACTTTTTTTTTTTTTTTTTTTCAGGACTGAGGATTGAACCCAGGATTTTTGCACTGAACCTCATCTCCAGTCCATTTTTGTTTTTTTCTTTTGAGACAAGCTCTCTCTAAGTCACTAAATTGCCAGGCCGAGCTTAAGCTTGTAATTCTTCTGCCCCAGGCTCCCAGAGTGTTGTGATTACTGGTGTGCACTATCAAACCCAGCTTATACTACAGTGGACCTTTGCCTTATGAACTCGATCAATTCCCGAGGGCTGGTTGTAACTCAATACATCTGAGATCTGGATGCTTACCTGGCTGGGCATATGCTATGGATAACAAGAGGCAGATGAATCTTCCATTAACCTAATTAGCCCAAGTTGTTCATATGTCAGGCTGGTAGTAACTTGAGGGTCCACTGTACACCCCTTTACCACATGTGCCCCCTGCCCCCAACGATGGTACCCTCAAGGCTTTAAAATCAGGCTGGAAACTTTGACCTATTTACTAGGTGACCTTGACTGACTCCCTAGGCTGCAGTTCTGTGAGATACCTGCAAATGTGTGTATATGAATTAACTGAGTTAAATCAAGAACAGTAGATAATGTGTATCTCACATGGCCATGGCAGATATCACTAATCAGTGGTGACACACTTAATCTGCCTAACTCACCCTCAGTCCTGAGTCCCAGGGATCAGAAATAACTCATGAATTGAAGTCTGTTTGCAGTCTCTGGACAGGATGGTCTTTGAGGTTCCTCTTAGCCCAGACACTTGGAATCAGGTGGATGACCTGATGGGAGACCTGATGGTGGGCTTTAGGCACAAGGTTGACTGGAGATATTTTGCCAGCTTCCCTTCCTATGTCTATGGGTGGGAAGAAGGGAAATGAATCAAAGAAGCCATGTTGCTAGGTGGTAGGAGAAGGGGCAAAGAAGGGCGAGTAGAGCAGCCTGGGACTTGCATAGTCACCGACGGAAGCAATCTGAGAGTTCCCAAACCCACGCTTCATAGCACAGAGAATTTGAGGCCCAGGAGGGGCAGGTACTTACAGTGACACGGCAGAACTGAAGCTAGAACTTGGGGCCCCGGAGAAGGAGCAAGGATATCTCCCGAGCCCAGAACCTATTGCAGCTCAGCCTTGACCCCCGCTACAGTTAGGGAGTGACCCCGTGTGTGCATGTACACATGCATACACACACATGTGCAGGCACACAGAAGGCAGTTAACAGGAGCAGGGGTGCCACCCCGCAGCCCACCACTGTCCTGCTTGCTGAGGCCCCTGGGGTGATGGCAGCAGCTTCTCAAGTGATTCAGAAGGTGTTGGGAGACACACAGAAAGGAGGGTGGGAGGGTCAGAAACTGAGGGGGAAGGAAAAGAAAAGATGCAGGAGAGAAACAGGACTGAGGGAAAGAGACAGAAGGCAAAGATGGTGGGTAAGAGAGAGGGAGGAGAGGGTGGCAGAGTAAGAAAAGGGAGGGAGGCTTCTCTCTGTTCTTCCTTTCTCAGAGTGAAGAGGCAGGATCAGCAGTAGGGATCACAGCACCTGTGCCCCTCCCAGGTGGTCCTTCAGCAGGGGCGGAGCCCATACATGCAACTGCAGCTGAGCGACTGCTGCCTCCACGTTCAGCTGGAGCTGACCAGCCTGCCAGTCACCTGTCAGAGCTATTTCTGGAATGTGGAATCTGGGTCAGAAAAGAGGAGGGAGAGGTGGCAGTGGCAGCACTGGCAGCTGAGAAGCTGCCAGCTGCGAGTGGGTGGGCAGCTCCATGTCCTGGCCACAGTCAGCTGAGAGGAGCGTTCCTTGCCTGGCTCTCACTGCCTCAGTATCTGCCCCTCACCTCATCTCCCCTCCTGTCTACGTCTTGTCTGCGTGCATATATGGCTGCGTGAGCAGAACAAAGACTTTCATATCACTCCGTAATGTGGAGGCTCAGAGCAGCCCTGGGGCACTTATCAGGGGTGGGTGTCTAAGTGGAGGGAGAGAGGTGATTATGGGCAGGATTGCCACGTATGATTGTACAGGTTTTACATAAAGGCTGCCACGTACAAGGGGGGTGTGCCACTCACAATATACACATACCTGAATGATAGTTATTATGACAAATATGACAGTTGGAAATAAAGGACCTTCTCAGGGAAACTGGACGTCACAACAACTTTTCGGCGGACGGCAGTGCAGTGTCTTAATGAGGAGCACTCACGTCAATATCAAACTACCTCACAGACCAGCTGCAGCTCTGGTCACGGTCTTGGAAATCTGGTAGCTTTGATTTTCCCTGTGAGGAAGCTGAGTTTGCTTGTTGAGGGTGAGGCCAGCAGAGAGTAGAGGAAGGGAAGCAAGTATGAAGTGGTCACTGTGGAGACCTGCAAAGAGGGCTGACCAGGGACACTTGGGAGGACGACTTTTTTGGTGGCCCCAATGCACTAGAGGTATGCTTTCCTCACAGATGTGCAAAGGACGTGAGCCTTGGAAGAGACACACAGGTAAGTGTATTCAGGTATATGCTGATACTAGGCATATGTGCATACATATGGGAATATCAGTATGCATGTGTTTTTACATGTTTTCATATCATACATAGGCCCAGCATTACAAGATTTCATATATGTCTCTACATGTCTGGGCAGATATGAGATGTTACTACTTTATACCTTCTTGATTATCTTGGTTTGGGCAAAGGACTCCAAACTGAGTCTAACATTTCAGTTAGCCTCACATTTCTATAGTTAATGCCAAATGCTGCAATAACCATATGGGATGTGCTGGGGCTGCTGTGATTGAATGCCTGACCTCAACTCTAAGCCCCTCTTTGTATTCATGCTCTTTACTCTATAACCACAGTTTCTCCTATTAAAGGTAGGATGTATTTCACTGGAGTTTGGTTTTGGACTCATGACTTGTTTTGACCAGTTGGATGCTAGCAGATGTGTCAAAGAGATTTGAAATGTGTTTGTAAAATGAGGTTGCCCCTGATGTCTGCGACCACTATGGGAAGAACATGCCCTGGTTAGGCCACTGATTCTTTTGGCCACCTTTTGATCCCAGGACGTAGCGTAGTGATGGTGAACTTTTTAGAGCTTTCAATGGTAACAATCAACTGGCTGTGGCATGAGTGCCATAGGTTCGCCACCCCTGCTGGAGGGAAGAAGGAACTGACCTGCAAAATCGTGAATAAGAACAAATGCTTCTTATTGTGTGCCATTATTGTAATCACATGCTTATTTGTACAAAGCATTACTGTTATGCTATTTGACTGACAAAAACTAGGACCAAAAGTGGAGTGTGATAGCAATAAAAACTAAAAATATGTAGCATCGACTTTAGAACCAAGTAGTCAGTTAGAAGTAAACTGTTATAGGAGGTGAAAAAAGGATGCCCAGAAGCCAGGAGTGGTGGTGATTGCCTGTAATACTGGCTACTGGGAAGGCTGAGGCAGGGTGAATCACAAGTTTAAGGCCAATCTGGGTGATTTGACAAGACCCTATCTCAAAACAAGCAATAAAAAAGGGCTAAGCTGAGGATGTAGCTTAGTGAAGTCCTGGATTCAACCCCCATACTAACAACAACAAAGAAAATACCCAGGATTATGCATGGATCAAAACTTGACAAAACCGCCATCTCCAATAAGTTGAAGAGAGTGGATAGCTTTCAACAAGACAGTTCCCAGGAAAAATGTTAAAGTCAAGAGCTGGTTCTTTTTGGCTGCATTTGATAAAGACTCAGAAGAAAGAGAGGAACTCCCAAAATAAATAGCCAATCTGTAGGGAGTGCTTAGAAGAAAGGATACAGCCTGGGGACAAAAATCAAACCAAGATCATAGTTATGATACAGCATCAGGGCCAGATCAAATCAAGAGTATAGTTGACATCTCTTTTTTAACATTCTAAAGTTACCACCTAGTACTGCATCCTCTGAGCTGGTCAAAAGAGTTTACAGAGCCAAATGTAATGGTGCATGACTGTTATCCCAGCTTCTCAGAAAGCTGAGGAAGGAAGGTTGCAAATTTGAGGCCAGCCTAAGCAATTTAGTGAGGCCCTGTCTCAAAACAAAAACAACCAAAACAAACAGCCAGGCATAGTATGGTGGCACTTGCATTTAATTACAGCACTCTGGGAGGCCAAAGCAGGAGGATTGCAAGTTTGAGCCCAGCTGGACAATTTAACAACTTAGTAAGACCCTGTATCAATCCCCAATATCATAAAAATACAAATAAATGATAGATAGATAGATAGATAGATAGGGCTGGGAGGTTATATAGAATCCATGGGTTTGATCCCTAGTACCAAAAATAAAAAAATAAAAATAAAGCCCCCAGAAAGGTTAAGGTCACAGAAGACTAATGTATCCAAAGTAGGCATAATTAGGTCAAGAGATGCATAACTCAGAAATAGTTGTATAGGTGGCTTTGAAACATGGGTTACAAGGAATCAAATATGTAGAAAACTCAAAGTGCTTGAGATAGGCACAGGCGAACAATTGTCAGCTTAGGCTACAGAGATTAAGACGATTCGAGATGTAAAAAGATCTGTAGCTCCCTTCAGGGAGGAAGCAGGTTTAGGAAGAGTTCAGCTGCACAAAGATCATATTCTCCAGTGTAGGAGACATTCCAGGAATATTCCCTGTCAAGATTATTTGTACAGAAGAACTTCAGACTTGCCCTTGATAAATACGTGTTGGAATCCTCATTCTCCCCTTTTTTTGAGCAGGAGCATGAATTACAATTATCCTGTTCCTATTTTACCCAAAAGTATGCTGTGTATATGGGAGGGTTGGGCTACAAGGGCAGATGACAGGGTTGTTTAGATCATAGGTTGATTAAGAGGAGTCACATCCAGACTTAGGAACATGATGCAGACATAGATCATGAGATCTTGACGGCATGATTGGATGAAATTTTTGGAGGTCTTTGGAATAAGTGTTTTCTTTTGGGATGGACTTCGATAAATGTGGCCAAAAGAGTGGACGATAACAGACTGAATTATTTGTCCCTATTCTTTCCCCCCCGCAGCCATACCCTATGTCATACGAACACAGTTTCTTACACAAAGGTGAGTGAGAACTTCATCCTTTGTTTTGTAGCCTAGCTATATGATTTAGCCAAGAGGATGTTAGCAGATGTTTCACAAATCAGGACCATGAATGGCTTGTGTCATTGGTTAGGCTTGCTCTCTTGCCTTCTGCCATCACCATGAGGAGGACATGCCCTGGTTGGACCTCTGATCTCAGGAAGACCCTTCCGTTACCAGATGAGGATGAGAGAATATGAAGCACAGCTGTCTAAGATGACCCACTTGGGAGCAAGAAAGAATGTTACTGGTTGTACTGCGCTGACTTTGTGGTTGTTCTGCATTAGTGAGGCAAGAACCAGTAGAGGGAACTTTTAAACAGTTCTGCCTTATATAGCCCATTGTGTATCTTCAGTCCATTCATGAATAATTGGGTTTGGAGGAAACTGATGAGTGAGGGTTTATGTGAAAGATTTTCTGGGGATGCTGTATGTCCCTCCAGGGCACCTCATACTTAGAGAACTTCCCTGGGGTGTGAGAATGTGGGGAATGGGATCCTTTACCCAGGATTCCCATGGAACTGCAGCACAGAGCCTGGGAGGCCATGGAACTATGGCCTCGACTCTAGTTTAGAGAAGGCTGAAGTGGAGAGGCTGGCAGATCTGGAAGGAAGGTGTGGCAGACTAGTTCATACTTCCAAAGATCCACAAGGAAAAGACCCTCATTTTTAAATGGGTTAAGCCAGTGATGGGAAAACTTTTAGAGCTTTCAGTGATAACAAACAGAGCTATGGCATGCTTGCCAGTTTCACCACCACTGGGTTAAATGATCACCATGGGAGAAAGGAGGGCTGGAATTTTCTTCAGAGGATTTTGCCCAAGATGCTGGGCTAGCAGGCCAGGTCTTGTAGCAAAAAGGCTGATGAGGAAGTGGGGGACCATCAGATGGACAAGTGGAGGGATAGTAAGAAGCAATGGAGCTGGGCACGATGGCACACATCTGCAATTCTAAGACTGTGGGAGGCTGAGGCAGGAGGATCCCAAGTTTGAGCCCAACCCGGGCAACTTAGTGAACTTTGTTTCAAAAAATAAAAAAGGGGGTAGGGGTGTAGTTCAGTGCAAAGGCCTTGAGTTCAATCACTCCTATAAAAAAAAACATTTGGGGTGAAGGGGCATTGTCCCTGCCAGGAAAGAAGTCATCAGGAAGGCCCTTCAGGAGGCACCAGTCATTTAGAATCCCAATACCAGAAAACACCTGCTCTAGCTACCTTCTCTTCCCACCCGGGGAAACCAGAAGCAGCCACTGGTGAGCAAGGCACAGAGAGACACTGACTACCACACCCAGCTCCCTACTAGGGTGTCCCAGCCCCCAGCAGGCCCTAGCTGCAGGTGCATGGTATTTGAGGTGGACAAACTCAAGTACAGACATTAGACCAGAACAGACTGGACCATTGGTGGTAAATGAGGCTGTTCCTTAAGTTCTAAAAGTGACTAGAAAAGCCTCAGGGATCTGCCCCACATGTCACCCAGGGGCAGAGCAGGCAGACCAGGGAGGATGTGAAAGACACTCATGGATCAATTGTTTCTTGCTCTGTCTCCTGCAAGGACCAGTTCATTTAGTCAATAAGTTGGTCACCTGTGCGTAGAATGTAGAATTTGGGTTCATTTATGGACAACAAGGATGACCGAGCACTTGAAACAGCTGTTTCTTCCAACAACACTCCAACCTCAATTACCCTTGACTATCATCAGGAAGCTCGGAGTCAAATCTAAGAACCAGTAATAACAGCCATGGCTTGTCACACTCCGACTACGAAGCATTCAGGCAGGGCCTTGTGCAGGTTAGGGGTGTGACAGGTGAGCTTTCTGTACAGTCTCTAGCTCACCAAGAGCTCTCTAGGGTCTGGCTCATGCCCTCAATTTATATACAGATGGGGAAACTGAGGCTGAGAGTTAGCTATGTAGAGTAAGCTCAAAGCTCTCTGCTAAACCAGAAATTGTGTCTGTGTATATCCCTTGCCCTGTAACTGAATGGCTGTCTCAGTCACACGGGCCCCTTCTCCCGCTTACCAGGCATGGGTCACCTTCAGAGCAGTCAGAACAAGAATCAGGAAGTCTGAATTATCCCTGATTGAGAATATGAGCGGAACCTGCAAGTATCCCGGGGGAAGTTCCACCCTCTCACCGCAGGCTCCCCTTCAGGTTGCCTGAACTAGGTAAGGCCCACAGGTCGGTGTGCTCCGGTAAAGCTCGCCAACCAGCAGGTGGCCGCCGTAAGCAACCAAGGATCCCGTCAGCTCCGCCCTCGCCAACACCTCCGACACCCTGTGTCGTCCCCATTTGGGGTCCGATTTGCCACCCGCTGGGAAGTTCAGTGTCGAGCCCACCTGCTTTAGTTTCTTCCAGTGGCGGCCCAGCCCTCTTTGGATTCCTTCCCATCAGCATTTCCCCTGGCCCGCCCATCAGGCAGGGAAACCGGGGTCCCCGCATCAGGTTACTCACTGGGAAGTGTGCGACTGTTGCTGAGGCTCCCGGTGCTGGGCGGCGGGGACAGGGACTGCAGGGAGACGCTGTCCTCCTCCTGTGAACAGCCTGCCTGGATTGCGCGAAGGTAGCTGTGACTGCGGGAGCGGAAGTAGCTGGGCAGCGGTAGGTCCAGCGCCTCCGCTGCTGCGGACTCCGCTTCGCTGCAGGCTGACTCGCAGGCTGCCTCGTACTGGTCACTCAGATCTGCCTCCCGTACCTGTCCAGGCAAAGGCAGGCATCAGGGGCCAGCTTTACTATGCTGAGGGAAGGGCTGCTCTGTAGTCAGCTCAGCTGCAGGGCAGGAGAGAACTCTGGGCCTCACCTCAGCCACCACCCCTCCCACCACGTTGATGAGCCCGCTTGCCAAAGGCTTGGTGGCACCACACCTTCCTCAAAAGTGCAAGCAAGGTCCTGAGTTTGAACCCCGGTACCAAAACACCCAAAAACCAAAACCAAAAAACAACCCATCTCATCTCTCAGGGCCTCAATTTTCCCATCTCTGCATGGAGAAGGTCAGAATAATGCAGGACATTAGCTAGATGCTATCTTGTGTGTCCCTACTGATGAACTGATATTTTAAGGCCATATCTGAATTCCACATGGAAGAAGTCTAATTAGGAATGTCTGCCCTGGATGTTTACCAGGTTAGGATCCAACCCCTTCATTTTACAAGCAAATAAACTGAGGACCAGTGCGGGAAGATGCTTGTCAGGGGCATCCAGTGAGGAAGGGGCAGAGCCAACACTCCAAAGATTAGCACGGATGTGAACTGGGTGTGGAATGGAGGCACAGGCCAGAGATGACACGAGAGCCTGGTGAGAGAAGGTCAGGCTGGGGAAGGGGGGCTGGAGCAGGGAGGAGCAGTCTGCGATGTTGGCGGAGGCAGTGTAGAGAGTGGCAGTGTGCTCTGCCCATCTACGTGGTTCCTGAGTTGTCTCTTCTGCCTAGGATCCTGCAAATCTGAAGCGTGGAGCCGCCTTACCATGCACACACTCTCTGTGGGCCACGGTGGGGCTGTCTGACCCATGTCTCGGGCTCTGTTGGCAACAGGACCACACGGTATAAGCTGAGGAGTCAGCTGGCCAAAGAGGAACACAAGGAGGAGGAGGAGGGCCTAAGGGAAGGCCTGAGCTAGGGGAAGAAACCCTCAGGCCACCACTGTGCTTTCCAGGTCAGCGTTTCCTCCTGTGCCTGACAGGGAATCGCCTGCGTACCTGTTTGTGTGTACACCAGGTAAAATGATTACATGGACCCTCAAGTACTTGGAGAGGGTTTGCAAATGTCTAAATCTATGCTGCCCAATGTGGTAGTCATGTGTGGCTATTTAAGTTTAAATTAACTAGAAGTAAAAAAGCTTGGTAGTTGTACTGACCAAATCTCATTTGCTCGAAAGCCACATGTGACTAATGACTAATGACTAGTGGCTGCCTTGGACAAACATGGATTACAGAACAGTTTCCATCACTGCAGAAAGTTCTGTTGGGCCGATCTGATAAGATATAGGACATATGGCATACCCAAAATACACTTAGAGGTGATATTAAAGCAATTTGTGGTTATCTTCTCATGCTGCCAAATGAAGTATTGAGACCCTTGTGACTGCCAAGGGCAATGAGGTCTTTCTTTGAGGTTACACCATGACAGCACAGCTCTGGGACCAGGCCACCAGGTCTGAGATCCAGGACCCAATCCTGGGTCCATCATAGCTTTGTTAATAGGAATATAGCCGAGTCAATCATTCTGTGACTCAATTTTCCATGTATAAAATGGGCCAATTACAGCGTCAATTTCATAGTGTTAGGATTAAATGAGGTAACTCATATCATGTACTTAGAACAGAGTATGGAGAGTCACCTGCACCTATGAATGTAGGCAGCAATGTGAACCGAACATGAGAATTTACAAATGTTGGTTAAGATGCTCCCAACCCTCGAGGAGGGTGTCAGCTAGTGACTGCTGCTGGTATGTGCACCACTGGGGTTTACTGTGTGGGGGACACTGCCCTACAGGCTCTGTACAACACAGCACTTCCTGCTGGGCATAGCGGTGCACATTGTAATCCCAGCACTCGGGAGGCCGAGGCAGGAGGATTGCTGTGAGTTCAAGACCAGCCTGGGCTACATAGTGAGTTCCAGGTCAGTCTCAACCACATAGTGAGACCCTGTCTCAAAAAACCAAAAACAAAAAAACAACACAG
>NW_022900934.1:22589060-22617250 GCF_012274545.1 Fukomys damarensis
CACTGTGCACATTGTAATCCCAGCACTCGGGAGGCCGAGGCAGGAGGATTGCTGTGAGTTCAAGACCAGCCTGGGCTACATAGTGAGTTCCAGGTCAGTCTCAACCACATAGTGAGACCCTGTCTCAAAAAACCAAAAACAAAAAAACAACACAGCACTTCCTTACCACACACCTACTGAAGTCAGAGGAGGAAAAGGTCACCAGACCCACTGTGGGCTCCCTAAAGACCTGGAATAATGTATTCAAGAGGGGCACACACACTCTAGGAGGCTGACACAGAAGGAGCATACGTCTGAGCCCAGCCTGGGCAACTAGTGAGACTCTGTCTCAAAATAGAAAAAAACAAAACAATAACAAAAGGGGCTGGGGATGCAGCTCAGAGCAAAGACCCTGGTCTCACACCTCAGTCCCGGGGGTGGGGGCAGAATACAGGAACACACAGTTCCTCTGATGCGGAGAGGGACACATGAGGCGTCCACAGCTAGAATTAGGAGATGGCCTGGTCCTAGCTTTTGCCCTTATAGGACATATGGTCTTAGGCAAGGCCCTTGCCCACTCCTGCTATGAGGAGTTGAGCTCAGAACACCTTTCCTGCCCCATTTTCTGGTCTCAGGGCTGGATGGAAGAGGGGGCTGCTTCCAGATAGAATGGGTGTGGGGGGCCCTTTGGGCAGCTAGGGTGCCACGACTGGTATTACCTCTGCCAGCTTTTACAGAGTTGAACAGTCCCTGCATTCAGTTCAATATCCTGATAACCTAAAGGTCCTACTGGGGTTCTGGAAAGGAGAAAATCAGGGATCAAACAAAATAGTTTCTTAGGCCTGACCCAGGTGTCAAGGAGGTGAGGAGGGAGGGAGGGAGCCAGATTTTCAGGGAATACTCCCCACTGTCCTGGGGCGACTTCTTGCTCCACCCATAGAACCCAGCTCACTTTCCCATTTCTAGAAGAGGAAACTGAGGCACAGAGAGGTGAAGTAATTGGGGTGGGTAAAGAACAGACTCCATCCTCACTGGAGGTGGCTGTCCTGGTGGTGACTCTTGCACCTGGGCTGGGTGCTAGGACCACTCATGTGCAGGGCCAAGACTCACGACTGGGGTACACGAGAATGTCAAACATACCTGCTGCTCATGGCCAAACAACTGGGGGATCAGGGAGGCCTGTCCAAAAATCTGCAGGAAAGAGAGTGTGAGGGTTATGGGAACGCCAGGGAGAGGGCTGGGCTGGGGATTCAGGTTCGGTGCAAGGGAACTTGAGGCAGGCTGGTCTAACTTTCTCCCCTGACTGGCTGGGGCCCAGCTGTTAGGAAGACTCGCTTGATTGCCTCTGGGGATAGGAGGCTTACTCCTGAGACTGAGCATTACTGAGGAGGACCTTACTCTGCTGTTCACAAGGCCCTGTCTGGGTCTAGCCCCTGGAATCATGGATGTTCTATTGTCTCTGATCTGGGTAGGTAGCTCACCTAGATATACAGGCTAGGGTCAGCACCCAGAGCCTTCTTTTCTGCAGGCTAGAATATCTCTGACTTTGGGGCCATATATGCAGCTTAAATCATTCAGCCTCTGGGGGTGAGGCTTGGAGAGGTCAGATGGCCCTGCACTAACAGTGAGCTGGGGCCAGGCAGAGTTGTTGGTGAGATCTGCGGGGGCTCCCAGCATGGCCAATTTCTCAAGCCTTTTTGATTAGCTAAAGGGCAAAGGTACTCCAGGTGCCAGGGCCAAGCTGGACATGGAGATGGAGTGCATGACAAGAAACATGGAGCTGGAGACTCAATTGGGAGAACTGGAGAAAAATGTGAATGAGGAGAGATAAGACACAGAAAAACGGGGACAGACAAACGGGCAGATAGGAGAGAACACGGCACGACGGGACAGGCAGGAAGTACATGTCCATTCAGCATCTGCCCTAGAGACACTGCAGGGAAGAAGACAGCAAGGAGAGATCCAAGCCTGGAGAGATCCCGGTCTCATGAGGGAGAATGACACCAGTAGGAACGCAAACCAGTACAGTCCCATAATATTACCAGGTTAAGCAAGGCACAGAAACAACATGGGGCAGGGAGGCTACTGTAGATAAGAGCGATCAGGAAAAGCCTCTCTCAGGAGGGGATACTTGAGCCGAAATCTGCCACTCAAGGAGGAGCCAGCTGTGCAAAGATTTGAGAATAGGACACTCCAGGGAGAGGGGATACCAAATGCAGTGAGCCTGGGGCAGGATTAAGTTTCCTTGGTGTACAAGGAGAAAGAAGGCCAGTGTGGCTAGAGCAGGACAAGGGACAGGGCCTGAGAAGGAGGCAGGGCCTGGGTCTTACAGGGCTCCCAGGTCCAAGTTTGGCTTCCTCTTAGGGAGCGGTGGGAGTCATGGAGGGCTTGGAGCCTGAGTGTGCGGTCATCTGACTTGTAAGCTCCTGGCCACTAGAATGAAGGGGCAGGTACGCAGGCCAGGCAGCTGTCCAAGAAGGACTTGCTGGGCCCTGGATGAAGGGGCCAAGGCAGAGGGTCTCCTGGGCTGAAATGCCCACATCTATGGTCAGATTCCTGGATTTCTGGAGGGCTGGGGGAAGGGCCCATCCAGACCAGAAATATTAGAGTGATAAGGAATCAGGGTATCTAAGCCTTCTTTCTTTCTTGTAATACTGGGGATTAAACCAGGTCCTTGCACACACTAGATAAGTACTCTACCACTGAGCCTTCTGAGAAGTCCACTCGCTTTGTTTATGGCTTGCACACAGTGAGGCCAAGACCTGTTCCTGCCCAGGGAGGTTGGGTCTTTACCTGGCTGCCCCACTGCTTAACCTACTGCCTGCAGGTGTCCGTCCCCTCTGGGTCTCATCTTCCCATCATCACCACCGAGGGCCTTCAAGCGTGGCTGTCCTCCTTTTGTAAACCCTAAGGTATTACGCACTCAGCAGGAGTTGGAGTCTCAGAGCCCTAGAGCCCTGCTTGCCTTTTCTTCCTCCTTGCCCCATGACCTCACCTGTCTGTCCTCATCTGGGAAATGGGGATTCGAGTAAGAAGGCCACCTCTGAGAATGGTCAGGAGGGTTCAAGGAGCTGATGGTCAAGAGCACGGCAGGTAAATGGAAAGTACAGCAGAGTGCTTATCACTGTTAGTGGCCTGCTGCTTGGCACTGGTAGTCCAACTTTCCACTGAGCAGGTGGGCTCAGGAGCCCAGAGTGGAGATGTAGCTTGCTTGAGGATACACAGTCATAAAGGTAACTACCCTTATGTTGAACACATTGAGATCTTTATATTTTTTATTCTTTCTAATGCTCTGAAGCAGGAATTACCACCCTTCTTTGTTAAATTAGGAAACTGAGGCCCAGGGAGGGGAGGTGGCTTTATTTGGGGTTCCTACTCTCAGTGACATAACTGAGACTTGAAGCCAGTTTTCTGTGTTGATGGCTTTGAACCCACTGAGGAGCCAGAGCCACTGCTGGCAGCTCGGTGCCTAGCATTAGTGGCCTCCTCCTCAAGTCTTCAGCTCAGGAGGCCATGCGTGTCAGACTCCGTGACAATACTCCTGCCACAGGACAGTCAGAGCAGAGACATACACAGGTAGCTTTGGGAACAAAGACCAAACATAAGCACAGTACAGACATCTGGGGACCGCAGGACACCTATCGCCTAGGGGGAGCTCTCCTAGGCCCACTGATCTTCCGGCCACCCTCACCTGGCTGATGCAGCTGGAGTCGTTGAGGCTGTCGCTGATGGGGTTGTAGTCTTCCTCCCAGCTTGGACATTTGGAAGGCAGCAGCATGTCCACTGAATCCAGCCGGTCCAAACTCCTGGTGGGGGGTAGGGAGCAGACACGGCTCAGCCCACCCATTGTTTAGCCTGGGAAACTGAGGCCCAGGGGGGAAAAGACTGGCAAGGACATCCAGTGGAAGAGATAAAAAATGGAAGTCACTGCTAGCCTGGGCAGGATTGGGAGGATGACCCAGGGGAGAGCTTTGGAGGGCCTTTATCTGTGGTGTGGTGAACCCCCACATGTCATATTCATGGCAGCCAGAAGGTGGCAGCACAAACCTGCATTTGACTTTTAAAATGGAGGTCAGCTCAGCCCAGCTCAGTTCCACAACCCTTCCAGAGAGACTGGTCAGGAGACATGAATCAAAGCCCATACTTGATGAAGGCTGCCCAAAGACCCTCAGTTTCATGTGATGTTCTGGTGTTTTTTTTACCAGGTCCCCTAGGTTTCATCACATGTCTATGGCTCCAGCTCCTCAATCTTTCTCATACCTACCTGGCCCTGGGTCTTCCCCAGTCCTTATCTTGGAAATGAAGTATCTACAAGTTCAGGATACTGACACAGATGGCTTGGACTAGAAGCTAGCTTCCTCCAGTGGTTGGACTTAGGCTGAAATGGGGGTGACACTGCCTGCCTGCTGAGAGGATTTAACAAGGCTGATTAAAGCACACTGGGGCAGGGACAGTGGCCAGTAAGACAATGATAGGCAGCAGCTGCTGTTATTACTATCCTTGGTTCCTCCTCACTCAAGGCCAGTGTTCTGGTCCTGTGCCCTTCTCCCACCCTAATGTTCACTGTTATACACAGACTGCAGGTTCTTAAGACTAGAAGAGATCTTGGAGGTCACCCAGCTCAGCCTCTCACTTAAACATGGAAACTGCGGCTGGTGTCATAAATTCCAACCTGCAGGCCATTCCCTGCCTTCTGCCCCAGTCAACCAGATTTCTGGCTGTTCTAAGCACAGTACACTGTCTCCTTCCTGCTTCAGTGTCACTGTCACCTGCCTGGCCTGCTCCCTTTTCTCTGTTCATCTTCTAGGTTTCCTCCTCCATGAAGCCTTTACTCATGCTCCAGGAGTTGAAGAACTAGGAATAAGCTTGTTTCCTCCAATTCTCCCAAGCTCCAAACTACTAGGATGGAGCTCCAATGGTGGAATTCTATGCAGGATTTTGGGACTGGGGAAGGCCGGCTGCCTATCTCTCCATTTTGGATTGCCTTCCCTCCCCAGTCCTAGACCTTGCCATAGTGATGGGTCATAGGTGTGAGGGCAGGAGGTGCTGGGCTTCCCTGGGCAGCTCTGGGACACAGGGTGGGCTCACTAGGGGGAGGGGTGCCCAAGCAGAAGGGACCCTCTGGGGCAGTTCCCCAGTGGGAGTGGAACTTACCTGGGGATGTGGCTCCTGTGGCAGAGTTTTGAGGGAAGGTCTAGTTATGGGCAGAGCTGACCAGAGGAGGAGGCTGACCTGTGGTCAAGGCTTAATCATGGAAATTCTTGATGAAGCCCTTTGGGGACAACTTCTCGGAGTGCAGGGCTAGGATCTCTGGGACCAGATAGCCTGAGGGCAGGTTCAGCTAGGAGACTGAATCATCACTAAGATTGGTTCACCTGGACCTGAGGCTGAGGGGCAGGATTCACCTGTGGGCTGGGCGTTCCAATGTGGCCGAAGAGGAGGAAGCCGGAGCTCCGAGGTGCCTGACGTACCTGTGAGGGGATCACCTGGGGCCAAGCCTCCCCACAGGCCGCTTAGGGGAAAGCTCGTGGTTGGGCGCGCTCCCCTGAAGGGGAAGGGCCGAGGGGAGAGGCCGATCTGTGGGTGGGGCCCACTAAGGGGCGGTCCTCTCAGCGCACGGGGGTGACCGGGGGCGGGACCCAGGGGCGGGACCGCCGCTCACCTGCGGGGATTGCTCTGCTCTCCTAGCGACTGCTGCGTGGCCCTCAGGTAGCTCTGGCGCCGCGCTGCGGTCTTGGGTGACGGCTTGGGGCTGCCGCCAGACTCGTCACTGTCCTCATCGCCCATGGCCTTGATGTAGCTGCCGCTGCGCATTCGCCGACAAGGGATGGGCCCCTCGGCCGCACCGTCCCCGTCTCGTGGGGACAGCAGGGCGGTGCTCCACTCCCCGCCGCCGCCGGGGACCTGGGGATGGTGGGGGGGCGCTCAGCAAGCGTGCAGAGGCAGGGGCAGCCCAGCCTTTGGCTCATCATCTGGGAAGTGAATTCTGAAGGACTGCTCCGCACCTCAAGAGGAGCCGGGCCTTCCACGCTGTCATTGAAACCACCCCGCGCAGAGCTGAGACTGAGCCAGGAGAGTTACCCAGGTTCCAGAACTGGCCGTGTGGCCTTAAGCAAGTCCCTGCCCTGCTCAGCCAGATTTCTGCATAGGTCCACGCTGGGTTGGCCCCAGGCCCTGCGGCCACAGTGGGCTTCACAGCAGCCATACTTGCTGAGCACCCAAATTCCCTTCAACTCATTTATACCACCCAGGTAGGCTTGTGATCCCACTGTACAGATGAGAACACCGGACCTGAGGGAGCGAGGCCACTCCCTGAGAGGCCTCCAGACCAAGAACTGGAGCCTGACCCTAACATGGGAGTGGGAAGTCTGTGGCACATCAGCGCGGGGGTGGCATCTCAGAGTCAATCAATGGTCTGTCCCATAGATGGGGAAACTGAGGTACACAGAGCCAAAGGGGTTTGCCTGGATGAGGCAACCCCACAGTGAGCTAGAAAAAGGCTCAGCTTCCCCATTCCAGTTGCAAGGATCCCGTCCATGGAATGGGGCTGTGATGGTGACAGGTGAGGCCACAGCTCCGAGGGCAGCCCCGGTCACCCTGGTTGTCAGTGGTCACGGTGGCAGAAACCAACCGAGGGGATCTCCCAGCCCTTTTAAGGTCCGGCTTTGTCAGCTGCTCCAGGGTAGTGCACAGTCTGTGTCCTTCTGTCTCTTCGCTCACAGTCGATAGCCACTCCGTGAAGAATAAATACACACACACTCACAAGCTTCACTACCTGGGGCCAGGGGTTGTCACCCTGTCTGGGCACAGAATGAACATACCTTAGTGTAGACACAAATTTCTTTTTTTTAATATATTGTTGTGGTACCTGGCACCATTTTTTTTTATTAGCATCTTAATCATCATCTGGAAAGAAAACATTCTAGAGTAACACCATTAAAAACAGCTTTGATAAAGCATGATCACTACTACATTGCAGACACAAATTTCAACACACAGAAGCAAGCACACCATTTCCCTCCGTGACCCTCGGCAAGTACCCCCCGTGTGGTGCATACCTCCCTAAAGAGGCACAGCAGCAGCCACGTCGTCGAGTAGAGCCCCTCAGTGTGTGCACAACATGGATCCAGAGCATAACTCTTCAGCACTGTGCAACCTCCTCACACTGCTCCAGCAACCGCTGCACTCGGACGTACATCTCGCCTATACCCAGCTGAACACACTCGATGGACACCCCAGGGTGGCGCATTTCACCACGGATATCCAAGAGCACACGTTCCAGTGTACACAGCAAACTCACTCTTCATCACGTGCACAAATGCCCTCCCTGATTGGCGTGCCCACACAAGCACCACGCCTTCCTACATGGCCCGGATACCAGTGGCCACCTCCTTCTGACTCTGGGACTTGAGTCTTCCCATAACACCCCCAGCTGCCTGCCCAGCAGGTCACTAGGGCCTGCACATTCCACCTCCCAAGCCACCAGCTAGTTCATCCCCGATGCACCATCCTTGGGAACAGGCCCTGCTCAGAACATTCTGCCAGTCTGCTTGCTCACCCCGTCACCAGGCAGGCAGCACAAGCTCCAGGGCCTGCAGGGCTCTCTCGTTGGAGAGGAGGCATTTCTACTTCATCAGACCCAACCACACGCTGGACAGAGAGCCGGGTCACACACCACCCTCCCTAATGTCTCTAAACTAAGGAAGCAGATTGACAGCCACAAAAGCCCTAAATACATAAAAGTTACCTAGATTTCTATTTCTTTCTAAAAAGGAGGCCCTCCCCACTGTAGTCTTATTGTCCCTGGAGTTTTATATAGAATGAAAACTCAGGCTGTGTCAGACCTTGAAGTTCCTCTCCTTCAAAACATGTTATGCAGGTACCCAAGGTCTAGCCGGGCCTGTGCTCACACAGCCCTGGGAAGAAGTGCTCACTTCCTATTGGAGCAGCCCCTGGCACCTGCAACCTGCTTCCTGTAACTTCCACCCCCTGGGCCTGCACTTTCAGGTCCACAGCCACCTGCCCTGCCCTTGAGGACCTCAGGTCTGTGCAGTGGCAATGATGTCTCCGAGCTCTCTGCCACGTGATACATAATAAGTGCCTCAAGCAGCATTAGCATTTAGAAGAAGAAAGTTCTTTCGAAGCCCATCAGGGCCTCTAGGGCTGGTGTCTCATGGCGCTGCTGCCCATCCCATTCTGCCCACACTGACCCACTGCCTGTTTACTGCGTCTTCTTCATTTTTAGCTCTGTTCACTTAACTGTCCATTTGTCCGTCTACCTCTTCCCACATTTCCTGAATACTTCCTCACCTGGGCCTTGGGGAACCCCCAACTGCATCAGATGTAGTCCCTGTCCTCAAGAAGCCGCCAGTGTGATGAGGGTGGCAGGGAGGAGGCTGACAATTAGAATGCCATGTACAGGTCCTCCGAGCAGAGTGGGATGGCAGTCTCCAAATTTTCCTTCTACAGGGCAGGGGCATATTTTAATCCCTTCTTGGGTCTGGACTCAGAAAGGCCCTAATGAACAATCTGTTGAAAGCATGATCCATGGAAGGAATCCTCTTATGAATAGTCCCACCAACCACCCATTTCAGAGCTGAACAAAAAGGACCCCCGAATAAAGCTGCTTCCCAGTGAATCTGTGGTACAGTGGGACCTCAAAACAGGGGCAGCTTCTCTACCAGCCCCCACCCCATCCCGACCCTGGAGGACACGCACCTGCAGGTAATGGTAGGCTAGACCCTGGTGGCAGGATTTGGACTTTAGCAGGCTCTTGTCCAAGGTGGCTGAGGTCTTCTGGCAGACCTCATGGGCATGGCTGAGGGTCAGAGTGGACCAGGAGCCCCGTTTGACATAGTTGGTGTCCGAGCCCACCCCGGGGTTGGGGCAGACAGCTGGGGGCACGGGCGGGGGAGGAGGGGCAGTCAGCTCAGTGGTGTTGTTCTTGGTGGCTTTGAGCATGTGCCCACTGATGGTGTTGTAGGCGTGCATGAAGTAGCGCGGCTGGCTGCGTTCCGGCTGGCGGCCCAGAGTCATCAGGCCAGAGGCTGGGCCGCTGGTGCGGAAGGCGCCACCCTCACCGTCCAGATTGTCATCAGAACTCCACCAGCCTGAGATGTTGGAGCGGCTGCGCCGTTTGGGCTCCCCAGCCTTGGCCCGCTCCTTGCTTTTGGCCCTCCGGCCCTTGCCGTCCTCCATGACACCTTTCTTGCTGCCATTACTCCCGACCTTGCCTGCTGTGCCCTCCAGTGAGGGTGCCTTTGTGAAGAAGAGTCGCTGGACAGAGTGGACCAAGTGGCGGATGCGGCCAGGGCTCTCACCACGGGCCTTGGCCTCGCCTCGGGGGAACTGGAGGGTGCTGAAGCCATCACGGTGGATGGGCAGCTGCTTCTCAAACTGGTCCAGGAGGTTGGCAGGCAGCCGGTTGATCTTGGTGGCTTGAGCATGGCTGGGAAAGGGGCTCTCCTCTGGCACCTCAAAGTGGGAGTTGTAGTGGATTCGGGGGAAGGTGCTGCTGGGCGGGGGCAGCTGGTTGTTGAGTGGGAAGAGGCCGTCACCGGGCAGGGTATTCTGTCCTGGGAAGCGGGCCTCGCGGGCGAAGGCCTCTGTGGGCGATAGCAGGTAGGGGTTGTGATCAGGCCCTGCGAATAGGGGCTCGTGAGGTGGGTCCAGGCTGTCGGAGAGGTGGCGGGGGCGGCTGTCACCGAGGCCTTTCATGATCCCAGCCCGTGGGCAGGTGCTGTTGCCCTAGCAGGGCACCCGGGCCACGTCTCCCGGGCAACAGCTATTCTGGGGAGAGAGGACAGAGAGAGGTCAGTGGGATTTGGAGGGGACAGCATGCTGAGGAGGTCAGACCTCAGGGTTGGGAAGATCTCTGAAATCAGGGAGTCAACTTTGCCACTGTGAAGTCAACAAGGGCACACCTGGAGGCCCACATCTTGTAGGTGTAAGTAAAAGTTCCAACTCGAGCCATGTCACTGTTAGACAAAGCATGCTCTCTCTCCCAACTTGATGGCTAGACCTTCATAGTAACCTGCGCAGCCAGGTCAGATCAGTCTCTCTTTCAAATTCCATGGGAATTGTGTAGTGGAAGCTGCCCATGTCCATTCTCTTTCCCTTTCCACTAGAAGCTGCACACACAAGTGTATCCTACTTATATACCCAACTTCTGTGACACCTCTCGGGCCCAGGAATGGTCTTCTGGTAGCGTTGGTCTCCCACTGGAAGATCTCCCAAAAGCAGGAGTTCTGGACAGGAACTCCCAGGGTCCCCAGTATCCAGGGTATGGTCTAAAGCAGGGCATGTGAGCCCGTTGAGCATGTCCCTTGGTCCCTTGAATGCTTCTTCCCTTATGGGGAAGACATAGCCTTTAGAAAGCCAGAGAGTAGGACCTGGCAGGGACCTATCTTATCTGTGTCTCAGGGCAGTGCTGTCCAACTCTACTTTAGCAGAAGATCCTTTTGTCAAGTGTGAACCCTCTGTAAAAGCCTACTCTGAAGCCGGGCATGGTGGTGCACGCCTGTAATCCCAGCACTTGGGAGGCTGAGGCAGGAGGATCACTATGAGTGACCAGCCTGGGCTACACAGTGAGTTCCAGGTCAGTCTCAACTACATAGTGAGACCTTGTGTCAAAAAAAAACCCCCCAAAAAAGAAAATAACCTACTCTGTCCCATACCAAATGTCTACTGGGAAACTTCTGGGATAGATCCTGGGGTCCCGTGGGTTCATCATTCTAACTGGGATGAAGCAATGACACCCTGGAGCAGAATTCTCAGAATGGAGAACAGAGGCACACTCTTGGGACTTGGTGGGTAGGGCTCCTAGGGCTGGGTTTGGCCTGTGCTTGGGGTGCTGAGGGTCAGCAAGGAGCAGGGCTGGCTGCAGCACAGCAGAGGACTGAGAAGAGGAGGCTCCCTAAGGGACTGGGCAAGCCTGAAGGTTGCAGCTGAAGACAGGCATGGTAGGCCCCCAAATATGTCCATGTCCTTGTTCAAAAGGAACTTCGCAGATGTGGTTATTCCCAGATATGATCAATTAAAAACCTACAAATGGGGAGATTACTACGGATTATCTGATTGGATACAACTAATCATATGGGTCCTTGTAAGAGGAAAGCGTGAGGATCAGAGTCAGAGGATGTGGCGGTGGAAACAGGCCACAGTGATGCTGGGTCATGAGCGAGGGAATGCAGACAGCCTTCAGAAGTAGGGAGTGGCACAGGAAGGGATTTCCTCCACAGCCTCCAGAGGGAAAGCAGCCCCGTGACTCACTGGGTCAAGGCTTCCAAAACTGTAAGAGGTCCCAGCTGCACGGCCTCCTATAGGGAAAGAGGGTCAGCCGGAGGAACAGACAGCACAGGGCCACACAGAGCCAGGCCCGAAACCCAGACCGTGTTGGGGCTGTGACCGCCAGCTGAGGGGCAGAGGGTGGGAAGAATGGTACGACACGTGGAGATGGCACAGCAGAGTGGGCGTCCACAAGGCCCAGCGCGGTCTGATCTCCACCTCCATCTCCAGCCTCACCATACCGTTCACTACCTGTCACTCTGGGTTTTCCTCACAGTTCGCATTTTTCTTGCTAGTTCTCACATTTAGTTGTTTGTTTATTGTCTGTTCCTGAATGGTACATTGCCAAAGCTGGGTTCAGGACATTTTCTTTAACTTAAAAAAATACAATTTCCCTCTTTTTGAGCTGTAAGCCTAGCACATTTATTTTCTGACTTTCTTATATTCTAATAAATGTGTCATAGAAAGGCTATATATTTCCCCCGAGTACTTATTTGGATGCATCTAATAGATTTTATTTCTCCAGGTTTTTTTCCACTTTTTTAAATGAGAAGATATTCATATAGCTATTTTCAAGTGTACACTTCAACTGTACAACTCAGTGATAGTACATTCACAATGCTACCACTCTATTTTCAAAACTTTTTAATGATTCCAAAAGAAAACTCTGTACCCAGCAGCAATCGTTCCCTGTTCCCTCTTCCCGGACATCAATTTTCTTTCTTTCTTTTTTTTTATAGCAAAACATTTATTGGTATGTTTTAGGACTGCACAATGATAACACTCATCGAAGGGAATTGCACCTGTACTTGATACATCCCGCTCAATTACCTTTCCGTCTCTATGGATTTACTATTTTCTGTGGTTTGATTTTTATTGCAGTAAAATATACATAACATAAAATTTGTCATCCTGACTATTTTTTAAGTGTGTAACATTAAACACATTTACAGTGTTGTGCAACCTCTGCCGCCACTGTCTAATTCCAAAACATTTCATTATTCCAAACAGAAACTCTTGCCCGATAAGCCGTGACTTCTTATTTTTCCCCTTCTTCTAGACCCTGGTAGTTTCTACTCTTATCTCTAGGAATCTGCTTATTGAAGATATTCCAAGTAAGTTAAGCCATATAATATCATTGTGTGTGTGGCCTGTTTCACCTAGCTTACTGCTTTTCCAGTTCATCTATGTTGTAGCTCATGCATACAGTCTTGTGTTACTTAATGGGGACGCTTCCTGAGAAACGTGTCATTAGGTAACATCATTGTGCAAACAGTGTGCTTACACGAACTAAGATGGCCCCAATTCATTCAGTGATATAACCCATGGGAGCTTGGGTAGACAAATCATTTGTTGTTGACTGAAACACTGTTACAGAGTCCGTGACTGCATACACCACCTTTGGTTTATTCATTCATCTGCTGATGGCCATGGGGATTGTTTCCACCCTTGGCTACTGTATGTCTCTGTTCTAGTTCCTGTTTTCAATTCTTTTGTGTATATATCTAAGAAATGAATTGCAGCCACACCATTTTATAGTCTCACCTCCAAGTGCACAGAGGCCTCAGTTTCTCCACATCCTCACTAGCACATATTACTTTCCTTTTAAGTATAGCCATCATATTAAGTATGATTTGGTATCTCATTGTATGTGTGTGTGTGTTTTATTTTTTGTTTGTTTGTTTGTATGTTTGTGGTACTGAGGATTGAATTCAGGACCTTGTGTTTGCCAGGCAGGTGCAGTGCCACTGAGCTAAATCTCTGGCCTTTCATTGTGGTTTTGTGTTTCCCTGATAACTAATGATGTGCAGTATTTGGGAGGGGTGGTTACTAAGGACTGATCTCAGGGCCTTCACATTGAGCTGCATCTCCAGCACTTTATTTTGAGACAAGGTCTTACTAAATCACTAAGTTCTATGGCTGGGCTTGAACTTGCAACCCTTCTGCCTCGGCCTCCAAGAGTGATGAATTATAGGCATGTGCCACCATGCCCAGCACTGTAGAGCACCTTTTCATGTGCTCATTAACTATTCATGTATCTTCTTTGGAGAAATGTCTATTGAAGTCTTTTGCTCATTTTATAATAGGGGTGTTGTTGAGCTTTAGGAGTTCTTCATATGTTCTGGATATTAAACTCTCATCAGATACATGATTTATAAATATTTTTCCCAACATAGCTTTTGTTTGTGTATGCTTGTTTATGTGGTACTAGGGATGGAATTCAGGAGTGCTCTTCTGCTGAGCTACAGTGCCAGTGCCTCTTTTTTCTTTATTTTGAGAGTCTTTTTAAGGTTCCCAGACTGGCTGTGAACTTGCAATCCTTCTGGCTCACCCAAACAGCTGGGATTATAAGCACCCATCACTTCACCACATCCACCCCCAATAGCCCCTCTGCCCCAGTACTGGGGGTTGAAGCCAGGGCCTTCACACTGAGCTACACCCACAGACTTTTTTCATTTTTTATTTTGAGACAAGTTCTCACAATGTGGTCCAAGCTGGGATGGAACTCGCAGTCCTTTGCCCCGGCCTCCCAGAGTGCTGGGACTACAGGCATGCACCACCAAGCCTGGCTCCTATAGGTTTTTGATGGTGTTTTCTTCCTTTCTCACAACTACCACTCACTCTTTCTCCATCTTCTGCCTCAGCATCCCTTGGCCTGTTAGTTCCACAAAGAAAATGAGTTCATCTTCCATAACCTCCATGAGGGCAGGGCTGGTTCTTCTGACGCAGGGCAGAGGACTGAAAAGGTCTCCGGAGATGGCTGTATGAGGATGCTGTGGTGGCCACTGAGCTTCTCTTGCACAGAGGCTTTTGGCCTCCAGCTGCCAGGAGTTCTCCCAAATTCCTGCTAGGCATCGCTCTCAGCCAGAGCAAGACACTTCACCAGGTTACGCTCCTTCCCCAGAGCAGTTCCATCCATAACTGGTGCATATTTGGGCACCAAGCTATGGACCCTCTGGCCTGACTAAGGGTTGTCTCAGTTGCAGAGCTCCTGTGGGATTAGCTGAGGCCGCTGTGTAACTGCACTGAAGCTCCTTCCTCCAGGCAGTCCTGTTTCCTCACATCTCACAGGCATCCCTAAGTCACTGCCTAAGGAACTTCTGCACGCAGACTCCCAAGTCCCACATCTGTTTCCAGGGGGACCCGAATGGGACAGACCTAGATTCTACTTCCTCCCCTCCTCACTGCAGGACATTTGGTGATCTAATTATTTTCCATTCTCAGCCTCAGGTTCCTCATCTACAACTTGGGGATGGTGATAGTCGCTTTTCGAGATAATGATGAGGGTTATTATAGTGTTACACCCAAAGCCCCCACACCTCAGTTGCTTAGTCAATAGCACTCATGTTCCCCTCCTCACCTTCCACTCAGCTCTTGGGAGCTACCTAGGCCAAGGCTTTCCAGAATTTTGCCCAGAATGGGGGAAAGTGTGTAGTTGGACCTGGATTCGAATCCTGACTCTTGCCCGTGGGTCTCAGTTCTCTCTCTAGGCAGTAGAAGGTTTGCATGAGGATGATCTGAGCACCCGGCCACACTGACTCCTTGGCTCAAGTCTGGCTTGCTGGGCAGTAGTTCCTTAGCCACCCAACATCCAGGGGTGGCAAGATTGTCACCTTGGGGAGGTCTTAAAATAGGCAGCCTTGGCCTCGCAGAAGAGCAGCTGGCTGCCTGACACTGTCTCTGACAATGAGCTATACTTAGGCCCATCCGGGTGCCCGTAATTACCTCTCATTAATATAAGCCTCATTGCCCTCATGGAAACGAGGAAATAGTGGAGCTGCTGCCTCCAGCAGAGCCGCTGCCTCCGGGAGCCCTCTCTACTCCCTGATGCCTCTGTGTGGCAGCCGCTCTCCCTACCCACCACAGAACGGGGGGGCTCCCTGCAGGGACCAGCCCTGGAACGGAATCCAGCATGGCTCTTCCTGAAGCAACACTCACCTGACTGCATCATAATCCAGGGAAATGGCCCATGGTCACAGCGCAGAATGGAGATCCGCCTTCTGTGGGGCTCTCCCCTCTCCTCAGTCCAAACTCCTCGGTGTGGCAGACAAGACCCACGCTGACATAACCCCATTCTTCAGATATTACCCAGTCTGCTTCTCTCACTCACAGCCCTTTCCTTTAACCAGCCTAGATCCCTCACCATGCCCACTTAGATATTCTATATTTGCTGCTCCTGGGAAGGCCAGTTCTGTCTAAGGTTGTATTAGCAGAGGTAGACAGCAAACACAGGGAAGAGGTAATCCTGCTCAGTGCCGGGCCCTGTCGGTAAGGGCGAAACAGACACACGGAGTGGGGCATGGTAGTAAGTCGAAGATGAAGGGCTGGAAATGAAGTGGGGTAGGACTGCTGCACATTCCAGAACATTCACAGCACGGCAGGAGTGAAGGTGGAGAGAGGCAGGCTGTGCTAAGCTGACTTTAGGTGCGCCTCCCACAGCCCTCTTCACCTCTTGCCATGCCTGCTCCATCTCCGGCTGGCTTCTCCTTTGGCCTCTCCTCCATGAAAGGTCCGGTGCTCTTCCTTTCTCTCTGTACCCACGGCCCCTCCATCTCGTGCTGCCACGTGGCTTTAAACACCACCTGTGTGACAGCTCCTAAATTTACATCTTCTGCCCAATCTTGCCTGAAAACACCAGATTTAGAGAACCGCCTCCCTGATGCCTCGCCCTGGTCGTCCAGTGGTCCAAGATGCAGCACAGCCCCGGCCACCTCACCTGCTCTCCTGCAGCCCGCCCATCCTCCTGCTCGCTTGGGTCAGAAGCCTGGATGCACCCTTCACTCTTCGTAGTCTCACCCCATATCCCATCCAACAGCAAACACTTCACAGACAGCCTGGCCATCCTCACGTCCCCAGAACCCACCACTTCTCACCCTGTCCCGGCCCTGCCCGGGCCAGGTTCCGGTCTCTCACCCAGACATTGCTGCTCAGATCCTTTCAGAGACATCTGTGGCCCTTGCACTAAAAGCCCACCATTAACTCTGGCCCTCCTGACCCCATTTCCTGCCCTTGCTCCCTGAGTCTCCATTCGGCTCTGTGACCGTGGGCCATTTCCGCCTCCCACCCGCCTGGCCTGTGGCCCGCAGTGCCCTGTCTTCGTCTGTGTGATGCTGCTCACTCCTCTCAGGCCTCACATCCACCAGAAAGAGGCCGACACAGAGTGATCCACTGCATCACCTATGTACACCCAGGGTGCCCTGAGCAGCAAGGACAGGGCGTGTCTTTGTCACCGCTGGGTCACTGGCGTTCAGCACAGGGCCTGGATACAGTAGAGGCTCCTAAAGACTTCATCATATGAAAGTGTGGGGAAGCCTTGGGGGCCAACAAAGGCTGCAGGCAGCAGGTCAGCTGTCTCCTCTTGCTGGTCGTAGGGACCCTACTGAGCACGTTCTATCTGTCAGGCTCCCAGGATGTGGAAGCTCACTCAGCCTCACTCCCTCCTTTCCTGGTGAGAGCTTGAGGCCATGGGACCAACTGCAGCCCTCAACCCTTGACATTCAGGTCCTTGGGGACACCTGGACCTAACATCAACAGGGCCTATGTAACCAGCGGGACACGGTGGAAAGGCAACTGAGACCAGGACAGGAGAGCCATGGCAACTTCCACCTCTCCCTCTGAGGAAGTCAGCTTCCATGTTGAGGGCACAAGAGACCTACGGACGGGGCCAAGGGGGACCAGCTGAGGCCTCCTGCTAGGTAATTGGCCAGCCATGTGAATAAGCCACGTTGGAAGCCTCCTAAGATGACAGCAGCTCAACTGTTAACTTGACTAGAGCCGCAGAGGGATCCTGGGCTAGATCCACGCAGGGAGGGTCCTGAGTGACACAGCCCAAGTTTACAGTACTACCAACTATGCAGGTGATCTTTTATGCAAAAACAGGTCTGAGAAGTCACCAGCCAGGAGGGTGTAGCTGGTTAAGGCTGAGATCCCAGGCTCCTTTTTCTCTCCGACAGCTCTGTTATACTCACAAATTCAAGGTCCAACTTGTTTTCAGCCTAAGTTCATGTCCGTAACAACTGTTCGAAAAGTGTGATGCTCAGTCAACTGGCTGTTTGGTCAACACTGCCGTCAATGGCTGCCTAGGTTGTATGGCCATCAGCGTCCCCAACATGGTCCCTCCTCTGCTTGGCGGAGACCCAGCAGAATTCCTAGAACTTTCCTGAGAATGAGCTCTGCACACAGGGCTCAGCATGTGGATGCTGCAGCTCCCTGGGGTGCAGGGCACAGCTGTGGGAGTATGGGGGTTTGGTGGGGACAGAGCTTCAATGTGATCACACCTCACTTAAACCCACCTGGCCTCAGCTGAGGCTTCAGAGGTCACAGAGGACCCCTGCTAGGCACTCATCCTTATGTGGGAGGTGCAGAAAAGACAGGAGAAAACAAGCAAGAATCAGAAGCTCCTAGACTCTCAGAACAAATGCAGAAGCACAGTCATCCTTGAAAAAAACCTGGATGGAATCACCTGACCCAGTTCCTCTAAATCCCTTCAAGGTCTCCCCTCATCCTCAGGCAGAACTCCACACTCCTTCTCCTCACTTGGCCACACAGATTTTCTGAGTTATTTTTCTAGCACCAACAGCTCTTAGGCCACAGAGCCTTTGCCCATGCTGTGCCCTCTATCTAAACATTTTCTTCTCTACTCTTCACATATCCAGCTGCTTATTGAGTCAGGTCTCCAGCAGAGACCTTCCCTGACCTGTCTCTAAGAAGACTCCTCCATCCCACCCTGCTCTTTTGATACACTGAGTGATTTCCTTCAAAATACTCATTATCTGCTGGGATCCTTTTGTTCTTGGTTAATCTCTCCCTTTCCCTATATGCTCTGAGAGGAGAGGACCATACCTGTTTTTTCCCCTACGGCATCTCTAGTGCTAAACACTGAGCAGGCACATAGTAGGTGCACAATAAAAAGCTGCTAGGGCCAGGTATTTAGCTCAGTGGTTCTGCTGCCTGCTTCTCAAATGCAAGGTCCCGAGTTCAGTCCCCAGTACCACACACACACACACACACACACACACACACACACAAGCTGCCCTCAGAAGAAGGATCTGAGGAGGGTGGGAGCTGCCTGATGGGAGAGAAGAGATTACTGCCCCCCCATTCTCTTTCTTGCTTCTCTGTCTGGGTCTTGGGTGGGCTGACCTGGTGATTCTTTTCTCTAGGACCTACCTGAGAACACTCTGTCATTATCCTCTTTTCCTGCTTGACACCCTGCAGCTCAGAGAAGACATTCTTTTCTCCAAAAAGTCGTTAGCCTTGCAAGCAGGAGGCTTCTCTGGGATCCTTCCAAGATGGAAGTTACTACCTTCAGGCACCACAGGGTGCTCCAGTGTCTCTGTGAACCAGGAGGAAGACCCCAGGCCCTGCATAAATGCCAGTGCTCGAAGAGGGTGACACGTCCTCATGGCCTGTGTTCTACCTGTGGTTTCAAGACCCCAGCAGTTACTGCTCTGTTTTATTCTCACAGTGTCACGGTTTTGATGATGAATTATATGCTTATTCCAAGCATGAAGGACTGTGAGGACACAGGGCAGAGGAAGCGTAGCTAAGAGAGAACAAACGAGTCTGGTCTGTGCTTCCTCTCCGGATTCCTAAGCCAAGACCTCTCCACCCTAGAGGAGCCTGTGCCACCCCCTCCTCCGCCGAGCAAGAGCCTGAGTTGGAAGACGAGACAGTGACCATGATCAGGCACTATGCTCACGTCCTGCTCTCTTTCTTCTGCCTCCAGACCTCTCTAGGCCCCACCACTGTACTCCAGACACTCTGGTAGTGGTGCCAGGGAGAGGGGAATGTGGGCTCCAGAGCCAACGTCCTGGAGTTTGGGTCCTAATGCTGACATTCACTTGCTGTGTAATCTTGACCTGGTGACCAACCTCTCCCGTGTCCTCTAAGGGTGGCAGGTACAGCGCCTGGCGTACGGTGAGTGGCTATTCCTATCAGGGGAGCCCATCACAGGAGGAGGGCGGGTGCCAGAGAAAGCACGGGCTTGGGAGGCAGACAGGGCTGTGCACTGTGTTCAGACACCGAGGAGTTCAGAGAGGGACCGAGACTTGGCCAAATCACACAGCACATTGGTGGCAGCTGAGATTTGTACCCAGGCCTCTGGACTCCTAGGCCAGTCTCTGGAGGTGTTAAACCAACAGAGGTTCAGTGTGCTCTGGGCTCTGGGCATTTTCTGAGTGGCCCTCATTCTTCCTCGTGTTCTCAGAGCTCATCTGTCTAGACCTGGTCTACGTTTAATTAAACCTAGTTAGAATGAGATTTAAAAATTCAGTCACACTAGCCACTTTGCAAGCACTTAACGGCCACTTAGGGCTAGCAGGAACCACAGGGACAGTGCAGACACACACTACTTGCGACAGTACAGTTTGCTCTGAGGGGCAGCGCGGGCCTAGAACTTGGCCATTTCTACACGGAACCAGAGAGGGTCAGGGCGGCGGGTCTCTGCCCTGCAGTTCCCACGGGAGACCTCTGACATCTCCGGTTGTTGTGCTGCTCAGCACTGACCCTGTCGCATCTTGTCCAACCTCTTGTGCTTTGCCACCTGGGTTCAGGCAGGGGCCAACCCACCCAAGGTCACACAGCAGGTGGAGGCTGCGGTGTCCTGACTCTGAGCTTGCCGCACACCAGGCGGAGAGTCAGCAGTCAGGCCACCCAGGCAGAGGTGGGGTGCGGGCCAACATATTTTTTTGCTGATGAATAAAAGCCCAACCCCCTCCCCGGGATGGATGTTCCCGGAGCCCATCAGAAGGAACAGCTCCCGGTCACCATGGGGACAGCTCTGGGGCTGGGAAGGGGCAGGGCAGGTGTTCATCTTCCTGGTTCCTGCAAGGTCGGGCTGGAACTCCGGCACCTCTCTGCTGCCAGTTAAGGCTGTGTTTGTTGTGCTTGTCTCAGCCCCGAGTTCTGGCACGCTGACTGTGACCTCAGGAAAGTCACCTCCCTCATCTCTGTTTTCCAGTTTGAAGACAACGATCCCAGCTGTGTGGGGCCCTTGGTAGGAAGCACATGGGATTGGCTGGGTGGGAAGGTGCTGGTCAACCAATAGCGCCACAGGGAAAACAGAACAGGTTTTAGCCCCCTCCCAGCCTGGTATAAATCTCACCCTACTCTAACCTCTCTGAGCCACGGTTTCCTCACTGGGAATATGGGTATTTTACTTGCCATGCAGTGGAACATCATTCTACCCTCCTCAAAGGAAATGAAATCTTGATATATGCTACAATAGGGATGAAACTTGAGACCATCATGCTTGGTGACAAAAACGGAAACAGAACGTCACACAAGATGTCCAGACTAGGCGAAACAGTAGGAACAAAAAAGCAGATTAGTACTTGCCAGGGGCTTGCAGGAGGGCGACAGGGAGAGGATGGTTTAGGGTCTCTGTGAGGGAGGACAGGAGTTCTGGAATAGATGCCAAAGGTCTTGCACAGCTTTGGGAATGCGCTTGATGCCCTGAACTGCAACTTTAAAATGGTTTATGTGGTGCATTGTATGTGTATCCTACCACAATTTAAAAAAATATCTCACTGTGGGAATCTGTGAGCCTCAGAGGGAATGTGAATAGAGAGCACCCAGAAGGTTTTGGGCAGGTGGTCAGTAGAGGTTGTTACAGAGCCCCCAAAAGTGGTTCGTGTCAACTGAAACCAGCCCTCTGAACTGGGCACAGTAGCTCCATTTTACGGAGAGAATCAGTGCATATAGAGAAAGGATTTGTGTGAGGTCAAGTAGGTGTCAGAGCTGCGATGTGAACCCAGGCAGTTTGGTTTCGGAGCCCAACCCACCAATCAGCTCCCTGCATTGCCTCTCAGCTTCAGGTAACTACATCCAATCTGCCACCGCCCGCCAAAGCTCCCGTGGGCTGGGCTCCGGGGACTCTACTCTCACTGCCTGCTCACCAAAATCCAGTGCCTGGCTGAGTGGGAGAGGACCGTCAGGGGAGGGTCGTGTAGGGGACATGCTGACCTGCCCCCTGGCCTCAGAGTGCTGACGGTGAGCAGGTGGACCCTGGAGGCCACCTGCCTCAGCTTGTTCCACTCTGGCCCCTGCTGAGGGACCATCCTGGAAGGCTGAGCTGGCAAATGGCAGGGCAAAATGATCAGAATGCAGCACTTGCCAGCACATTTAATTCAATTCCTCTAGCATTTATGGGGCCTGCTCTGTGACTCATACAGTCCCAGCCCTTACAAAGCTTGTGGCCAAATGCAGGAGGCAGAAATACACATGGCAATTAGACAGCACATAAAAATAAATCCCAGGAAGTGTTAAAGCCAGGGGTGCGGGACAGTGGTGGGAGATGGATCCTCACCGGGGGAACACCCTGGGGGAGGGGGGGATTTCAGCTATGTCTCAGGACAAGTGGGATCTCAAAGGTAAAGGGGAAGGGAAGAGAATTTCCTAAAAGGAAAAAGCACCGACCAAATCATAGTCAAAGGTGGGAGATGCAGGGAGTTCCAGGAACAGCAAGTTGTCTTGAGTGGGGGTGGACTTAGGAGAAGAGGGGGACAAACGCCTGTGGTCAGATCACAGACAGATTCAAAAGCCACCTGGGAAGTCCAGATTTAAACTGTGAGCCATCAACCATCAAACAGAAAAAGGTCCAAAGGCCACTGGCACCAGCAGTTCCTCTTCTAGGACCAACCCAGCTGCCTTACCTTATGCACAAGGAAAGTGATATGTATGAAGGATTTCCTTAAAACATAATCTTTGCACAAGCCAGAAAACGACCTAAATGTCCACCAGGAAACTGGGTAAATCACGATCCCGGAATGCTATGCAGCTGTGAAAAATAAAGCCACACTAAGCATACTGATGTGGAAAACTCTCCAAAGCATCCTGTGGTATGAAAGCAGCAAGGGACAGAACAGAGTCATGACCACTGGCTGTTTGGGTTCTCTCAGGAGCAGACCCTTAGATAGGCATTTGAGTCTGGGTGGCAGGTGTAAAAGAACTGGGGCAAGGAAAAGGCAGAAGAGGCTTCCAACGGGGCTGTGCCAGCTGAAGCACCGTGCTGCTGGGAGTTCTGCTCCTCTGTGAATGGGAATCCCAGTTATGGAGGCCCAGGGAATGTGGCCTATACGCTGCTTCCTCTGGGGCTGCCCCCCACAACTGGCAGGCCGAAGAAAAGCCCTTGACTGGACAGGTGCTGGTTTTTCTAAAAGAACGCAGTGGGCATAAAGCAGAGTGATGAGTTCGAGGTGGTGCCAATCAGGTACGGTGTGTACCGATCAGGAGGGGTGAAAAGATATTATTTATATTTGCTTATCTATGGATGGTCCCTGAGAGACTAGGAACAGGGTGTATGGAAGAGTAGGAGAGGGACTTTTTACTATGTTTCCTTAGAATAAAATAATAAGCCTTTTATTTTGGAATCATTTTTAGACTATTCCCGGTAGCAAAGATAGTACAGAGTTCCTGTGTAAACCTCACCCGGTTTCCCCTAATGTTACCATTTTACATAACAATGGCACATTTGTCAAAACGAGGGAATTAACACTGGTGCATTACTATTAACTGAACTCCAGACTTTATTTGGATTTCACTAATTTCATTGATGTCCTTATTCTGTTTCAGGATCCAATCCAGTATATCACATTGTATTTAGTTTTTATGATTTTGACCATGTGGATATAGTGTTTGTTGCAAAAATTTAATTTCATAATAATAAACTAGCCTGGTAAGATGGTACCTGTCTCTAATCCCAGCTACTCAGGAGAATGAAGCAGAAAGATCACAGGTTTGAGGCCAGCCTGGGCAACTCAATGATATCCGACTCAAAAATAAAAAGGGCTGACTATGTAGCTCAGCGGCAGTGCACTTGCCTAGCATGCTCAAGGCCCTTTCCCACCACCACAAAACAAAAATAAACAAAAACCCCAAACTACGCATGCTAAACTTATCCCCTACCTTTTTGAGCTATGCCCTCAGACCACTGAGAGTCTCCACATATAATCCCTTTTAACAAAGATATCACTTGATCTTCCCACAACTCTAAGGTGTTACTGATTCTGACTGAAAGATGAGCAAATTGAGGCTCAGAGGTAAGGAGCTCGAATTCAAGCCCAGTTCTGCCAGATTCCTGCAGGCTTCCTGCTGTCCTTGGTCCTTACTACAAGAGACCAGGGCACAATGGCAGTTGACCGGCCTAGCTGGACCCTAAAAACTATGTGATTTCAGGCTAGCCCCTGTCAATTTCTGGACCTCAGCTTCCCCATCTGTGCAACACAGGCTTTGGCTGGGCCTTCGAGCTGACTGCCCTAATCCCGTCATCTCTCTCGGATAGGCGGGAGGTCATGCACAGAACTTGGTAATTCTAAAACCCAACAGTGGAGAACCATCCACGGCACCAACTTTCTTGCTGTGAGCGACACTCCCAGTTTAAAGAGGGGAGTCGATGCCTGATGGGTCAGTCCCCAGGAGGCGGCCCGTCACTCTTTGTAGTCCTGTGACTGAGACAGGCAGGACATCTGTGCCATGCAGAGCCACCATGACTCATACTGACTTCAGGAATGAACTTTTCACCTCCACCCAACTCTGCACTAAGGTGAGGGGCGAAGTGGGTAGAACAGGGTGACACCTGTCATAGTCCCAGCTCCTAACAGCGCCTCCAGTCTGAGCCCTTGGACGGAAATCATCTGCTCTGATCGTTGTCGCAGCACTGAGGAAGCTGTACTGGCACCCACGCTGCTTTACCTTGTCTCTTCTCTCAGGGACCAGCCTGCCACCATCCCCTGGTCTCCCCTCTACAGGGCTTTCACTGTGGAGCCCACCTGGGACTAGATGTCCCAACACTGGTGTGTCAACTTTAGTGTGTCCTCATGCCACCCTGTCTCCTTCTCCAACACTTAATGGGTCACCAGGAAGGTGGCAGGCTTCACAGCTCAGCCAGTCCTTACCTCTCTCCCCATGCCCTTGGCACAGATGGACCCACCTTGCTCTGGTGCCGCTAGTTCCTGGCCCCCTCCAGCCTCCCAGCTCCATCCCCATTGTTACTAAAATAGTACATGCCCAGGTCGCATTAAAAAAGTCTTGCACCTTGCTAGATGCCCTGCGTGCACTCCCTGGAATGTCCCACGTGTCTTCCCAGTTGGTCCAGCTTCCCTTTGCAGCGTGCACAACACTTCTAACTAGGACTCACACAGCCTCGTCATGCGTCACACCCAGCTTTGTGGCGGGTTTAGGAGAAGAGGGAGTTGCCACTGGCAGCCTGTCTGCTTGAGATGCAGCATCAAAGAGGGCCTGGTGTCTAGGATATTGCCCTCTGAGAGAACAGCCTGCAGCCTGCTTGCAGGGCCCTGGGGACTCTGGGGTGAACACGGGCCTCCTCTGCCTCCACTGCATGCCCTGCCCCTCAGTTTCACCACCCAGGGCTCCGCAGCTGACCCTGAGTTCACCCTACCATCTCCTGCAGGAACTCGTGAATCACTAAATCAAACCCCCATTGTACAGATGTGGAAATGGAGGCTTCAAGGGGTGCTGGAAAGTAAAAGCTCAGTTAAAAATTCATATTTAAAATTTCAAAATCCAGTTGCGTGATGGCTACACTCCAAAATAGCTCCCATCAGGTCTCATGTCCTAATATTCACACTGCCTGGCCCATCCCCTCCTAGGTTGATGCTAAAGTTGTCCTGTGCAATTAGAGGGAAATGATGGTCCGTGGCTTCCAGAGCTGGGTTATAGAAGACATTGCAGTGCTGTTGTGCTCTCTGTTCTCTTGATCCCATGCCATGAGGTACTCCAGTTGCCCTGTGGTATGGTCCCTGTGTCCTCCTGCCACTGGGTGGCTCAGACTACTGGCTCTTTGAGGTTTTTCTCTGTGGCCTCAGCTCTGTCCTTTGGAATTATGGAAGATCTATGTTCCCTGTGCCCTGGGCTGCTGAACTGGAACTGCATCCTGCTATGGTATGAACGTTTGCACCCTCCAAATCCCACATGGAAATGTAAGTGCCACTGTGATGGTGCTGAAGGCGGGACCTAATGCTGCAGTCCTGGGAGTAGGTTCATGATCATGGGCTGGGTTCTGCCCCTGTGCTCTGATTCTACCTTTCGGCCATTTATGATGTAGTAAGATGCTGGCCCTTTGACCATGGACTTCCTGCTCTCCAGAACGGTAAGCCGAGAAGCTCCTGTCCACACCAGTCTGCAGTATTCTCTCACAGACCACACAGCAGCCTAGGACACACCTCCTCTGCCCGCCTCCTCTGCCATCTGCACAGCCCTGGGCAAAGGCACCCTCTCTCGGCTTTCTTTCGTGGAGGATGAAGCCCCAGCCTCCTACCCTGTCTGAACTCTCTCTTTAAGCCATGGTCCAGATTAGTACAGACACGAGTGGTAAAGCAGAATGTATGTTTAAGTCCCTGATTCTCAGCCATCTGTGTGACCTAGAGTAAGCTGTTTCCCTCTCTGAGCCACTGTAATATGTGGGTAGTCACAGAGGTACCGGGAGGCAGTGTCACTGCAATGATGATGCCAGCAGTAAGGGCAGCTCAGCTATCACCTGACACCATAGCCCGTCTAACAGACCTGCAGGGCAGGTTATGTTTTACACAGGACACTGAGCCCAGAGAGGCGAAGCACCTTGCCCCACTCGAAAACAGTGGAGCTGAGATTTGAACCCCAATGACTGCTCAGGGGAAGGGATAAGCTGGGTAAGGGCCAGCTCCTTTCTGCCAGCTGATTCCCAGCAGCAGAATTCCGGCAGGGAATCTGGGCCCAAATGTGCTGGCCCTCCTACTCATCGGCAGCTGTAAATGGCTTTTCAGTTCACTGGGAGGAACCCAGTCCCCTTCCCTGGGCCTGTGCTGTCCTCAGTTTCTTCACACCTTCCTCACCTCTCCCCAGCAGTTCACTCAGCTCCAGCAGTACTGGCTTTCCTGACCCTCAAACTCACCAAGCAGTTTCCTAACTCAGGGCCTTTTCACTCGCCGGGTCATCTTCCTGGAATACTTTTCCCTATCCAGATCTTGACAGCAATGTCGCTCCCTTGGGGAGAGGTAGTCCCTATATAACATGGCTGCCTGGCTGTGTTCTCTGCAAAACTTACCTGTCACAGGTGACCTTTGTTTGCATGTTTATTTCTGTCCTTCCTCCCCAGCTGTGAGCTCTGTGACACCCCTGGATTGGCCTTTCTCAAGGCTGTGTCCTCAATGTCAACCACAATACTGGCACACAGCATTCAGTGACCATGTGTTGTGAGTTTCCTTTCTCAGCACTGTGGGATAGGGGTGGGGGTGGGGAGAAGCAGGATGGGGTCTCTGCAAACCCATTTTGCAAGTGAGGCCACACATGCCCAGGAAAGAAAAGCGATCTGCCAGAGGTCACCCGAGGGTTAAGCAGCAGCACAGACCCTGGCTCAGAGCCCCTTCCTCTGCAGCATTGCTGGCCCCATCAGGGAGGCTGCTGGCTGCTGCTTGATATTCTGCCTGGGACCACTTGGACGAATAAAATATTTATCTGTGGCTGGAGGTCTGCAGAA
Source organism: Fukomys damarensis (assembly GCF_012274545.1). Taxonomy (NCBI): domain Eukaryota; kingdom Metazoa; phylum Chordata; class Mammalia; order Rodentia; family Bathyergidae; genus Fukomys; species Fukomys damarensis. The sequence continues at coordinate 22,615,801 of NW_022900934.1, forward strand.
GACGTTGAAGATGGATCGCCTTTTCATGTGCCTATGAAATCTAATTGGATTCATTGTCGTATATTTGGTTCCTCAGAACAGACATATAATTTTCTTAAGGAGTGACAGCCTCTGTCCCCCAGGATTGGACAGGGGCTCGTTGGGCCTCAGGCACCCATTGGCCAGGTCAGGATGGGTCTCTGGTTGCTGGGGCTGGGGGCTGGCAGGAGTCTGTCTGGCTTCTCAGTGGGCCGCCTCATTTCCTCTGAAGTTCCCAGCCAGAGATGCCCAGCTGTGATTCCTCAGGAAAGCCTGTCCCTTCCTTACCCCTTGCCTGAGCCCCAATGACAGCTGCTTGCACTTTCTTTTTCATCCATCTGTCACAGTCCCCTTGTCCCTGCCTTGTCCCTTTTGCAGTCCATGCCTCCCCTACTCCGACGTAAGACAGATTTTCCTAAAGCCCTAGGTTTCAAGTTGTGCCCTTGTCCATGTGAACAAAGCAAAGCGTCTTCCCTCCCTGGGCCTCAGCTTCCCCATATGAACAGAAAGAGGTAGGTCTCAGTAGTTCTCAAACCCAACCAACCCTAGTGGACCTCAAATCTCTTTTTTGTTACTGTTGCTTGTTTTTTTGAGACAGGTTCTCACTGTGCAGTTCAGGCTGCCCCTGAACTCACTGTGTAGACCAGGTTGGCCTTGAACTCACGGTGATCCTCCTGCCTCAGCCCCCCAAGTGCTGGGATTACAGGTGTGTACCACCACGCCTACTCTCAAATACCATTTTAATGGAAGAATATTTTGTAATGTCCCTCTTTAGTCTCCTAAAATAAAATTCATAGATAATATTACCTACCCACACACATAATTAAGTAAAAAATAACAATGCCTTTACAAATATAAAGGAAAAGTAAAAGAAAATGAATGTATAAAATGACATGTATTATCAAGCAGAAAGGCTGGGACATCCCCTAGAAAGCATCATGTAGGACTCAGAAGTGTGCACCTGCACACAGAATGGTTGACAGGTACAAATGTAGACAAAGATGAGTCAGCTACTCAAATATAAGTACTTTGAGTAGGAAGAGTGCTCTTCTTAACATGGTGACTGACTCTTGCCGACGTTCTGAACCAAGAGACAAAGCACATTCCTTCTTGATGTATGCAAGAATCGCTCCTGGGATACTAGGAGCAAGCAGGAAATATTTGGTGTTTGTTTGTGGAAATAGGAGGGTCCAGGCTCAGGCAATTAGGAGCAGGTTCCTCCCCTCCTCCCCAAGAATGGCTGGCAGGACATTTGAGAGTCACATGAGATACAGGTGGGATGATTCTTCATCGTGAGAGGCTGGCTAGCACCTTACCAGGTCTCTGTCCTCTAAATGTTAATAGTACCAAGCCAACTACTGCAGCCACAAGAAATGGCCCCTAGAGGGCAGAGCTGCCCTGAGAGCCTCAGGGCTACAGCCCCACTGGCAGG